>NC_132943.1:9472500-9784375 GCF_034638445.1 Ciconia boyciana
CACGTACAGCATCCCAAACCTGAAGGTGCTGTTCCCTGGCTTTGCCCTTCTGATTTCATGCTGATATGGCCCTGCGTAATTCTTTCAGGAGGGGTGTTGGTGCTGTTTTTTGTTCTTTTGGCAATCTTTGTCCCATGGAGATTCCCACTCGTACCCCTCCTTTTCTTCCACTTCTGTCTATATTCCCTCATTTCATCTTTCTGCTCCCTATTTATCTTCCCCCCCTTACTCTCTCAGTCCCTTCCTAATGCTCCTAATACCCTCCTGTCGCTTCTGGCCAGTGGTGTCCCGCGGAGTGATGTCCTTGTGCGTGTCTCCTCTATGTGGCTCAGACTTGCCTTTTTCCCCACCTGCCCTATGGTACTATTGGGAAGATGCAGGTGGCTCTCTGGAAGCCTATTTCAGACATCCTAATAATCTCTGAAAAACTTCACATCAACGAGAAAGCAGAAGGCAAAACAAGGGCATGGTCATTTAAATGGAAATGCTGAACAAGTAGTGAGTTGGAGAAATGGGCTTTAAAGTGCTGCAATTAATTTGAATTCCTCTTTATCTTGATGTACAAAAATGTATTTAGAAGCAACTGTTTAAATATGCATGTAATATTTAATGATATGCATTTAGTCCTTGTGGAAGTTAATTATCAGTGCCTTTCTGAACTCTTATAAACATTTTTATTTTAAGAAAGTCATGCTGGAAAGTCTGTCTAGTGTGTGATGTCTCCAGAGAATTGTGGGCTAATCTTGCTCAGAAGGTACCCACTGCTGTTGGGTGTACATTATTAGGGTTTATCACCTTAATCGGTATGGGGCCACTTTCTTCTTCCTTTCTCAATTTGGTAATGGAGTAAGGTGATCCTTGTTAGCATGTGAAGACAATCAAATTATTTTTGGTGTCAGAATGGTTCCTTTCTGAGCTTTAGGTATTTTTACTTTTTGGATACTTTACTTTCTTGATGTGCAATGTGCTATTTCAAATAAAACCAAGAGAAACAGTTTGTTTTCAAGGAGAACAGTCTAATGGTTGCACTGGTCCCTGCTGTCACTTACGGATGCCTGAAAGTAGATGCATCCCAGTCCTGAGCATCACAAAGTGCTTCCCAGGCACAGAGGTGTGATGTGGAGTAGGAGTAACTTGCTGTATTGCTACTGCCCCCCCCCGCCCCCCAAAAGACCAAAAAACACCCCAAATCGAGCATTATTAGCTTGCAGTGAGGCCAGTGAATATTCAGCATATATATGCTAGATATTTATATCTTTTTTATGACTTTTTCAGGAGGAGGAATTATGATATTAAATAGATTATGATACCTTGTCTGTGGAAGTTGTCTGTGGAAGTTGTCTGTGGAAGTTGTCTGTGGAAGTTGTCTGTGGAAGTTGTCTGTGGAAGTTGTCTGTGGAAGTTGTCTGTGGAAGTTGTCTGTGGAAGTTGTCTGTGGAAGTTGTCTGTGGAAGTTGTCTGTGGAAGTTGTCTGTGGAATCTATGGAGATTTCGCGGGCCTACAAGTTTCTGTTGAACTCCCTAGGTAACATAGTTTTTCCTAATGAACTTTTCATTATTTCTCTAGATCTTCATTGGTTTCATCCTTATTACAATCTAAAGGATTTTTCCCACAAAAATGACTGTTTGGGATAATTATGAAGTGAAAAAGGGCTCACAAGTTTGAGATTACTGAACCATCAAAGTAGTTTTGAAGGAAAGAAATATCCAGTCTTTACTTACAGTACTGAACTGTAAATTTACTACTATAGATACTTTTCTTTAGGGGTTAATTTCTTTAGAAACTCTTGGATTCAGAAACTATTATACAGACTTTTATTTTTTGGTGGCTGTCTTTACCTTCTGAATGAGAACCTGTTTGTAAATGAAATTTGGTTGCCAGTTGCTGGCAGCAGTGTGCTCCTGTTGAAGTGTTTGCTGGAAAGTTATTCTCTTTCAGCAGTCTCTGCACTAACTTGCACCAGTCCAGTGCAATGAGATGTTCTGAATTTAATGTGATCAAATATTTGTTTTGAATATAACATTTAGATTCAGGAAGTAAATGAAGCTTCCATAGACGCACACTGTTGAAGGATGTTGTTATTTATTCAGTTTATAAATCAGCCCTGTTTTGTGCTGCTGAATGTAATCCAAACATTGGCAAAGAAAAATAATGATAACATACATCATTGCTGCATAATTTTAAGGCATTTTATAGCCTGGAAAATGTGGTGGATTCTATAAAAGTGACAAATGACACAACACTATAATAAATAGCTGTAGTTTATGCATTGTGAATTGGAGTTTAGATTCAAATGGAAATTCTTTTTCAGCAGATTGGGTATGAATTCAATCTCAACCTCTCTACACAAATTATTTTGATTTCCATATATTTTTCTGTATTCTAATCAATGATGGTATGCACATTCTATTAAATATAAATACAGTAAAACTTATTCATATTTAAAAGGGGTATGAAATCAGTTACTATGAATATAATACATTAAAATGTATCTTTCTTGTGTATATCTCCAACAATAGGACAAACTGTCTTGACTTAATTCATAATGACTTTGATTCATTGTCTCTTTAGAATGTTTGGCTCTTATTGAGTTTGTAAGTGAATGATTCAGGTATGTGCTGCATCTTTATCATGGTAATTAAATCCATCTTACTGGAAAAAATTCTATTTCCACTTTCACTTAACATATAAATAATTAGAAGAATAAAGTTGTTTGAAACTCTTAAACTTATTAAAGTGTAGGATGACTCTTCTGGAAAACAATGTTCCAGTGGTAGTCTTATTAATATTGGGCAGACGGATTACAGTTAGAGTGTTTGTGGTTGATTTTTTTTATTAAGTGAAAATCATTGGTAAGTGTGTTTTTGGCTGCAGAGTATTGTTAGGGGGTAGAAAACTGTGAACCAATATTAGACTTGATACCTCATGGCTAATTAAGCAATGTAATAAGTAATCATAAGGCTCAAATAAAATCTGTGGGCTTTGCTAAATTATTCCATGAGTAGCTTGACTTACACAATATCACCTAATTATAGTTTGTATGGAATTTTTTCATGACTGCATAATTCTTCCCAAATGAAAATTAAACTTTGGCTGCAATTATATTACTGTTTACCAGACTAGAACAGATTCTAGTCAGCCGTGAACAAAATTAACTTCTAATGGTGCATCGCATTCAGGTTCAAAACTTCACCACTGTGGCTGAATCAGCTTGAGTTGGTGTTGGTGGCACACAAGTCTTTCAGGTGGGCTCTGTTTAAGGGGAATATGGCAAGTCCACATAATGCTGATATGCTCCATGACAGATAGGGAAAATACACAATACTAAAAGAAAAAGGTTTCTAATCATATCAGTAAACCAGTATGGTTGGGCTGCAACATCAGTTTGCAAGACTCTGCTATGTAACATATCTGAAAACGAAATACACTCTTTGGAGAATGTTTTGCATAGGAGTTGTTGTATCAGGCTGGACTGTACCAGATCTAGTTGGGTGTTCTGCCGGTGCCTGTTGTGAGCAACATTTCAGTCAAGAGAAAGGTACAAAGAATCCTGTTACAGGAACTGTAAACTTGCCTTTGGAGGACTGGTCCCATCTCCCAGAGGTTACCTTAAACTATGAATCATTAGTGTTTGCAAACTTTAGAATTTTAATTAAATCCTTAGTTGTAATTCTAGATGTTTCAGTAAGCTTGCTACTGCTCTAACAAAACCACCCCCACATAGGTTGCTCAAAATTACGTCTACACGTTGAGGAAAAGATCCAGTATCAACAAAATAATTGCTCATGTGCAATGGAGAAGTAATGTTTTGGATGAAGTAATAAAATTAACATTGAAATGACTGAGAACATCCGTCAGAATGTTCATGTCTGCCTTTTAAATGTTTGTAAATTAAGCACCTATGCAACTACAGTGATGTGTGTTTTCAAGAGTTTTTTTGTTTTACTTTAGCATAGGTAAATATGGGGAAATTGCCAAAGGGTTAAACAGATGTGTAAATCCTTTTGGTTACTAAAGGATATAGGGAATAAACCACCAAAACAAAACACAGTCTGCAAAAGAATGGTACGAAACATACTGGAGAGCACAAAGTTAATATGAAATTCTCCTGTACTAGTGCTCTGTATCTTAAAGTTTGTAGTAGTACAGTGTTCTGTTAAGAAGGTTACCATAGGCTTTCAGTATAGTAGTGTTTAGAAGCTAGTAAGTGTCCTATAAAGATATAAAGCTTCCCGTGATTTCAATGCATAAATCCCTAAGGACGCGCTATTCCAAGTTTTGTGACTGTTTAAGCTCCAGGTCAGTAAATCACTTGAACTTGTGCTTCATTCAGTTTAAGAGGGCTTATTTGAATATAAGTAGAGCACTTTGACTCAAGGCAGAGTATGTGCTCAAATGTTCCTTGAAATCAATGTCATTTGTTTGACTTCAAATTGCTATAATTTAACAATTTTTTCATTTAAAGGCAGTGCAGCTCTGCACTTTGAGTGCTCAGAGCATCAATTTCTAACCAGAAGTATCCAACCCATGTAATAGTATCCAGTGCTTCCCTGATCTAGGAAACCAAAACCAGTACCTAAAGTAGAATCCTTTGGACTTGAAACTCCAGGAGCTGTTAAAAGTCTGTTTTCACTCAAGCGTATTTTTGACCTGTTGTACTTAGTTTAGAATGCCAAAGCACCAATAATTTTAATTTTTAACTGTCCATGACAACCATGAACAGAAACTAAAAATGTGAATAAATATATTGACTCTAAATGGCCAATTAAAAAGTGCTGTAGAAATGACACATTTCTTCATGTGAATAACTTGCAGATTATTGAGCCAATAACCTGCAATATTCAGAGCCAGTTGATGTGGCGTGAATCTGGCCTTGCACGCTGTTTCCTGGCAGTCCTGAAGCTGGCTTTCAGAGCTGATTGAGGACGGTAAGGTCTTGCTGGATCTTCAGGAGGGCTCTGGCTTTGCTGCCAGCTGCTAACACTGGTAGCCGGTGCGGCTTCATAGTTTGAGACAAAACTGCAAAAACAACCTGGGTAACAAAGCAACACTGATTTTTTTTTTTATTATTTTTTTTAAGCTTTTATGGTAAGTGTTGTACACTATAGTATATCTATATTATATATTTAGAAGTTCTTTTTGCATACCATTTTTCTCTCTAGAAGAGTAATATGTTTCTAGATAGATGGTAATAGTTTTGCTTCCTGTATCCAACCCTGGAATGATGACCTCAGTCCAGAGGCAGCTGGGAGATTCTGAGAGTACTTCATGTTGCATTTCTACAGCTAAGAGGCAAAAAGGAGCTATGTATCTTGTGTTCCTCCTCGTGTTACTGGCAGAAAGCAATGTAAAGCAATGCATCCTGAAAGCTCAGCTGCTTTTTGTGCAACTGCAGTACTGAGGTGCTTATATCTTCTTTTATGTTTTTGAAGATTTATTGCAAAATAAATTCATGTGGGTTGAGAGTTAAAGATACCTTTTATTCTTGTAGCTGCAAGTAGTCAGTAACATGAAAGTTCATTCATAGCAAACTTTCTTGAAGACTTGGCTTTTTTTCCTTCTGGGAGGCTTGCGTATTGTAAAGTAAGCCATTTTAGACTGTGAGTGCAGAGTTGTTCATTAAGTATGAAAAAAGAACATCTTCAGATGTTGACATTACAGGGTTCTTTTGAAATAAAGGGAAATTCACCCTGCTGCTCTCTTGCTTATACACTCATAATTTGTCTTGAATAAATGATCAAATGTATTTATGTAATGAATTATTTTGCTTTAAGAAAAGTCTTCATGGAATTATTAGCTGCTGTTATTTTTGCTGCTATTTTAATTTTTTTTATTTTATCAGCTGGCAAAGATGTCACTGTGCCCAGATCTTGCAGCTGTGTCTCCCGTGATGGCAATTCTCACTTCAGTTTTTCAAAGCAATCTTGACAAGTAAAAATGTACACTAGTACTTTACTTTTTCAAAGAAGCTGTTACCTAAAATGTCCATTAGTGGAAAGCTTTTCAGTTGCTTAACAAACCCCTTAGCGAGGGATCTGATGGGGGAGGGTAAGGAGGAAGGTGGCATTTAGATTTCAGGGAGCTGAGATCCACTGTCAGAGCAAACACAGCCACAGGGCAAAAAGTGGGGGAGACCCCACCTGACACTTCAGGTTTAACTGATCTGCAGGCTGTATCTAGCCAGGATTGTGCTAAGGCAATCAATCACCTGTCCCACCTTCACACATATTGCAAACAAGCCTTTTTCACAAGAACACTAGTTCCTCCAGCCTTGAATATACAAATGAAACTTTAACACTGAGTTAAGATGTTGAAGCAGGAGTTGTTTTTAAAAGGACACAAGGAGCTGGTATAATTAAGAGTGGAGTTGCTGTTCTCTTCTCTAACTTTGTAAATCTTGATGCTGTTAAGGGCGTCACCGCCACAGTGAAGTAGCACATAAGACAACACATGCACTGCTGAGTCTCAAAAACATCCATGTAAGTGACAGTAAATACCCTACCTTGTGTCTGAGGGGTTTGTGGGTGAAGGCCAGTGGGAGTGGAAATTACTTAACGCATAGCAAACATGAAGGGCATCCTGAGATTGAGAGAAAGGGCAGAGAGGAGGACTTAGGTTAAAAAGAAAAGGCCTGTGGGAAATTGGAGGTGATAGCGTGTTGAACTTCTTTGATTTAGTTGCTGCATTCCTGGCAGTAATAGACTTATCTCCAGTGTATTCTCTGGGGGGATAGGTACAAAGCATGGATCTTGTGCTGTTTTCTAAAGTGGCTTTTTGTGACTGGACAGTAAATTTAATGGCAGAGTTTAGGAGAAGGTTAGAAATTGTGAAGTTGAGATGCAAGTCAAGATGAGACGTGAAGGAGGAGTAGGGCAGGTCCTGGGGTAGCTAATGCTGGTGGCTCTGGCAGCGCCTTCCTGAGGAAGTGATGCAGCTGCGTAACGGTAGGTCTTTACAGTGGGAAGAGGGTGGTGCTGGCATCCATACGGGACACCTTTTGTGGGCCATGGCTGTGGTCTGGTGGTGGGACTGAACACCCATCAGCAGCCTGATATGTGCCTTTGGGGTGTGCTGGGAGTGTGCCAGCCTGCCTACTTTGTGCTGCAGCCCCAACTTGGTGAGCCGGGTGGAGGGCAATGGAATTCCCTCAAAAATGCATTCCCAGCCCAAGCTAAAACATTAGTGTAGACTTACCCATCAGCTGTAACATGAAAAGTTTACATTTATGACCTCCTCTTGTTTTTTTTCCCCCTCTTTGCATCCCTGTTGAGACTGGGACTCTAGCCTTAGCCAGTGGGTCTAGAAGATCAGGGCAAGGAAATAGTTTTTTGTTTCACCACTTTGTGAATCCCTTTACTTCTATGTAATCAATCGGTGGATCTACTCAATTGAGTAATTGCTCACTGATGTATGCAAACACAATTTCTATGTGTGTCTCTATATGGAATATAGATATATTTGGAAAATTAATTTAAAATTTTATTGCCGCAAATATTTACTGTACCAAAATATCTCCTTTATTAAAAAGTATTAATATAATGAACTATATTATTTATCTGTATAATAATTGCTTTTAAGAGATGAACCACTATAAAAATATATATTGTAATAATTTATTGAATACTTAGAATGTAAATTGACTAAAAAGGCCTTGGGCAAAAATAAAGATGACTGCTGAATTCTTGTGATTAATTTTTAATTGTACAAAAAATTAGTATCTGAGCATATGCAGTATTATGCTGAGGGATTAGAGCTGCACAACAAAGCCCTGGAACTAAAGGAATTTGACATCGGTTTTGGATGGTGTCCTACTCAAGTACTGCTAATGCAGTTCTTATGATTAATTCCGCTTTCTTAAACTCTTTCCTATACCTCAGTAACAGGAGTTTGGAAAGAAATTCTACAGCAGGTTGCATACTGTACTTCATGTACAAACTGTATTTCAGGTCATAACAGGCCAGAAATGTCTTGTCCCGAAGGGGAGGAAACCATGTGAAGGTGCATGCTTTAATTGAAACAATTAATGTGAGAAAATCAGGAATGTCTATCCCAGTGTCTTTCAGGTAGGTTCAGGTGTCAGGTTCCTCCTTACAGGAAAGCTGCTGCTTTGTGTAGAACCGCTTATGGGGTACCTGGGGAAAGGGGCTTGCTCTCATGCTTTTTTTTAAAAAAAACCCACTTAGCAGCTCGCTTATTAAGCCAAAAAAAAAGTTAGATAAAGGACTGTCATTAACAGTGAACATATACCCGAAGGGAAATAAGAGGTCAAATGAATAAGGCCTAAATCTAAGACAGTGGGCAAAGTTCAGTAGAATGACTGAAAGACCTAAAAAGAGATTCCCTACCTCCACAGTGAGAAGAGGGCAAGGAAATTTGGCCCTGATGTTCGGGAGTGGTGGTAGCCCTCCAGTGTGGCTTGCTGTGTGGCACAGTCATGTGCCTCTGCTATTCAGGTGCACCTATTCTTCCTCAGTGAATTTTCTTGTAGAAGCACATAGTAGAAGTATATAAGCCAAAGTATACACATGCTAGATTTTTGCCAGGCTTGGTGATTTTGGGATAAGTCCCTCTTCACGTGAGAACGGCATGATCACAGAAAACTGTGAAGGAGCATAGAAAGAATTGCTTCTTATCCAATAGTAAGAATAAAAATAGTTACTATTTCTCAAAGGTGAAAAATATCTTACTTGGCTATTGAGATTCTGCCTACCCTTCCACTTGGCTGCCTGACAGGCATTTAACACACATCCTCAGAAGTAAATGATTATGTAAAAATAATGTGAAAACAATCTGACAACTATGATACTTCACTATTATAAGCTCATTGGACTAAACTAGTGCTTATGAGTTCAGTGTAGTTCTGACATATACAAAACCTGCCACTGTTTCCTCAACTTGCTGTAAATCTGGGCAGGATTTGGGATAATGTACCTCTATATTCCAAGCAGTTTTAAAATCTGTCTCGCACCTCCATTTTGTCAGAGAAAAATGAGCTTTGGTAGTTTCTGCACAGTGCTGTGACAAAACAGAGTGGCAAGGCTGTTGGCCAGAGGCATGTGTGTGTCTGCACTCCTGCCACATGCCCAGTGCTTTGTAGTCATGGAAGAGGACAGGATGGAGATGATGCTCACAGGTATATGGTCAGAGGAATGGGAGTAACTTTACTAGTAAGAACTCTTCCTGGTAAGTAGCAAAAAGGATCAGAGCAGGCATGACTATTATCCTCTGACTGCTTTTCCTGCACTTCCTGAAGTAGAAATCCAGTGCTATGAAGACCAAACTGCTCCATAGACCTTTATTTCAGATATCGCCAGATGGCTTAATCTTGTCCTGGCTAACCAGGGAGGTCCCAGTTGACTGGAGGTTAGCAAATATGATGCCCATCTTCAAGAAGGGCCGGAAGGAGGACCCGGGGAACTACAGGCCTGTCAGCCTGACCTTGGTGCTGAAAAAGGTTATGGAGCAGATCATCTCGAGTGCCGCCATCATGCAGCACACACAGGACAACCAGGTGATCAGGCCCAGTCAGCATGGGTTTATGAAAGGCAGGTCCTGCTTGACTAAGCTGATCTCCTTCTATGACAAGGTGACCCACTTAGTGGATGAGGGAGAGGCTGTGGATGTTGTCTATCTAGGCTTTGGTAAAGCCAAATGATGCTGTTTGATGCTGTTTCCCACAGCATTCTCCTGGAGAAGCTGGCTGCTCATGGCTTGGACGGGTGTACTCTTTGCTGGGTAAAGAACTCGCTGGATGGCCGGGCTTAAAGAGTTGTGGTGAATGGAGTTAAATCCAGTTGGCAGCCAGTCACAAGTGGTGTTCCCCAGGGCTCTGTGTTGGGGTCAGTTCTGCTTAATATCTTTATCAATGATCTGGACGAAGGGATTGAGTGCACCCTCAGTAAGTTTGCAGATGACACCAAGTTGGGCGGGAGTGTTGATCTGTTTGAGGGTAGGAAGGCTCTGCAGAGGGATCTGGACAGGCTGGATGGATGGGATGAGGCCAATTGTATGAGGTTTAACAAGGCCAAGTGCCGGGTCCTGCCCTTTGGTCACAGCAACCCCATGCAACGCTACAGGCTTGGGGAAGAGTGGCTGGAAAGCTGCCTGGCAGAAAAGGACCTGGGAGTGTTGGTTGACAGCTGGCTGAATATGAGCCAGCAGTGTGCCCAGGTGGCCAAGGCGGCCAATAGCATCCTGGCTTGTATCAGGAATAGTGTGGCCAGCAGGACTAGGGAAGGGATCGTGCCCCTGTACCAGGCACTGGTGAGGCCGCACCTCGAATACTGTGTTCAGTTTTGGGCCCCTCACTACAAGAGAGACATTGAGGTGCTGGAGCGTGTCCAGAGAAGGGCAATGAAGCTGGGGAAGGGTCTGGAGCACAAGGGTCTTGTGAGGAGCAGCTGAGGGAGCTGGGGTTGTTTAGCCTGGAGAAAAGGAGGCTGAGGGGAGACCTTATCGCTCTCTACAACTACCTGAAAGGAGGTTGTAGAGAGGTGGGGGTCGGTCTCTTCTCCCAGGTAACAAGCGATAGGACAAGAGGAAATGGCCTCAAGCTGTGCCAGGGGAGGTTTAGATTGGATGTTAGGTACCATTTCTTCACGGAAGGGGTTGTCAAGCATTGGAAGGGGCTGTCCAGGGAAGTGGCTGAGGCCTCATCCCTGGAGGTATTTAAAAGACATTTGGATGAGGTGCTTAGGGACATGGCGTAGTGGTGGACTTGGCAGTGCTAGGTTAACGGTTGGACTTGATAATCTTAAAGGTCTTTTCCAACCTAAATGATTCTATGATACTATGTACTTATTCAGATAATTTAAGTCGTTTTCCTTATAAGCAACTTGACTGGTCAGAAAAATGTGTCCTGGTCAGAGATGACATCTTTATGTACACTTTGGCACCTGTTGTACACGATGACATATGCTCTGTGGATATAATTCCAATAGGCAACAATACAAGACAGTAAGAAATATGTTTTTAATTTTTTTAGGTGGTCTAAGATATAATTGTATGAGTCAAGTAATGTTAGGCCAGCCAGAAGTGACAAATCCACTAATGCATTTATGATGATTTTATGTTGAGGAGATGCTGAAGGTTAGATATTGCTAAAGCCAAATATATGCGTATATATTTTCAGCTAATAGGGTCCATTTAGACAGATTTGTTCGTGGAATGCAAGGTTTTTTCTTTTAAATGTTATTTTAACTAAATTGCTTGTGGTAGCATGGGAATGAAAAATCTTATTTGTTACCCACACTTGAGAATCAGATAACATTTAATAATTTTAAATTGCCAGTAAATTTATACTGGGTTCAATTGTAAGGATATGAGATTAAAATAATCTCCTGTAATTACAGAAGGTAGTTTAACATTTATAGGGCCTCAATCATTCTGCCATATGAGGAAAATGCATTTTATCCATTGGATTTTTTTTTAAACTTTGATGTGATGGAGTTTGGTTTGGCTGATTCATTTTGGTTCTCATGTTTCACATGAAGGAGAGAATCACCGTGATAAATTGATATATTATGGATTTGATGAATGGTTACTTCCTATTCTGTATAATTATCAGGCGATAGTTTCAATGAAAGATGCTGGTAAATGAAACTTTTCACTTCAGATAACCATCCACCCTGTCTGGCAAGAAAAATGGATCTCTATTTTCGACGTATTACTGTGGATCAAGGCCAACAGAGGGAGGGCAACTGTTTGTAATTTGTGATGGATAGGATGGATTTGAAAAAGTGCCTGTCTAAATGAAGTTGTGAAAGAAATTCTGATGACAAATAAATGTACATGTGATGTTGAGAAACTTGATTATTTAAGAAAGCTGGTTTTAATTCATATCTGGCAGGGAAAGGATTAACCATTTATAAAAGGCACCCAAATGCAGTGGTAGTCATTACATTTTTGATCATATAGATGAGAGGTATCTCATCCATTAAGAAATGGGTAGGCTCTTAGAGGGATGCAAAAAGGACTCTGCATGTCTTTCAGAGGGGCTCTTTACAGCCTGTGGTTCTCATGAATAAAAGCATCATCCGTGCAATCTCACAGTGCTCACAGAAGTTGCTCTGATGCAGCTTTTAGGGTGGTTTGATCCAGAATGGGCAGATGGTATGCTTGGAAGAGCGCACATTGTTTTTCCAGATTTTGAGAGATGGTTGTGGGGAAACATGGTGGAAACAGAGCAAATAGAAATACCAGGACTCAGTCTGCTGTCTATAAATGGAACTCAGCCACTACATTTGTGTTTGTATTTGTTGGATTTGCAAGTGCTTGGATAAAAACAGAGGAATTTTGGAGAATGTGACTCTTCTTAGAGACATTTTGGTCTTATTACTGTAGTGGGTTGTATGCAGCTAGCAGCTCTAGTAAAAGGACATGAACTGAGTTTACTGTGAATGGAAGTAGGATAAGAGATTGTTATATTCAGATGAAACCTACAATAACCTTAAGATGTTTGTTTCTAATGACTCCAACTCTCAAGGACAGTTTCCTCTGTTAGTGAAAAGCAAAATTTGTCATCTTCAATGGGAAAAATTCCTAAGTGTTAAATATGTCAGGAAATGTTCATGAGGATTAATTCAGGAAGAATAAAATTAATATTTTTTCTTAAATGAGTTTAGAAAGTCATCTATGATTTTAGTATTTTAACTTCATGTTTCTAATTTTCAGTTTGTTTCTAAAGACTTGTGTTGTAATGTCAATTGGTTGTTATATTGCATTAAAATCAGGAGAAATAGCAGACCAGGTAACAGCTTTGCCAGTGTTTACTTCATCTCTTGTTATAAATGCTGTTAGAATTATAAACAGTTTGTCTTTTGCAATGTTTTAGGGAAAAGTTCTTTTCTGCAGAATTGTGCTAAGACACAAGAGTTGATGTTCACCTTTCCTGTGTTAAGAACCATTACAAAAGATAGATGAAATACTCAATTTGTACAAAAGTGTTTCTTTTGAAATCCTATCTTATGACTTAAGATATGACAACATTCTGTACTATAAAAATAATTTTGGGAAAATGTTTTCATCTATCAATTTGTGAGGACTGTGGTGAGCCCCACCAATTGAGCTATGGTGAATGGGAATGGGGTCTCGGTATCTTCAGCATTATCTAGTCATTTCCCTGTAGATCTTCATTTTAAACTACCTCTAGATTTTAATGCAGCTTAAAAAATAATAATTTTTGTCTTTTCAGTTCGGCTCTTTGTTCTTTTAAAGCCTATTTAGAGCAAATCCAGTAGAACAAAAATCACTTTTCTTTTCAATTTTTCTTAGCCTTGTAAGAGCAACCACATGGCAGAGGGAGAAATATTTCTTCTTTCCAATTTTTCTTTTAATTCTTTTAAGGCTTGGATATAGAAAACCATAGAAAATCATCTATCCTTGATAGTATTCCACTTGCCTAAAAGACCACCCATTCTGTGGAGTGTACATATACGTGAGCAGAGAGAGATGAATGGTGAAAAGTACTTAAGATTGTATATGAAAGTTATTTTAAAAATGTTTTTCTTAATGACTGATATTTAGAAACATCAAAACAATCTTTACTCATAAGTTCTGTTGACTTATGTGAAAGTTTTATGCGTGTGAAGGAAGAAAGTTTAACACATGGCGGCTGAGTGAGAGACAGCTGCCGCAGTGGAGTTTATTCTATAGTTAGGTAGGCTGGAACTGGTTGGATTAACAGCTGTGCTGACATGTAGTAAATCTTCATTCAGGACTTGCAAGTAAACTTTTGTGGTTTAAAAATACCTAACTGCGAGAACTTAGGGATTTGTGCCATGGAGGAGCTTACAGTTTATCAGCAGTAGATGGTCAAGAAAAACCCATAATCAGAATAACTACTTATAATCGTATTTGTCTAGCAGTCCCCAGGTCTGGGCTGTAGAGATCACTGAGCGAGTATTTCCGTTAGCTGTGACAGCACAGAGGCCTGTTCTCCTGGTACTGGATAGCAGCCTGAGGATGAGTTTGTATGTTGATTTTTCCCATCTGTAGTAAAGAGTGAACATAAGATGCAGCCTTTCAGCAGGAGCATTTCCTCTGCTCCTTCCTACAGATTGATGGGAAATGTGTTGCCAGATTTGGTTGAGACTTGTATAGGTCCAAAATGTGTTGGGGTAAGGACAAAATGGCTGATGGACATCACAGGCACCATGTGCGGAACTTGGGCCTGATTTTTGAGCTGCTCCTATACTTTTATTTTAAGAATAGATGGAACAGGAAACTCCATGCTGAAATGTTGAAAAGGAATTAGTGCCTTATGGTGTGATATTCCAGTAAACTCAAATTTATGACCGCTAATCTATTACAGGAGAAAAAGAGCAGTCAACTACAGTATCTGTACTAGACATATAGTACTGCAGATGAAGCTTAAGGATATAATATCAATATGGAATTATAAAAAAATTTGGTGGTTATCATGAAACAATAATTCTCTTACGACAAGGATTTGGTTAAACTTCAGTTTGAGTAAACTAAATGAGGCATATCATTTTAACCTTATGATAGCATAAAATACATATTAGGACAAGAGTGAGTTTGTTTAAAAAAATTATAGAAATTACATAAACCCCAGAAAAAACTCATAACTATTCATATCTTCTTTATAGAGTAGTATAAGAACTGAGGAGAATTGCCATTGCAGAACTTGTTATTGTGATGTGTGTTTTTGATGGAAAAGTACAGAAAAGAGTATTTTTCGAGTTGAAACTTTGTATTTCTTTTGTAATGAACAAGTGTTCTCTAACTCAGTTTGAATGAAAACTGAGTTGAGTGACTAATTATCTGAAGTTCCTGTTAGTATTAATTTATATTTTTACAGGAATTCAATTACGTAGGACACTTGTTTTCAGGGAACATACTGGTACGTTATTTTACTCACATAAGTATACATTATTTTCATGTTCTGTGGATTTTGAGGAAATGAAGCAACAAACTGTAATGATGAAGAAAGAGATGGCTATACTGGCAATATGATCAGAAATATTATGCTTGCTGCATACCGAGCAGCACATTTTCGGCAGCCCTTGCAGGAGATGTAAGAAAGAGGGATTTAAAGAATGACAATTACATGTGTGTTCAAATATACATTAATGTCACTGTCGTCGTAGACTTCAATGTTGCTTTCTCAGGTCACACACTTTTTTTGAACTCCACAGACTTTGAGCCTCATTTCACATAAATCGGTTCACCACAGTTTGGATATTAAAGGTCTGATGTTGCAGGTCTGCCTCAGTGGTGATATTGCTTCATTCTATGGTTTGTATCATACTCATAATATTCTGTTTATTAATAGAACAGCTGCTTATTCTGAAGGGTTTCTCTGGAAGAGTGCACTGGCTACCTTTCTCCACCAGGGTGTACAAACAGCCTGTGCAACTCCAGATGATGGGATAAACATGATCTGGATTCTGCATAAATTTCAATAGTAACAAGCCAGCCCAAATTAATCATTATTCTCTAAAACAAGCAAGCAGATGGAAAGATGTTGATTTCTGAAGCAGAAATTGCTCAAACAAAATCTAGAAAACATTGCTTTTCAGAGTAAATTAAAAGCATATATTTCAGTCTCTACAGCCCCTGGAAACTTGACGTGTTGTAGATGTTACCATGCATTTCAAATCTTTTGAAAACTACCATCTATTATGGCGAGATTAAAGGACCGGGAGCATCATTCAAGTAAATCACATACAAATCTATTTTGGGTGGATCAGTCAAATGTGTTGAGTAGGATACTTAAAAGGTAGATATCTGTCTATACGTATAGGAGTACCAATCTTTATTCCTCTACTGGAGTTAACCTGAATGCTAAATAGGTTAAGTGCCATAGCTAGAATGTGTAAAAGCAAAGCCCTCACAAGTGACTGCTGATTTGATGACTTGAATTTTTTTTTTCCCCTTTAAAGGCTTACCTTTAAGTTACCTTTAAAGGCTTATTTTCCAGAGCATCCTTATTTTACGGTTTGATTTGAACCACTATCTGCTTTAGGATCTACTAGTGAAATCGTAACCGACTGCATGCTGTGTTCCTCCATTCTTCATTCAGGGAGGCTGTGCCTTCTAGTTGTCTTCCCCATGTTCTTGCATGCACTAGCTTTACTGGGGAGCTTGTAGACAGTCTGCTGTTGCTGGGAAAACGATTTGCTGCTCCCATTTAGTGCCCAGATCCTGGTACGTGCTGTGTCTGAAATGTGACTGCCTTGGGCAGAGAAACTGAGATGTGTGCTATGAGATATTCAGGAGAAGGGGGGTGTGGCAGGGGCTGTGGAATATGGGGCCTCAGCTGATGGGAAAGTGGTGTGCTGGAGTAGGAGGAAAGGGAATGCAAGTGCAACTTAGTGTTGGTCCGTTCAGCCTTTTCAGGCCACTCACCCGCCTGAGTTGAGAAGATGTTTTTGTGCAAAAGACCTGCATTTTCTGTGCCCCGTGCCCAGACCTACTGTGGTTTTTTTCCTCCCGATTTAGCATTTTATACATCTAGACTGAGAACTTTAATGAATTAAGGATGTCTGTCTTTTCTGTTGCATGGCCTAATTTAGCACATTCAAATTCAACACCAGTGTGTGTGGCCCAAACACTTGAAAGCTATTTAGAAGCAAGAATACTGAAAGATAAAACATCTGCTTTTCTGTCAGAAAATTTGTAATTAGTCACACGGAGACACTTGGAACATTAAGGCCAGTCTTTAGGATTTGAGGAGGAACAGGAGTTCAGAGTGCAGTGTGATGGTTCTGGTTGCACACTTTTTGGAAATCATTATCAGCTCATTTTAAGCTGATAACTGATATTTCAGCTGAAAAACAAAGTCAAGGGGTTGCAAAAGGCATAAATAAAATTGTGGGAAATGCCCGTTTACACTGTTTTATTTCCCAGCTGAAAGGAATAGCTTGCGCTTACTTGGAGCAGCATTGTATACAGCTTGGGTGAGCAGGAATTAGTTAAATAATGGGATGGAGAAGTCAGGAAAGAAGTGAAATAGTCGTTCTCAAACTTTAAAGTTTTTCTCATCTTGGGAGATGTTTTGGGATGGTGCTTGGAGAGCACAAAAGATGAAGTATCATATTTTATTTGAATCCAGGTATTACATTTTCAGAGCAGATGTACTTTCATTACATATACAGCTGGGACTATTAGGAAACAGCATAGTGGCTAGGCTGTGCTGACCAGTCTGGTAATAATTTGAAATGGAAGGAGTGCAGGTGAAAGTGAACTGTTGGGCTCTGTTCCAGCCTCTGGCTGAGCAGCTGAGATGGTGCAGGTTTTTATGTATTATTGAAACAAATTTATTGTATCTTATATTTTAATAGTTTTCTCAACTTCATCATGACAAGGATTTTTCCTCAACCAAGAAAAAATGTTGGGGGGGTGGTTGTAGCCCGGGGTCAGGGTGGGCAGCACTCCTCCAGCAGTGATGAGTGAGTACCTGGTGGGTGAAATAAAACCTGTTAAACACACTCTCAGTGCACCCTTCCTCATTGCTCAGCCCTACCAAGACAGTGGTTCCTCTTCTGGGGCAGTGCATTTGGTTGCTGTTGTAGAAACGTGCTCTCAGAGGTACCAAGGACAGCTTAACAAACAGCAACACATAATTACTTCATGTTATATTGGATGATCATGGGTTCAGTTTTCCATCTGAAGGCTGGCCCACTGTGTCATGAGTGCTTTCTGGCTCTCCCCATCATCGCTGTGCTGGGGAGAGGTAGCAGCAGAGGGCTGGCGCTGCCTTATCTCCCTAGGAAAGGGCATGGCTGTTTGCTGAGCCTCTACCAAAGGCGGGAGTAATAGCTGTTAAGCTGGAAAGCACTAAGTGTATTGTAGAGAATGGAGGAAATAACTCATAAGGGGAGAGACACACAGCACAGGTTTGTTCAGCTAACTTGAACGCTACCTTTTTTCCAAGGAAAAAGATGCAATAAAAAAATTGTTTGTTTAATTATAGATGCTCAGAGCATTAATATTCTTAGTTTAACTTTTCATCTAAAAGCTCAAATACGATGTCATAAAAGTAGAGAACATGTCAAAAAACAAATCTTGAATTCTTTAAGCTAAAATATATGGCTGAATAGTCTGATTTCTGACATGGGTCACAGCAAGTTGTTTTACACACATATATGAAAGATACACAGGTTTTGGAGAAACAGGTAACTTGCTTGTGTGTGCATGCATGTTAGCAACAGTAAGGGGAAATAAAAGACCTGTGATACCAAGATGGTTTTCTCGCCCATTCTAATCCATCTTTATGACTTCAGGTGGTTCTGTGCTCTTGCAGTGCATTATAAGAAATGAAACATGAAAGGCAGTCTTGGCTAAATTTGAGGTAAGATCAAAGCCTCTATTTTTTTCAGTAATACTTGATTTTTCTAAAATGTAATTTAGACAAAAATAGACTGAAGCTTCCCTTCAATGATATATAAATCCCCCCAAATATAAAATAAGATATATATTCATAATAAAATATTGAAATGAAATCTACTCTGCACTTCTTTCTCAAGATAATGTTGCCAAATGCTAGTTAACAAATACAGTTTATTAAATTACAACTGAAGATTAAGGCAGCTGCCTGTAGCGCACTCTGCTTGTGAATGCATGAGTGCATGTATGACAATGTTTTCAAGAAGATGCTAGTAGATTTGCCGCATTCTTAATTTTTGAGATATGTTCATATGCCATGTTTAATGTGTCAGAGTAATGTATTTTTGATTGATACTCTCCATCTATGACTATCACAGTCGATGCTGGGAAGAAAGTGTCAGCTCCTTAGAGGTGGAGTAGCTGTGCTTCTCCTGGCGATGCGATGGAAGATGGTTGTGGCCTGTTGCTGCAAATCTGGAGGATTGAGGTTGAGATGCCCAGATTCAAGTCAAAAGTCCTTTGAGTTAGCTGAAAATGAGTACCTGGGAATTCAGGTGCCACTAAATCTGACACCACCCTTTTATGTGCTAGTACCTACAGAAACTGGTGGTCCTGGCTATGCTGTTGTAACATTCTGTTTGTGTTTTACCATTGTATTTCCTGCAATAGTGGAGCATAACATTAGTTTTTGCTTATATGCATGTGAGTTATCTGCACGAGACAGGCAGAGGACTCATTCTCGGTGGCTGATGTGTATCCACAGTATCACTTGCAAGAAGCTTTCCAATATCATACAATAATAGGAATTAGAAATGGGAAATACCTTATTGGGAAATCCAGTCCATTTCTCTGAAAGCTCTTTTGTACCTTAGTCTGTCTTGAATTAAGGTCAATATGAGTGATAAGGCAGGTATGTTTGGGTGGTGAGGCTTCACTTAGTTTCTGGTCATTGTTGTCTCTACTGTTCTTGAGTAACGAGCAGAATTTCTTCTTTCTGTTGTGGTCTGGTCAACTCCAACCTACTGCAGGTGTTGTCCCTTCTGCTCCTTCCTCAAGATGCTTTACCTATTGCACTCTATGCTGACAGCATAGCATGGCACCATGGCAGGACAGAGGAGAAATTCCAGTTCTTAAAATTAGCCTGTGTTAAAGATTAGGCTTGAGATGCAGCATTTTACAGAATGCTTTCTGTAGAGTAAAATAGAAATAATTATAAATAATGTGAATTTTTTCCTTATAGGATTATATGTGTACTTTTACTCTATACTGTATAAGCAGTTCTACCTTCTTAGAAGTAGAAAATAGATCAGAAAGATAAGAATATTTCTTGGAGAATTAAAGTTACCTCCTTGACCTCAGAAGAAAAAAATTTTTGTATGCCATCAATTTCTTCTCACAAAGTGTCTTCCATTATTTCTACTTTTGTAATGTCTTTCACAGGGATAGAGAAGTGCTGTCAGTTACTCATTAAGTAGGGTCAGTTTGGATTAAACTGTAGGTATTTCTTGAATTAAAATAAAAAAATAATAGAGTGGGTCTCAGCTTCCACATGCATCACCGATACAACGGTGCAGCTGTAATGTGTAACTGGAAGCAAACTAATCCTTTTGCAATGCTATTCTAACCAAAACTACTTTTTAAATTGTGGCTTGTAGGCACAAAATAGATTTAAAAATATACAAAGACACATTCAAACATTTAATAAGTGTAAAAATAAGTGTTTGTAAAATATTTTAAAGTGTTAAATAGTGCTTCTGAAAGTAAACAAATACAGTGAACAGCAGAAGTATGAATCTCTTGCAGAGTAAAGATTGTTTTGAAATAGTATCTTCTAAAACACATAGCACTTGCTTTTTCCTGAAATTATTATGTTGGTAAGTAATAACTTCATAGCTGTTCTACCAAAAAATTTCTGTCTTATGGCTTGGACTATAAACCTGCAGACATATATGGGATGCACTTAGCTTTTAAGCGCATTCATGTGAATTCATTGACCCACTAAATGGGGAAAAAGATGCAAATTATACCTTTTTAAGCAAAATCACTTTTTCCTTCTTGTACATCTCCTATATATTGAGTAATTTTTATGGTAGAAAACAGCATGGTGGAAGCTGTTGTCTTCCTTTAGCGCTATGGCATAGTGTTGTGAACAGCTTGGTGTTGAGATGGCTCTGTGCTAACAATGGAAATAAAAGGAAGTAGGGACTGCAGAGGAGCGTTTCTGACTGATTGCAGATACAGTTCCTCCTTCTGCCTTCGTTCTGCACCGCTATCTTGTCCAGTCATGCTTTGCTTCATACAGAGCTTATAAACTCTTGGGGAAAAAGACCATCTGCCTCTTCTGTATTTGGAAAGTACTTAACACAACAGGGTCCCGGGGTAAATAATGGATGCCCTCTCCCTTCTCAAGCTTTCTTGTCATCCTTGTTTGCATGCTATGGTTCAGCTGGCTGTGTGGGAGATGTCCATTAGTCAGGTGGATGAGAAGAAACTGAGCACTAGTATTTTGAGGTAGGTTCCAGGTTGCAGCACTGCAAAGAGACTCTGGGACTTCAAGAAAGCACAGCCAACATCAGACATGCTGGTTGAACTTGCTTATGCACTCATTTAGCCATGGCTACCAGTATGAGACCAGAATTTAAGTCTGGTCTCATACTCTTTGGGAAGTATTTGTAGGTGCTTATGCAGTGATTTTTTTTTTCTTTTATTCTTGTTGACATTTATAGGAATTTCCTAGCTAAATTTATGCACTTTATTTTAAATGTTAACTGCTACTTATTCAACACATAAGCTGGAAATGAAATACTGGAGAATTTTAAGAATCCACATCTTCAATATTGTAGGCCACCCTGGTGGGTTCGATCATGAGAAGGGTCTTTGAAGTAGTAGGATGGGTTTAACAAAAGTCCTGGTACTTGCTGAGATCTGAAAGTATGTGTCATTTGGGCCACAGGATTTTATACCAGCAAGCACAACAAGGATGCTGCACAATAAAGATGCTACACACAGAATTAATTCAGTCAGAAGAGAGGAAGGATTTTTCTTTTCTCATCAGTACTTTTAGTAACTATAATAGAGAGGAAATGAAATATGGTCTGAACCAAAATTCTGTCTGGTGATCTGGATTCAGTCCTCTACCCTAAGTGACACTGAAGTCAAATTTTGTCTTGTCTGTCTCTACTCTAGGAGACCACAGATGTGACTAATATATGTGAATAGTGAAGTGGAAAGTGTGAATGAGGGGTCTTAAAGATTTAGATTTAATATGGTATCTTGAAAGACCATATTAAGTTTCTTTGAAACTCTTCAGTGAGTGCTGTAAGCATTGTTCATTAGACTAATATGTACCTAAACTGTAAGGCACTTCTTGTTTTTAGCGTCATGAGAATTTCTTGATTATATACTTATATTCTAGTCATATTAGGAGCAAGTGAGAATTTTGACATATTTGTACTCTTGAAGTTATTTCAAAGATGTGGAAAATTCAGCACTTGTGGAGTTTGCCTAGAAATTCTTGTAAATGAGAATTACACCTCCGCTTCTGGAAAGTGCTATTAACTACATATTCATAATATTCACAGGTTCTCAAATCACCTGTACACCTTAGTTTAAATGGCCTTTTTCTTCATCGGGAATCTTATCTGTTAGTGGAATGAGCTGTCTCAAAGGCCATATTCATTGCCCTCCTTTTCCCTTATGCCCACTCTTCTTCCCTACACAAATAATCTTGTATCCAAATTACCACCTAGCCACGAGGATGAGGTAGTGGACCATAAACAGGCTTTGTAGCATGTTTCCCTTTATTGATAAGATAATGCTAAAATATTTAGCATTACAGGATACCAGAGTGATCAGGTTTCCATTTCTGTTTCTCAAGCACTGGTTGCCACGCAACTAATGTGTGTGGGGTTTTTTTTGTGTGTGTGTGTGGTGGTGGGGTTTGGTTTTTTTGGGGGTTTTCTGTTTTGTTTTGATTTTTTTTTTCTGACAGCCTAAAGACATCTTTGCCTGAGCTGTTGTGGACAGCTTTTAAGAGGTTTGTACTATTCCGTACATAGGTTGCTTGACCCCTTTACAATGGCTGATTGGTCTCCTATTAGGAGACTCTTGTTTTTTCTTAATTAAGATAGTTTCCTGATTGTGGAGGGTTGACCCTGCCTGCACACCAGGTGTCCACCAAGCCACTCTATCACTCCCCTCCCCAGCTGGACAGGGGAGAGAAAATATAATGAAAGGCTCCTGGGTTGAGATAAGGACAAGGAGAGATCACTCAGTGATTACTGTCACAGGCAAAACAGACTTGACTTGGGGAAAAAATTAATCTATTACCAATCAAATCAGAGTAGGGCAATGAGAAATGAAACCAAATCTTGAAACACCTTTCCCCCACCCCTCCCTTCTTCCCGGGCTCAACTTCACTCCCGATTTCTCCACCCCCTCCCCCCGGGGGATGCAGGGGGACAGGGAATGGGGGTTGTGGTCAGTTCATCACACGTTGTCTCTGCCGCTCCTTCCTCCTCACGGGGAGGACTCCTCACGCTCTTCCCTGCTCCAGCGTGGGGTCCCTCCCACGGGAGACAGTCCTCCATGAACTTCTCCAGCGTGAGTCCTTCCCAGGGGCTACAGTTCTTCACAAACTGCTCCAGCGCGGGTCCCTTCCACGGGGTGCAGTCCTTCAGGAACAGACTGCTCCAGCGCGGGGCCCCCATGGGGTCACAAGTCCTGCCAGCAAACCTGCTCCAGCGTGGGCTCCTCTCTCCACAGGGCCACAGGTCCTGCCAGGAGCCTGCTCCAGTGCAGGCTTCCCATGTCTCCTTCGGGCAGGTCACAGCCTCCTTCGGGCACCCACCTGCTCTGGTGTGGGGTCCTCCATGGGCTGCAGTGGGTATCTGCTCCACCGTGGACCTCCATGGGCTGCAGGGGACAGCCTGCCTCACCATGGTCTGCACCACAGCTGCAGGGGAATCTCTGCTCTGGCCCCTGGAACACCTCCTCCCCCTCCTTCTTCACTGACCCTGGTGTCTGCAGGGTTGTTCCTCTCGCACATTCTCACTCCTCTCTCCAGCTGCAACTGCTGTTGTGCAGCAACTTTTTCCCCTTCTTAAATACGTTATCCCAGAGGTGCTACCACCATCGCTGATGGGCTCGGCCTTGGCCAGCGGCAGGTCTGTCTTGGAGCCGGCTGGCATTGGCTGTGTCGGAGACAGTGGAAGCTTCTAGCAGCTTCTGACAGAAGCCACCCCTGTAGCCCCTGCTACCAAAACCTTGCCATGCAAATCCAATACACTGATAATGCTTTCCAAATGTGGCTTCCTAGTGTTTTTCTTTAATTGCCCTCAAGATAGAGTTTTCTGATCGTGCTTCTCGGGTGTGGTTTCCTAATTGCTTTTCCTTAATCAGACAGTATGCATGCAACAGTAAGGTTGCTTGAATAGGTCATGTATACATTTTTGGTTTAATTTCTTTAGACCTCATTTTACACTGCCATGATTCATTAAAATAACAAATATATAAAAATAGTTTGTAATTAATGTATTAATATCTGGATAATTATGGCATTGTTTCTAATGCTAGCAATTTTTTACTGAAGGTCGTTAGTTCTCTTCAGGTTAGAACAATACTTGAACCTGTATTTTTACTGTAACATAAGCAAAGATGTTGAGAGCCTACAAAATAAGGTCATGACATTCATTACCAGAGGAATGTCTTTATTTCCTATCTCCTGTCAGAAGGTCATAGTTGCAGGTGTTAGCTCTGGTTAACATGGCCGGGATCTGTGGATGACGTTACTAGCTTTGGGCAAATTTTTACAGGGTGTCCAACAAAACAAAAACCAGTAGGGATGAGAGGAAAGTGTTGTATGAGAGCTCTCAGAATGAGATTTCTGTCCATATATAAACAGCTAATAAATAAGTAGTTAATATAATAAATGATTATTCAGGAGTTGTTTCTGGTTTTGTCACACTACTAAAATTTATCCTTTGCAAATGTGTAGTTCATCACGTCTCCAAAAAGTACATTATCTTTTGCTGTTTCCCTTGTGAGATACGTAATTTGAAGCCCCGGGGGCAAGATCAGGAGAATATCACTTTATTACTACTTATTCTAGTGGCAAGAGAAAAAGACAGACTGCTTCAGTTTCATTTTTCTTCCCAACAGGTCAAGCAAGAAATATTTTTTGCTTATTTATTTTTGTTAGATTTAAGTTTTGGATGAGGAGTTATTTCGTTGCTAAGTACTAATAACAAATAAGCATTACAGCTGTGAGAAATACACTTAGGACTAAAGATCACAGCAAGGAAACTCCTTTCTTGGACAATAGTGGATGGGAACATGGGTGCAGAGGCAGAATGTGGGTTTTCTCATGCTGTGGTGTGGAGCGTGGCTGTGTGAGGCAGAGTCCTGCCTGGGGCCTCAGCATGCTTCCAAGTTCTTAGCCCCATCCCCAAATTTCTGTGGTAGCAGCTAAGAGCTGAGTGCAGGTCCAGCAGGATGTGATTTAAGATGTAAGGCATGTTCTACTAATGTCTTGAAATGAAAAAGTAGTTTGCACTGTTATTGGAAAATGTGTATTAAAGTGATGTGAAATTGCAGTATTTTCAAGACAGTAGAAACTGAGGCAGCATGTCTGTTTACCCAGCTGAATGTCACACAAATTGTTTGGGAGATCTCTGGTTAGGGGTCTGCTTTTGGTTTGGTTTTGTTTTTTCTCGGTGGTGTGGGGTTTTTTTGTTGTTTTTTTTTTTTTGTGGTGGTTTGTTGTGGGTTTTTTTTTTTCTAGAAGGTATTGCTGAGTATCAGCACTTCATAGTACTTGCTCACTAGTCTCAGAAGAACATGACTCAACCAAATGATTGACATTTGGGAAGAGATAGGGACTCTTTCATATAGACAGCAAGTAGATAAAATACTTCCAGAGTTCACAAACTGGCTAAGCTGTCACAGATCTACAAAGCATCTGAGAGGAACTTACAGATTGTGAACGTAGTGCAAGACTGGGAAGAAATTAGAATCCCTGAAAAAATAGTGTTTTAAAAAAAACCAAAACCCACACAACCCCCCCCATTTGACTAGCCCTTATCCATGGGCACAGCACAGCCTGGATTAATCTCCCCAGATTTCAAGAAGCTATCTGGGGTGACTACATTAGGAGGCGTGGTTTTCTTTTATGTTTGATACCCAGAGACCCATGGCTGAATTTTTCTCTAAAAGTGCATTGCTCCCTCCATGGGAAGAAACCATAAGCAATTTGCTTCCTAATTCAGTTGCTTTAGAGATGAGCCAGGTGACAGGCGGGAGAAATCTGGGCCTTGCTGTCCCATAGCAGTAAAAAGCCATCAGCAAAATGCCCTTCAATACCAGACTTTTTCCCCATGGTGCTGTCAGGAAATGAGTTACAGCTTGTTGATGCTCTGCATCATCTTGTTCCCAAATGGGCACCTGCACTAATGACAGTGGTTCTCTCCTGTTTCCTTGCACTGGTTGAAATGGCTCATGTCTACCTTCCCCATCCCCAATGTGTTGCCTGTCCCAGGTAGTCTTGGGAGCAGCTGTAGCTCCAGTGTACAGACGGGATATACTTTCTTCCCGAAGAAATCTCTCTGAAAGTATTTGCTGCATAATTGTGTCTGTGTTATATTATTTTGTGCTGAGAATTACCACAGACTATCTTGCTCTAATTGTAGTAGAATTTATTGAAAAACACCTTTTGGCTTCAGTGTTGCCTCTGTCAGCACCAACTAGATGGTCTTGTGGATTTATTTATGCATGATAAGCCCTTTGTCCTGGTGTTATTTAACTTATGCTCTGACTTGAAAGAACAGCTGTTGAAGTATAGGTGTACTTTTATATCAGTATCTCAAAGGAATATGTTCTTTAATTCAGCAGTGAAAAGGCTTAATAAACTGCCAGCGATCAGAATCTAATTGAATTTGCTCAATTAGGAAAAAACATTGAATGGGTTTAAAAAAAATTGGAAATATAACACTGAAAAATTAAGCTTTCAGAAATAAATTTTAAACTAGACACAAAAGAACATTTTTATCATCTTCCTATTATTACTTAAAAAGGGAATCAGATTTAAATGGGTTGCATGAATGATCTGAATGTGAAAAGCCTGGTGCTATGGCCCATGGCTACAAGAAGGAAGCAGCAAGGGACAGTCAACAAGTGGGTCCAGTGTGCACGTAGCTCATGTTGAACTGCACAAGTTGCAGTTGTGCTAAAGTTATTCTTGATCATTGTACCTTTGTACAAAGTGTCTTTTTTTTACACTCCCACCTTTCATGAATAGTAGGAATATACTGGTAGGATTATACTGGATAGACTCTGTTATGAAGTTCTCCCTTAATATGTACGCACATAAAGTCAGAATATGCAGGGTTTGTTTTTTATTGGTTTAAAATGCTTTTAATAACATTGCTTAATTTATCAATTACATTCATGTGATACTAATTTAATTGGAGGAAAAAAAAATCTAATAGAGCACTTCCATATTTCTTGTCAACATAAAATAGGTGACCTAAATAGATGTGCTAAGAGTATTACATGAATTAAAATTAGGTCTAATTTTATTAATGAAATTATTGATCTCGATGCATGGTTAGACATGCTATTTATACATGAATTTTAAGTTAGTTAACACATAATTGAGTATGAGTATGAAGAATCGCATTCTTTAGGTAAAATTGGACAGACAATAAGTGAATAACCTATAATAGCTCTAGTAACTTGATAAATTAGTATGGCATACTTAGCAATGTTTGTAAGTGGCCACACCACGTCTGAAGTCTACCACTGATAGTACTGTGATTTAGCTGGTATTGTTCCTAAGTCTGTAATAACCTATTTGTCCAACAGAAATACTCTCTCATGCTTTTAAAAATTACTATCTTAAAATTTTGATGATTTCCCAAGACTGAGACTTTTGACTGAGGCATGGAATGACATTAACAAATGTAGAAATGAATTCTGCCTCTTGGTACTTTCTGCTATTATCCCAACAAACTCTTTATACATATACCTAACTTTAAGAATAAGAGTAGTTCCCTTGAAGGTGTTTTTAATGCTTTACCAGATTAACAGATCTACATGCTGCTCCAAATGTGCCATATTTTCAAATGCTGGATCTTTTTTTAGTGTGGATTGACAATTACTAGTCTCTTGAAAATAACAGAAGGTGCAAATTGATAGCAGTATGGGGTAAGCCTTTGTAATACGAACCTGTGTGAACTTGTGCAACAAGCCACAATATCTGTAGTTGATAACATTTTGCTGTCATTGGTTGAGACTAGATTTGAGCCTCTGTTCTGGAGGGCAGATATTTAAATCATTCAATGCCTAAGTCCTTGTGGATGTTGCATAGTGTGTAGTATGTTAGTTGGCAAGTACTGGGTAAGATGCATGAAGGATTCTTGCTATATTCAGCAGTGAGAAGAGGCTGCGTTCAGTTCTGAGCATCACATTTCCTGAAAGATACAGGGAAATGGAGAATTCAGATGAGGCCAATGACTAGAAGTCTTGAAACCATGAAAGAACTGTAGTTTGTAAGGGGGGAGGAAGTGAAACAAGACACATCTCCAGTCCTAAGACATACAATATGGAAAGAAATAAGCTACATACCCTGTGGATGAGACAGAGGGTAATGGGATTACATTTAAGTGTGGGAGAATTAGATTTGATGCTCTGAAAAACTTCCCATCAACAGTGAGGATAGTGAAGCATGGATAGGTTACATGGGCAAGCTGTAAAGTCTGCCCCTATGTACTGTTAGAAATCACAGGTATGACAGCAGGGGTTGGACTAAGTGGCCTCTTTTTTTTTTTTTTTTAAATTATTTGGAGATATTGAACTGTGACTATTGCTGTATCACTATGGGAATGCCTATGAGCTAGAATATGAGCTCAGCATACAGCAGAGGTAGGGGCCACTGAATTTTACTACCATTCGATGTATCCTTTGGGTTTCCAAATTCTGTCTCTGCTGTTCAGTGTAAAGCTGCCCCAGCTGTATTTAGTGAGAAGGTGCTGGGAAGAACAGAGAATAGCGCTGTCAAAATGTGATCCTCCGGAAAATGCTTTTATATTTGCCAAGCAGTTATCAACAGCATAAAGTTATATAATGATTTGCAGAGATCTGAATGCTTTAGCAAAAAAACTTTTACGCAAATGAGTGGGGTCTTTTAAAAGTCAGTGAATTGCCAACCCATTCAAAAGATGCAAATATTTTTTTCTCTCAGTTCCGTATCACTTCTCACAACCACATTGATGCTGTTCTTTCAGAGGATGGCTGTAGCTCATGTCAGGACTCCTGACGTGTTTGAACCTTCGGGGTTTTGAACGCTCTTATCTCCTGTGCTCTTGTGCTAGTGGCACCTCTTGTGGTTTAGCCCCAGTCGGCAACCGAGCACCACGCAGCCACTCGCTCACCTCCCCCCTCCCGGTGGGATGGGGAAAGAATCGGAAAAGCACAACTAAGATGGGCTGAGGTAAGAACGGTTTAATAATTGAAATAATAATAATACTAATAAATTGTAATGAAAAGGAAAACAACAAGAGAGAGGGGAACAAAACCCAGGGGAAAAAAAATCCAAAAAAACCAAGTGATGCAACTGCTCACCACCCACTGACCAATGCCCAGCCCGTCCCTGAGGAGCGATCGCTGCCCCACCCCAGCCAGCTCCCCCCAGTTTCTTCATGCCATACCATATGGCATGATGCCATATGGTATGGAATAGTCCTTTGGCCAGTTGGGGTCAGCTGTCCTGGCTGTGCCCCCTCCCAGCTTCTGGTGCCCCTGGCAGAGCAGGGGAAGCTGAAAAGTCCTTGACCAGTGTAAGCACTGCCCAGCGACAACTGAAACATCAGTGTGTTATCAACATTATTCTCATCCTAAATCCAAAACACAGCACTGTATTAGCCAGTAGGATGAAAGTTGACTCTATACCAGCCAAAACCAGGACACACCTTTTTAAAACCTGTTTTGTTACTTAATAGCTCTAACTCTGGGTGAATGAGAGGATCCCACTGCTAGTGAGTGCTTTTAATAGTACCCATATGCCATAAAAGAGTCTGAATAGGACAGACACATGCAAATCTGAATTTGCTTCAGTGATAATTCTGTTTGGCCCTTCCTCTGACAGCTATTTATTAGCATTTAGTTAGATTAGTTCCATGTGAATGTGGAGTCTTGCTGTGGTTTCACAGAAAAGGAAACACTTCATCTCCTCAAGATTTAATCTGAAATCTGCCTGAATTGCTACAGTTTTGAGGATTGCCTTGGCACTGAGTTTCCTGGTTACTAGAAAGCTGGTGGTTTAGCATTACTTTTGTCAGGTCGGTGATAAGGTTTGCATATTTATATAAATGTATGAGTTCTTCAAAGACTGTTTAGAGATTTTTAAACTTTTTTAAAGAGAAATTGCATTTATATCTGTAGTTGTGATACATAACAGATGAAAGCAGAATCTGTGTTTTAATCTTGACTGGAAACAAGTCCTGGTTCCCATGAAATGCTCATGTTGGGTGGTTCTCAACTGAAACTTATGTCTGTTGCCTGAAATTTTGGGGTCAGGAGTGTGGTACTGTTCTGCATTGGCTTGAATCTGCTCTCACTGAAGACACTGGAAGCAGAAACAGCCCAGGGCTGCTGCTTGTCAAAATCTGCCAAACTGTGGGCTTGTCCATGGTGTGCTTTGGAGTGCAATGCATGGATTTCTGAGCTAGTTACTTAACCCAGCTTTGGAGCTGAAATCGGTCCGAGTGAAGCTGCGACTGAGCTGCTAAATCCTGCTGGGAGATAGGCTAATTACCTTAAGTGTAATACTGAGAAAATATAGTTATATAGCCTTCAGGTCCTGAACTAATAACGACACAGTACTGCATTGAGCTGCATGGTTGTACTGTAATAAGTTTAAACTCCTATTGAGATCTTTGCGCCTTGCCTATTACATCTTGTAAATTCCCCCTTTATTCTTTTCTGTTTGAAGATGACCTAAAGTTTTAATATTTTCTGTTTTCTAATACCTGGGGAGTTTGTCCACCAAAAGGAAAAACAGCATTAAAATAAAGCACAATTATAGCTCCTTCACTTCTCTCTGGACTAGGAAACACTAAATGCAAAACTAAAAACCAGCTAGTCCTCTTTAACAATAAAATATATTTTTCTGAGAAATATATTCTGTATTATTTAACAATAATGTTTGGAATGTTTAATTTTAATATGAACTGTAACTGTGATTTGCAATCTCATCTGGTGGTATTTTTCTTTGTTAGTAGTTATTCATTACAGCCAGCTAGTGTGTGATGTATATGGTGACATAAGCTTTGAAATAACATATACAGGTGGGTGTTTTAAGTTGCAGTTATTATGGAGCCTCTGTATTTGGTTATCATTAGTTTCACATACTTGTAACAGCACAACCTTATGGCTGCATAAAAAATTTTTGAACATTGTGAAACTGACCTCCTCAATGGATAGTGCATGAATTGCAGTTTGAATTGGGGATAACTAGTAAAACTCAGCTATGGTAAATCTGGAGATAAGCAAGTTGCTCTAGGTCGCTTGTAGAGGCGTGAGAGAATCAAACCATTTAGAGGCGGCAAACAATTTATTGAAAGGGAGGAATTAAGCTATTAAGATTGTCTTAGTCTGTTTCTTGGCAGGTTATCATTTTCCTGGTGGTACGGTAGGTTAGGGTTGCTGTAGTAGAAACAGAAATGTTAATTGGAGCCTTGGAGTTGCTTTGCGAGAGCAGTGAAGAGGGTGGGTGTGCTAGTTTGTATCTTCACTCAACTACAAATATAACTCTCAAGTTTATGATCATGTAACCTCAATGCATGCCACTTCTATAGCTTGTCTACCCAGGGTGAACATATTGACTGAAACCCTTTTAAACTTTTGTTCTCTTGCCAAATACCTGTATTGCTAAGAGGGGGAAAAGGAAAGAAGTTTGCACGTTCAATATCTCTAAGTGTTGCTGGATCTTTTATTTTTCTCCCATGTGCTTTCCCCTCCAGAGTCTTGCTCTTCTCTCTTCCTCTGCAGTTGGGAATCCCATGGAGGCTGTTACATTATTGCACAGAAAAGGGTTTTTTTAAGGTGCTTTCACCTTCTGGTTATTTTCTCCTTGTTTGTCTTTTCCCTTCAAATCCCCATTTTTCCCTACTATCTGTAGCATAAACAGTTGTTTGCTGCTTCTGTAGCCTGAAGCTCTGTTTACTTCCTTGCAAGGGAAGACAGAATTGTCTTTTTCTTCCTAACATGCTGTCAATCTTTATCTTCTTCCAAGGTCTTTCACTTCATCTTTTTTCCTTACAGATCTTGCTTTTTCTTTCAGCTGCCCAAAGTTCCTTTCCTTATTGCAAGGCTCCTAGGTTCCTTTAATCCCTGCTCTTCTCTTTCTGCCCTAAAATCTCAGGGAACCTGTCTCTACTTCCTACTGCTGCTCTGCTTTGCCTCTGTGTCCTTTGTGCAGCGCTACTGCAAGGATCCTGAGCTGTCCACTGACGTCCCCCCCTTCTGGTGCCGGTGGGCATCTTAGAAACTCTCTGCAACCACTTTTTCTGGGAATTGGGTGAGGATATATGTAATTTGACATACTCAGGGCTGTAGCTAAGCTAGGCACAGCCTGACATAAAAGTAAAGGAGACACATGAAAACATTCAAGTCTGGGTGCACACTTAAAAGTTTTGGATACATAAGGGTCACAACCTGAGGCTTTTTTCATTCTATGTTGTCATGAATATGTCTGTGATGGTAACAATACACTGATTTTTATTTTAAAAAAATTTAATATTTCAATTACTACAAAAAAGCAAGGTCTGCCACCCAATCCATGGTAAATGTTGTAGAACATTTTTATAAGGTTTCCTGGCTAAAGCAAAAGTCTATTTTAAAGTTATTAAAGTTCTATAATGAGCTACCTTTCTAAGGTCACTGATAAAAGTATAATATTCTGTGGCTCAATATAATAATTCAGTGAAATTAACCAAGTAAGTGGTCAATGAAGCAAATGATTAAAAAGCAGAGGATTGAAAAGTGAAGATTAAGAAGGGGTAAAATTGCATTTTCTATTACTGTACATTTTGTAGGTCATAATTAAAGCCCACTGCATAAAGAGTAAAAACATCCTTTAAAATGTGCAGAAGTATGTAGGGGTGCTTAGATTTTTGCCCCCCGTATCAAACTACATACGTGTTGCTAACTTTATGCAGTATATGTAATAGGAGTTAACAACCTTACATTCATCTTTGCTTCTATTGCTACAAAATAGATGTTCAGCTGTGTTCGTTGGTGACTTCAGTCTTTTATATTTCTCATAAGCACTTTTATTTTAAATTAAGTATACAAATTGTCAAAACTGAAAGTACATTAGCTAGAACACCTGCTCATTTCTCATGCTCATATGTAAAGAGGATTACAAGGTTTAAAACATTTGCAAGAGAATCTGCAAACCAAGAAAAAAGTGAATAAATTATTGAAATTATCTTAAGCAGCTGTTCCAGTGTTCCTGCCTTTCTACTGTTTTTTTGCTAAATTTCCTTAGGTGGGTTATATAGGCACTGTGGGGTATAAGAATGACCAATATGCTTGAGGACAGTACATTTTTTTCTGTTGCTCTCATAAATGTTTAGGAAGATTATTTTATTGGCCTGCACTCTCTTCCTTTTTATTCAGTACTGAGGGATGATCATTGTAAAACTACGTAGTGGTTTGAGAGAGTTGCATCACATTATGTTGTGTAGTGAGACAGGGTTACTTTAAAATCAGGAGGCTGCAGAATACAGTGACTGAAGCTATCTCAAATTTCTACATTGCCTATGTCAAGGATTATTTTGGGAACATGTCTTGGCTATCTTGTGGCCTTTTCCGCCCTGACCGTGGGAGTCCGGATGTGCTCAGGGGCATATACCTGGAAACTTGAAAGGTCCCACAGTTCAGGCGGACATTGTAGTGTACGTTTCAGTAACAGTCATCTTAAGTCTGGATTCTTCTGAACATCCTAAAAGGTCCTTTAACATTGGCACCTTCTCATGCAGAGTGCACTGTGTTGCAGCATGGTTTAACACCAGCTACATTGCCTTTTCCTGATCTTATCACAGCTGCAGGTATTCCCAGTCCTCTTGAGCTTTGAGTGTGAAAATAGTGTCAGTCTGTTTCTTCTGAAGTCTTCATAGAAAATCTACCAATAAGCTTGGCACTAATTTGCAGCTTTGGTGATTGCAGCAGAAATGCTTGGATGTTAGAGGTAATCTATTGCGGTCAGTTTTTATTTGATAGGCATTTTAAGGCCATGTTCAGGCCTAATGTTTTGCACAGAGACAAGCTATTTGAAGAAGGAATGGGGACACACACAAAGTAAAAAAACAAACAAACCCCACAAAAAACCCCCAACAACAACAAAAACAAACAAACCCCCCCCCCACCCCAACCAACAACAACAACCACTCCCCCCCCCCCAAAAAAAAAAAAAAAAAAGGCAAAACTTCCAAACCCACTCCAAGTAACCTCCAAACTCTGCAGCATTAGTTTGATACCAAGCAATGGTGGGTGTGCTTGTGTGAAAGGAGCAGCTACTAAAGGGAAGGAAAGAGACTCAGGGTTAGAGATCCTGCCAGAGGGGATGTCGGTGGAGATAGGTTTGGAAGTCAGCAGGAGCTGTAATTTGACAGGCTGGGCTCTTTCTTTTAAGAGCTAACTGCTCTTAAATCTTGTTGTCACTCAGAAAATTCCTTTTGACTTCACAGTGCTGGTGGTGATAAGCAGTAGCTTAGAGACTCCCAGATGTGCGTTACTGCCATTTGTTGGCTGTGCTTCGTGGCTGACCTCATGCAAAGACACTGGTACAGGCTTGCTTTACATCAGCTTTGGATATTGCCTCCTTGCATTGATACCTATATCTGGATCTTTGCTTTCATCCTATGGCTAGAATATTTTTAACTTTGTGTACTTGGCACAAAGAGTAATTTTTAGCTCTTTGCATAAATTAAATGGCCTGGATTTTATCAGTGTCAGACTTCCTCAGTTCCTACTGGTGTCAGTGGAAATCATTTGAGCTTACCACCGCTGAATTTCAAGCCATTAACTTTAAATATGTAAACAATTGTCCTCAGGCAATTGGGTGTAAATGTAATGGCTTGAGTTTTGTAACACTAGTTCTATAACCAATTAAAGACTATTACTCAATAATTTTGGCATTATTAATTTCTTTTAACTAATATTTACCAATATTTCAACACTATAGGTATCACACAGGAGTCTTTGAAAGTCTCAGTGTATTCAGTTTTCATAATTAAGTATGATTTTTGTGGTTACCTTTAATATCCCAACTTGGGGACCTCAATTGAATCTAATTATGTTTCAATTGAAAATAAGATATTCCACAGACTGAAGCTGTAGATCAGGGCTCATTACTAAAGCAGCTCATTATTTTTAATGAGCAACTTCATTATATCTGATTCTGCAGAGAACAAGACATAATTCTGTTGATGCAGAGAAGCTTGTTAAACTTCGGTAGCCAGCAGCGTATGACTAACAGCTTGAATTGGGCAACAAAGATTAGTAGGGTTAAAGAAACTACCTCATAGGATTCTAGCCTGTCCCCACAGGTGAGTTATAACAGTCTGCAAAATAATTTTCTGTTTCTTTTCTGTTGGTGTGAACTTTGTTACGCTGGACTAGTTGCATATTACCTTTTAAGTGGTCTGTTTTAGAAAAGGGATTGCAAGGAAAATGCACAATAAAACATAATTTTCAGGGAAGTTCTACTCTAAAGAAGGTGGTAACATCTTTCTGCCAATCTGAGTGCCTGCTGGGAGTGTTACAATATGCGTACTATTCCCTAATGCAGCATTTTGTGTTTGGTCTCTGAATTAGCTTACAAATGTCTAAAATCATGTTACCTGACAACTGTCTGTGGAGGGTACAAATTAGCAAGGTATCTCAGGTAAACATACTGTTAATACAGCATGATGCAGGTATTTGTGTGCCTCCTGGCAGGGAGCTCCATGCTGTTCTGCTGCACTGAATCTGTCAGGGATCCACTGTGAAGGCACAGGAGCTTTGTCCTCTGCGCTGAGAGGAAGAATCTGTGGCTCTGCAGATCTTCTGGATTTCCATTAATGCATTGTTAAAAAGGAACAGGTATTATTAAGCAGTGAGGATATAGCCGAAAATGGGCTTACCTACAAGTCTGATCAACCTTTTTTTTATCTTGGCGACACACAAGCTATTTGGTGAAAAATGCAAAATTTGAACTAAATTTATTAGGGACTTCTGGCGTATTTGTTAGTGTCTATGGTCATAAAATTGATGTGGTAGTGTCTCTGGCTTTCATGCTCCAGCCCTGTGGCTATGGGTAGTTGTCCAGGGCGTGGAGAGCTCAGCATCAGTTTGCTCTCCTTTCTGCCCAGGCAGAGTGGAGCCAGCACCAGCCCAGACCTGCTGATACTGGGTGACTGGGCTTGCCTTTGTACTCTCATGCCCGTACTTAAAGAAATATTTGAAGACCTGGGTGATAAAAGCAAACTGGAATTCTGCAAACTGAATTCCAGTTTGTCAAAAACTTTGTCAAGTTTTTAATTTGGGCCAATTTGAGCACTGGTTAACTGGAGGGAATTAAGACGGATGGTCTCTTCCCGTTATGCTGTGCATCTTCCCTGCCCCAATGGTGGCAACGTAAAGTATTTCAGCAGGAGTTAGGGCTGCAGATGGGTGATGACTGCTCAGACACGGGGACCAGGAGGGGCCAGAATAGCGATATTGAGTTTTCAAAGAAAAATAACAAACAATGTAATTCATATTTCTTCATCTTGTTCTGGGAAACAGTTCAATTATTTGTGAATGAGACTATAAACACCCTGAAGCAGACGTAGTGCATACATTTCAATGCAGTCACTTTGGCAAAGTTATAAGCAACTGAAAAGCAGGGCTTTACAATAGGAAGTGCCTTAGCAGGCAGTCCTATCAGCCCTGTCTATAATATCTTTTTAATGATTCAGATTCTACAGAAAAGATAGCTAGGTCATTACACACTCAGATGGGCATCTGATTTAAAACTTTCAGTCCTTTATTAAAAAAAAAAAAAAGATATATATAAGGAACTGGGATGGCTGCAATGACAGATGATGCAGAAATGGCCTGGTAAGACCAAAACAGCTGTCTTTATGCAGAAAAAAAGATCAATTATGACCAGATCCTTTTATAATTTAATTCCAAAAAGGGGAGGAAAACATAGATGTGAACAGGAAAATAAGTTAAATTCCTACTTCTATAAAAGAATTTTCAAACTGACAATTCTTGATGAAAGCTTCCACAGAAGAAGGAAGGAAGCAAGCAGGAATTTTAGAATCATTAATCATTCTTTTATTATCTACAGATTATATGGGGGGGAGAGGGAGGAAGATAAGGGAGGTCTCTGAAGATTCAAGAAAGCAAACGATATGCATCTGAAGTGGAGAACAAAAGGACTAAATAAATTGTGTCCAAACTAGCCCCTATAATCTCTAGAAAGACTCTGGAGTAATTCTAAAATTACCAGTATGTAAGCAGACAGGGAATGACAAGATGGTAATAAAAAAATCAACAGCAATGGTTCAAGAAGGTGGCACATCAAACCTGTGTTGTAACTGCCTTTGTGGTTTGTGGTTAAAGTGGAAGCAGTATGTGATATATCAACTTTAATACTTTCCTATATGGCAATGCCATTAGTTGACTTGGCAGATAAAATCTAGATGAAATCATTGTAAGGACATCTCAGAAGTGTATGAAGAACCACTATAATAATGTTTCCCAGTTGAGAGTTTTGGTCTCCCAGGGATTTCTGGATCCAACCCTATTCAGTATTTTTATAAGCGGTTGGTTGGCAGAATGGAGAATACACTTAGTAAATTTGTAGGTAATATTTGAACTGAATTCACTTATGTTGGAAGAATCTCCTGACAAATCGGAGAAAATTTAAAATAACCTTGATAAAATAGTGATACAGTCTCAAATCAGCGAAGTGAGAAACACAGTAAAGACGGTTGCATACTATATCTGGAAAGGTGAAGTTAAATGCACAAATAGAAGATGGGGAGAACTTGCTAGGCAGCAATACAGTGGAAATTTTTTTGGGTGTTAGCGGAAAACAAACTAAATATACATCAGCAGTTTAATGATGATTCAAAAAAATGAGACCTGATGCTGGTCAAGCTCTTTATTAATAAATGACAAAGGTTCTCCATGTTTGGGTAGAAGGTTTGTGTACTTTTCAGCGAAATAGGCACAAAGATTTGTGCCTCCCGCTTCTCTTGTTTCTTCTTTTTATTTGTCATCTTAAGTTACTGGAATCAGTAACTGAAACACAAAAACAGAAAATAGAGGGCTTTCCTTACTGCTGTGAGTGGACTGTTTCTAAATCATCCGACTCATCCCCCTACTTCCATGGGTCATAAAGCAAAATACAAAGCATTTCATACACAATGCATTTAGCATTCTACTTTTTCCATTTTAAGGATGTTTTCTGTTGCAGAGGTGTTAACGCAGTGTGTGTGAGCATACCAAAATCGGAGTTAATTTTGCAATACAGATAATTACAACATTGAAACCACTGTGTTACAACTTATACGAAGGGCAGTATAACATTCGTCTGAGGTCTCGAGTGCTCCTTAGGCATTGAGCTTAAGTCCCACCTAATCTAGCAAAATCCTGCTTTGATGTCACTGACGTTGATATAATTACCATTGTAATTATTATTATTTCTTCCCATCTGCAACTTTAGACATCAGTTAAGACTGTGAAGTGCTTTGGGATCTCATTGATTTTACCAACAACAGAATCAAACCCTAATTACATTGGCTGCATTTTCTGTCTCCAATCAGTTTTGTGATTTGGTTTCTGTGACTGGAATTAATATCAATGACCACTGGTAACACAGTGTTTGTATTTTGTTTATATAAAATTTTTATGCAAATCCCTCAAAGCAGGTAAAGACCAACAGGAGAACTACAGGAGTATGTTTTCACATAAAAAGGAATCAGATTTATTTCTTGCCTCACAGGTATGATTTTGCTTTCTTTGAACTCCAAGTACATTTGTACTGTCTTTTAAGCTCATGATAAAACCTTCCTTCCTGTATATCTATTCTATGTATTAATTCCTTTCCTTATGATATAACAGAGCATTTCTACAACATATAATCCTCTATTTAAGTAATTTCTTCTCAACCTAAAGCTGAGTGAACACGATTTCCATTTTGCTGGAAAGATTCTTTCAATTATTTTTCCAAATCAGAACATGTCAGAACTGGAATTGATCAGAAGTGATGCTGTCCATTCAAGTCAGAAGCAATTATCAGTAGACTCAAAAGATAACAGTATCTGCAGAACAAAGGCAGCTGATAACGAGCCTGAAATTACATTTAAAAGGTGTACTTCATGCGCTGTTTTGATATGCAGCGAATACACATACTAGCTTTGTAACAACACCTGCTAATGTAACATTTCTGATCTCTAGAACTCTTGTTATTTTGGTTTCACTCCTTGAAAATCAACCTATAACCTTGAAGAAGTTGGCTTTTGAAATGAACAGACCAATACAGAGGTCTGCATAATACAGGTACTTCTCAAAGCCTATAAATGTGATGAAACAGAAGTCAGGCCTGATAAAAGCTAGTCTTTTCTGTCTGTTTTTAGTTATATCTATTTAGTTCTGTATGGAAATAGAAGTTGCATGAATCTTGAGGAATGCTATAAAACTGTGTAGCAAGAATTGGCAAGTTACTTAAGGAAAGAAAATGTGGAGGAGAATAGTTCACTGCTCCAAATCTGGAGCTTCTGTTTCCTTGATCCAGCCATAGGGTCTGTAACAGGAGTGTTTTAGTCTTTAGTTTTGACGTATGCCGCTCAGTTGCTCCCACTTACCAGTATGGAGTGTCCTCAGATCTCAAACTGGATTCCTTTCTGATAAAATGGCATCAATACGTGCTTTCCAGGAGTGGAGCTATGGGTTCCAGCTCCTGAATGACACTTGCAGCAACACTAGACAAAAATAAGTCCCTGAAACGCCTATGCTGTGGATGTTGGCTTCTCAGCATGTTTTACTCTACAGAAGTGTAGACATTGACTGTCACCCTTCAGCTCTTCTTGGCTGAATAGCTGGGTGTTACAGAAGAGTGCTGTTGATACCTTGTGATCATTTTAACAATGAAAAGTTCATGCTCCAGAATTCTCTTGCCTGTGTGCAAACCCTACTAAATATTATGCAACACAGTTTTACTTTTCAATCTTAACTCTTCTTTTGGTCACCCAAAATAAGTATTTATGACAATGAACAAATTAAATGACAACAATTTGATGCATAATCAAATAACAGTTCCATCCTTAAAATCTGAATCTTTAATGTATTTTTTGTGCAAACTGGAATTATTTTTATCTTGTCTCAGGTAAGACTGCTATTGATCAATAACTACACCTCATTTGCTGTGTATATGTGATTTTACTTCTTTACCTTGCCTCAATCTAAAAGTGTATTGGGGTAGATTGTACTTCCAATGATTTATAAATGGTAAAACCCCCCTTATTTATAAAAACAACTTTGGTAGTGCTTGTGTAAGAAAAATTTCTGACTTCACTTTCACCATCCTTCTCTTTTGTGATACAAAAACCTTTTTCCTGAATTCTGAACAAGAGATGGAGGAATGTTTGGTTTATTCAGCTTGGTTCTATTACTTTAGTACTAATGGACACTCTTATCACCAGTTTGATAATTAAGCTTCTGTTTTAATACACATTCCTGTGTTAAGGTACACTATTTTGAAGTATTTACAGTTAAAGATTTGCATGGAAAGCAATATGTTTCAGAATTCATTCTCAGATTTTAAGAAACAGAGTAAATAAGCCTGTGCTCTCCAAGATAATACTGTGCTGTTAATGATGCCTGATTCCTACTGGTATTTCCATGCTAGCCTTCAATCTCAGCATGGATGTGTTATAGGAAAGAGATGATCAAGTTTGGAAACTAGGGGGGGTTACGTATTTGAGAGGGTGTTTGTATAGTAATTTAGTGGAAGGAATTAGTTTCTCTCCTGGTCTTTTTCTGACTTTAGTGTAGGAGCCACAACTATATATACATCTATGAAAATGAATGTCTTGAATGAGACATGCATATAAGAAGAATACAGTTTGAGTAAGAATGTGTTTTAACTCATTTCAAGGCAGGCCAGTTGAGCTATAGTTGGCTCTTATTAACATTCTCATAAGCTGTCTGTGCTTTGATTAGAATGGCAGTCAAATACCTGAGGCTTCATTTACTTGCCTTCAGAATCATTTAATGAAAAAAAAAAAAATTCAGCCTCATTCTGGCAAGCAGCACTCTTTCCAGTGCTCAACAAATACCCACACCTGCCAAAGCTCTGTATTTGGAGCGTTGAAGTGAAACAATCACACTATCCAGAATCAGGTATTATATGATGTACATAGTTTAACTTAATAGGCATAGTTAGTTATCAATTCTGTTCTAAATGGGGTGAAAAAAAAATTTTTATTTTTAATGACTAATCTGCCTGAGAAATATAAAATGATATTGAAATTCAAAACAGAAAATGTAGAAACATTTGTATAAATCAATCCCCAGGAAAGCAGAGAATGTAGTTGGCTTGGTAACAATCTGGGAAGAAGAAAATGTTGTAATGGCTCCCCTTCCATAGTTCTGCTGTCATTCACTTGTTCTGAAGGTAATGTCCTTTTGAGTGAGAAATATATAGAAAAAAAAATTTCCAATGAGTTTAAGGAAATTTATCAGAAAGGAAGAACTATAATTTAGAAAGCATGGACACAATCTTTTTCTACAAAAATTTTAGAAGGAAGATCTTTATAGGCAATACACAGATTTGGAGGGTAGTTTGCTTGCTTAATTGAAATGGAAGTCATTAATAGCTACCTAACCTCAAAACCAAACAAAAAAACCCCCACCCACTACCAAACCCCACAGAAAACCCATACAAAACCCAAAAAACCCCAAATGCAAAAACCTCAAACAAATAGAAAACACAGTCAAACTTTTAAATGTAATATCCGGTACACAGCAAGGTGTAGAGAAAAAGGAGTTGCAATTACTATAGCAGATCTTAAAGGACCAACTTTGCACTTGTTTGCATGTTGTTCGTGTTTTTGTCAGCGAGGTACTTAATGTAAGAAATGCAAGACCAGGCCACTGAAGTGGGACTCATGGAAGGAATCAATGTTATCCTTGCAAGTGTGTTTTTAATATGGCCAAAATGAATTCCGAGAGTTCAGTGGGAAGGTTCTTACAAAAAAAATTAATAGGATCTTGTGAGCTGTGATTTATGTGATTTAATAGTACATTGCTAAAACAACATGTCTTTATTTGTCTTTTGCAGTTCTGTGGTAGGATTCAGTCTCTTGGAGTCAGAAAGGACTTATGTACAGTGTGTATTAATATTGTACAATACATGCATTTTATTCATAATACTAATCTGGAAGGTGGTGCTTCATATTCCATATCTTCTGTAAATATATTCTGCATACATAACTGTTTGTGCAATAACATTAACAACATTTGTACTTACCTGATTGCTAACTGTTGCATGGCAGATGTGTAGCACTTGAAATATTTAACCTGAAGTGTTTTACTGTCACTTTTGTGCATGAATACGTAAATAATTTTTACCATGTGTTTCCAGATATAAGTGGACGCTTCATCATGATTTTAATATTAATAGATAATAGTTTTTAAATGTGGTGGAAAGGGCTTGATTCAGCACAAAATTGTATTAAAGACTATTATCTATGTGGTCTTTGAATACCGTTGCTTTGTTTGGAATGGCCATGTCCCAAATATTCCAAACATCTATGGGTGTTTAAATCAAAGGATCATAATAAAATGAAGACTGATATACTTAGTGGAATTTTCAGAGTTAAAGTGGGGTGGAAATGCAGATTTCTGTTTAATGAAATAAATTGCTTCCTGTTGAATGATAGCAGAAGGCTCCTCTTCTAATTTGTTGCAAATAACCTATAACATTTTTTAAACATGGACTTGATTATAAAAGAAATGGATTGGCATTTGACTTCCAAATGCATAGTCCATCAAACTAGCAAATGCATATTAAATAAAATTAAGCTTGATATTTTGAAAATGCTTCTATATGCAAAAATCAGAATTATACAGCCTTGACTCTTAAAATGAAATTAACTATTTCTGTTAAATGCAGGTATGTAACAGATGTGGTTAACTATCACTAGCAAACTTCAGTGTCAATGTTATACATAATGCACCTAATCTACTTGCAAAATTTAAGTTTGAGAAAGGCAGGAAAAATGTTCCTAACTCTGCTCATAAAGGGGATTTTTGAATGTGTTTATACACTGAAATGTATAAAATGGTTATTACTTATCAGTAACATAAGTGATATTACTTTGTATTAGAGAGGGTTTTAGTTTGTAATTGTATTAAAAAAAAAAGAGAATGCATTCCAATTTTAAATGTCAAGTTCTGATTTTATGTATGCAACGCTTCTTCTGGATACCTCATACTTTTCATATCAGCTTTTCTTGTTTTGTACTAAGATTCCTCTTCCTGAGAAGTTCCTTCAAACGTCTTTAAAGAGATCAGAAGTGGATTAAATCTAGGGGAAATAATCATAATTGATTCAGCCTTTCGGATTTTGCCCTTTCGGATTTTGCCCTTTCGGATTTTGCCCTTTCGGATTTTGCCCTTTCGGATTTTGCCCTTTCGGATTTTGCCCTTTCGGATTTTGCCCTTTCGGATTTTGCCCTTTCGGATTTTGCCCTTTCGGATTTTGCCCTTTCGGATTTTGCCCTTTCGGATTTTGCCCTTTCGGATTTTGCCCTTTCGGATTTTGCCCTTTCGGATTTTGCCCTTTCTTCATGTGACTGTGATCTGTATTGTTCAATGATAGCGAACTCAGTAATCTATGTCTAAGTGAGCTGCAAGAAGAGACTACTGACCCAGTGCTGCTCCCACCATGGTCCCTAGGTTGTAGCTTCTTCAGGGGGCTAGGAACCCCGAAGAATCACTTGAACCGACGATCCATTCAAAAGCAGGCAGATCTGGACTGACAGGCATTTAGATATAGCTCTGAATCACTGCAGTGCCAGTGCCAGCCCCCCCCCAAATTTAGAAGTCCTCAGAAACTTAAGCTTTATTTGAAGAAATTATATTGGAAACTTACTTTTACACCCCATGTAAGAGACTGGCTCATCAGAATTTCTGTTGGCAGCCCTGCAGGTTTCTTGTTTAGAACAGGTTGTCCTTGGCACTAGCCTAGTTACACAGTTTGCCTTGCATATATTGACAATTTTAAGATCATGCTTCAGTACAGGACACTACTTGTGCTGTTGTTTGAAATGTTTCCTTCCGTTTTTCCTTATTTTTGTAGCAATAATTTAGTGCCACAAAATGTTGATATAGGTTGCTGACAAAAAGGAAGACCTGGGTATTCTATATATGTATATTAAAAATTAACAAAGAAATGCTGTTTCCACTGACAGTGAAGTCAATGAACTAGAGAATTCCTAAGCACCTTATAGAATATTCATGCTCAGTAAATACTAGTTTGTGTACTATTATTCTCTAAATAGAACTTAATAGGTGTTAAGGGAATGCTGTAGCTGAGGTGATAAGAGATAAGACTCAAAAAAATAAGCATGCAAACAAATGATGTGCATTTTTGAGGAAGACAGTTGCATCTTAAGAATAAAAGAGACTTTTTGACCAGGATTGTTGGAAAAAAGAAGCATACTAGTTTTTCAGGTGTGCTATTTGGTGTTTCTCAGAAAAAAAATGTTGTTAGTTGAGTAGTCTGAAGGGGATTTTTTCTTTTGCATAAATTTATATGCTTTTACAGGTAGTTTATGTAACAACCAATCTAGTAAGTAATTTAAAGAAAATTAAGGAAAAGGAGCTAAAGCACAAATTGAGTAAAGGCAAGGGTTTTTCTTAAAACAGGTTTTGCAAAGAAGTGCTACTGTACCAAACGTATATTCTGAACTTCAACAATGCAGGTTGTCATGCAAAAGCCCGAGTTCAAGACTTAGCTCATGGCTGGCAGTGGGACAGACTTTATGAAAAAAGTTAAAATTTGTGGTTAAGTTAGTAGTGACCTTGTGCTATGCTGGGCCAAGTAGGATGGCATACTGAAACATGAGCAATGCGTGGGCTTTTGCAGACAGAAACAGTGATTAAAATAGGTGCCTAAGTGGCATCTGGCCATGGAGATCCAGAGGAAAAAGGGAGGAGCTAATCATTATTGGATTAGAGTTTCTTAATGTAGTCTATGGATTACTGCAGCTGTAAATATTCTTTGTGAAAGAGCCATGCTGCCAGGGTCTCTGTGATGAATAGGTGCCCTTGGAGCTCTCCTCCGGCGAGTATTTAGAAACTGTGAAGGTAGAAATAGCATAAATAGAGCACGATCCCTTTTCAATAACTTATCCTGGCTTCACATACTAAGTATTTTATTGTTTTGTTTTTTCAGTAGGGAGAATCTAGAAGAGTCCAAATAACCTTCAGCCTTGCAGTATCCTATACCCACAGCTCCTTTTTGACTCGAGTCTCATGGAGGGTTTCAAGAAGGATGCCACTGGATCAAGGAATATCATAGTTCTGGTGGCTCCTTCACCAGAGATACTCTGAGAACAAGCTGGCACTTTCATTTTTTGCTTTCCTCTCCCAAAACCATAACTTTTGAGAAATGGTTGTATTCAGAATTAACTAAGTGTCAGAGTTGAGAAGTTTCTAGATTGTTTTAATGAACTGTATTGGGCAATACCATGTATTTAGGAATTGCCTAGATTCCTATGGACTCTTGCATAAGCTCTAAGTATATCCCAGGAAGACAGCAGTAGGCATCACCTGAATTCAAGTAACCTCTGTTTTCTCAAAGCAGTAATGTTAGTACCTTTTAGCGTTAGTGACAGCAGATAGCTGAAGATTTATCTTTCTCTGCAGAAACTGTGGTACATAAAAATAAAAATTTGTTTTAAATAACATATGGAGATCAATACAAGAATGTGTTTGTATCAGCTGCATGTTTATGTTTTTATTACCAACATTTCTTTAAACATTACTGGAAAAATAACTCACAAGGAAAATAGGAAATGGTTTTGTACTTACTACATGATACAGGTGATTTATGGAATTAATATCAATTAAGTTCTCAGAGGTCACTCATGGCTTTAAAAAGCAAAACTAAGTGCTAAGACTATTCTAAACTTTTCATATGTAGAGATTAGTAAATTATTCTGTCTTGCTCTTGATAAAAGCCTTGTTGTCATTCTACCAGTTTTCTATTTTTGTCTCTTTATATCATTTCAGAATGTTGGTGTTCTCAGTTGCAATGGGTTACCTTTAACCATTGTAGTTAAAGCAGTGTGACTTTTTTGCAAATGTGGACCACATAGTGACTGTAATTCCTGTAGCAGGAATATGCTATAGGTTGATTTATAGAGGCATATTATCAGGAATTTTGACAGCCTGGATGGGACTGGAAGCCATTGTCACCAGGTTGGCAGTGAGCAATTTAAACTTCTGTCTACGTAAGGACTTAATGCCTGCATAGCAGTCACATGAAGGAACAAAGTACCAGTTGATGCAGCTGGTCAACAAAGAGACAGTAATGATTTTTTTTTTAAACATGAAACTATTTCAGAAATATGTCAATTGCTATCCTTTTTTCCTCTTAATGAAATGTTCAATTAAAACTCTAAAAGGTCCATGATAAATAGATAACTTCATTAAAAGAGCTACATTACAAGGGATATCAAGGTTCAAGTCTTCATTCTCAGCAGAGACTTACTTTCTGCATAAATGTAGTCCAAGCTGGATAGGCTGGAAAGAGTACTTTCTAGTGTACTTCCTCTGCTCAGTCTCTAATCTCATTTTTTTCTGGAATTATGCTAAAACTGTCTATATCTCTTTTCCTAATTCAGAATGAAAACATGTCAATAGCTCAATTTTTGTGTGTGCGAAACAGAATTCTTCGTTTCTGGCCAACCCTCTGCCGATATATGTGGCAATGGCTTAATATTTATTTTCTGCATTAAGTCCTGATCCAGAGCAGCCATTAAGGATGTGTGTAATATTAACTGAGTAGTCCCATTGTTTTAAATGGGGCAATCTTAAAGTGTAGGCATTTAACTACTGCTTGTACTGGGACTAGTTCAGGGAATCTAAACACATATCAGCCGGTATTCATGAATCCACTATGTGAGCAGTGATTAATGCCTTCTCAACTGCTATGTCATGAAATAATGGAAAAATCCCAACTCTATTCCCATGTGTATTTCAGTATTTCTGAAACTTCCTTAGCATCTATAGCAACATCTCTTGTCTTAACATCACCCTGTTCCATGAAGCACTTTGAAATCTGGTTGTAAGATTGTGTTGCAATGGGAATGCACATATAGCCAAAAAGTTGCATTGTGTTGCCCATGCTGTGCCTCTAATTTAATTGTTGTACGGCAGCCTGTCAGCAGACCTTGTAACTCTCAAGTTCTTATTTTTCTTCCCCTGTATAACTAGTTCATGATATGTATGTGATTTAAATGCCTACTCCCTTTCCACAGTATCTAATGCCTCTTTTGCTACCCTGTCTGTTAAGTTTGCTGCCTGTGGTGGTTTTTTGCTTATACGTGCTTTGCTGGCTTATCATACTCATATTTTTATTTGCCAGCATAACTATAAATAAAGGTCTGGCTGTGTTTTCCATTTTAGATATGTTTTTAAAACTCTGTATCTTTAGTACAGAAATTTTGTGCGCACTGAAATTTGATAATAAGGATTGTTTATGAGAATGAAAATATTCTAAAAATTCAAACAATGCAAAGCCTCAAACTACTACATCTGTCCTGAATTTTCAAAATAGGGATACATCAGCTTCTGAAAGTCTAAACTGAGGTTCCTTCAGATTGTGAGTTTTTCAAAGGGGAATGATCAGCATGTTCTGAGAATCGGTACCTATCTCTGAGCATCTGCAAGCACTGAAACTACTAGTAGAATAAAGTATCAGCCATGGAAACATGAGCGGCACAATTTGATTAGCTAATCTGCCTTTTAAATTGATTGCTGTAGCATTTTTGTTGCTATTCATTGCAACTTTTTGTCATACAACTTCCTGAATATATATGATCTTTAAAAGGGAATGGCACATTACAGTTAATATTGCACTTCAGGCTTGGAAAGAGAAGCTTATTTAACCAGTCCTGCTTTTACATAGTAGAAAGTGACTTTTACTTTTGACATCTGTAAGAAACTAGGTAACTAATAATGATCAGGCTGGCAAGTAGCTATTGGGACTTGAATATATATACACACACATATAATATGTACATACATACACATTAATGAATAGGTATATACATATTTTAAATGTATGCAACTGTCACTAAATACTAAACTGAATATGATTCTTTGTCTTTTCCTTTGGGGAAAATAATTATAGTAGTTGTAGTGTTAACAAGATATGTGCCTTTGTCAGTTTTTATTTATTCCTGCAGAACTCATTAAAATGAGATTTCCAGCCTGACTAGGATGTTCCATTCTAATATAATACTTAGCGAAAAAAAATAGCTAAACTACTCTAATGATATGCTGTATCCTGCTATCCATCTTCCTGTTTGGTTCCCTGGGTTGCAAACATTTTAGGCCAATGGCTATTATTATCTGCTTTTACAATGCCTGAAACAATACAGCACAGCTCTCAAAAAGAATTATAGATAAAATAATAATCACTTTGTAACTCAAAACTATGACTCTCTGTGGGTCTGTCATTTCAAACTTGCATCTAATTGTTTTTTCAACTGCATTTATGTTTTGGCATTAGGACTAGTATCAGTATTCCTGCTGTAAGGGTCAAAATGAGAGTTCTCCTCCTGAAATCATTGAAGGAGCAGCAGATTAAACTAAAAATGAGGCTTTCCCAATACACATTACAGGTTTTGCTTTTGTCTTGGAGTAATTTATAAAACCTACTATTTGGGACCTAATGTTAATTAGGCTCCTTGCTGGCTCAGTCTTTTCCAGCCTACCTGCCCTAGTCTTACTCTAAGCCATGGTTGGTTTGGGCAGGCAAAGTGCCTGCTCCCTCCCTCCCACTGGCACCACCCTGTGTGAAGCAGACAGGTCTCCTCGGTTGAAAACAGGTCCCTGCTTGGAAGAAAACAAACAAACAAAAACCCAAAACAAAACAAGAAAACCCCCAAAAGAAGAAAGGAGGCGGCACTCCTTCCTCTTAGGAATGACCAGGGCTGACCTTCAGCCCTGGTTGATCCTTGAGGGAGGTACAGAAGAACAAAGTTACTGACATCCACGCAGTTAATTCCTGGTAAGAGATGTGAGCAGTTATGAGCTGCTGCTAACCCTGAGACACTGAGCTAATCTAGCAAGTGCACCATCTTCTTCTCTGCCTCCCAAAGCAGGCTGTATTTTTATCAAGTATGTGGACAGTCCTGACTAAGTGCCCTCAGAAGAGAGAAAAGAAACAGGTATTTCTTCCCATCTTGGAGCTGAGCCAGTTATCAGTGTGGAGGTGTGTGAGCAATAGCAGGGAAGGTTCACTCTAATTGCTATATTTTATTTTTTACTCTCCCTTTGAGGATCTTATGGCACTCTATAACCCTCCAAATTTAGCATGACATTCCCTGAGGTAGTATCTGTGTCTCCACATGTAACTTATTTGTTAAGCTGTGGAATTTAGGTACATCTCAGCTGCCTTGAAGGTAGTTAGATCTGGTTGTGGCTTCAGGAGATGAAACTTAATAAAGGTTTATATACCCTGTTTTATCAACAATCTAGGGTGTAGACTTACCTAGGACCTCTTCTCAGCTGCTCAGTGGTGCTGGTGGCGTGGGAGTTTGCTGTTCTGGGGCGGAGAGGCGAGAGCTAGGCTGTTACAGGAAGAGGAAGAAGCTGGCGATGGAGAGAACTGGAAATTCAGACTTAAAGCTCTTGTGCCGCACGCTTTCAGATATGCACTGAGCCTCCTCCTTGGCACCCCGCGTCCCCGGGAGCGAGGAGCACCCTTCAGCCCTGTGCTCTGGCCCAGAGGGAGCAGGCAGCTGTGCTGTGCTCGTTTTGCTGCTCTCGGCAATCCGCAGTCCCAAGCATCTGCTTACATTGCGCACAGAGACAACTTGAACGTAATTTAAAAACAGAAACAAAAAACCCCACCCAATAACAAAAAACCAATGGATCACATAAAACCTAAATTTCAAAATTTAAGTTTTTTAGGAGTCCTGAATAAATAAAAAGATATTGTCAAGATATTCTTTAGTGGAGAAACCTTTAGGTTCATATTTGTATGTAATATATTGCAAACATGGGCATCAAACAAAACCAAAACCCCAAGCCCTTTCTCAGACAAGAGTAGCAGTAATTAGTGTTGTTGCACTTGTAGCCTGACAGTAACATACTGGCTGTTTTATTTGCTCTGTAATATGTAATGAGTATTCTATTTGGATTATAAAGCAACATGATGAATGAATTGGGCTGTATCGATTGAACTTCTGTACCAGTCAGTAATCATTTTGTTTCTCAAGCTTTTATGCCCTCAGAGTAGGAATTTAAAAACATTAAAAAATGGTTTAATTAGAATGTGGGGAAGTATTCTCTTCAGTCAGCATCTGCTAACAATAAAGACAAAGGGCTTAAAGCAGTAAGGCCCAATGACTTGTCAAAGGAAGTGGGAAGTCATGAAAGATGGTGGTCATTTCTTAATCAGAATCTAAAAAAAAATAATAATAATAATCTGGTTTACTTTGGTGGTTTTTTTAGTTTTTCCTCATTTAATTATAATATCTATTTAATCTATTTTTCAAAAGTTGTCCTTTTTTTTAAAGACTTGGAATTAAATTGTCAGTATTTCAATTAAACAAAAATATTGGGAACATCTAGTAATAGGGAGTTGAGGAAATAATTTCAAAACTAAAAATCTTTTTTTATCAGTAACCTCTAACTGGCCTGTATGTAAAGTTCCTGCTTCTTCCTCAATTTAAAATTAACTCTATCTCAGCTGAAACCAGGACAAAAAACCAAATCAAAACCCAGCTGAATCCTTTAGAAGGTAATGGGTTGTCCATAGTGGTATGTCCTTTCTCGTACTTTTTCTTACAGTTGGCTTTTCCGAAGAGCTGTTGACTATAACAAAAACATGTTTCTATCGAACTTAATTCCAACAGAGAGTGTTCATTATAGACTGAAATAGTTTAGTGACTTTAGTTTTGTATGGTCTGGTGATTTTCTGTATCCTAGCAAACAGGAAATGCCTTCTACTGTGTATGCTAATGCCATGCACGATTGTCTATCTCTGCAGCACCTGCAATTCAAATTCAAGAGAGATTCAAAGCTTTTATTCTGGAATCAGCATATTTTAAAATGCATTAACTTGGAGCTGATGAAAATATCAGTGGTGAAATTTAGTCTGCCATGGGAGACCTCACCTTCTGTAGTATCCTGGATCTTTTGAAGACCTCCTTTTAGAGGTGAAAGTCTTCCTAACAGAGGAAGAGCTGTGAAATATAGCAGCTGAGTTTTTGGTGTGGAAAACTCACCTAGTGACAAAAACGAGTAGCAGGTTGCTCAATTTTCTCTGTAACAGAATTCAGAAATAGCTATTTAATACCCCCATTCTGCTTTTGTTGAAATGACATTGGCTTCTGCTTTTGTTGAAATGACATTGGCTTTCTGTGCTTTGAGTTTATTCTGCTCTGTGATAGCGCTGGTGATTCTGGTGATTTTTCCTTAAAAAAAAAAAAAAAGCACCCCCCCACCAAAAAAAAACCACAAAAACCAAAAAACAAAACAACACCCAAAAAACAAAAAAAAACCCAAACCCACCACACTCTCAAATTGGATTGGAAGTGACTTCACAAAAAACAATAAATTCAGAAGTATACGACTGAAATATGGTTTTCTCCAGGTTTATAAGCTAGCTGAGGACAATAGGTGGGAATTAAGGCTCAATGCAGAGCACAAGGGGAACAGAGGTTCAGCTGGTGGCAGCCAGAGGTTATTTTGTGTTGTGCATTTTGGGGCCACCTCCTGCAGCTCCTGCTCCCAGGAGCTCTCAGCACTGTTGGCACTGCAGCGAGGCTAACGAGGCAGGGCTGCAGGTCGGGGTACAAGGAAAGGAGAAAACCAGCAGGGTTTTAAGAAAGATTAAATCAAGAAGATTAGGTCTGGTTTACTCCAGCATGGTACTTGTTCAGCATCTTCTGGATGCTGAGGCAATGGTTGGAAGAGAGAAGAGAGGGACACGTGCTCAAGTAATGAAATTTAAGATGAAACAATTGTGATTTTAGGTAGACTTTGAACACCCTGGGACGGGATGCAGGGATGGCAGAGTATGTTACCTAGCAACTGCTGGAAGGTGATTAACTCTTTGGTACCCATCCTTTCTGCCTTGCCAATAAAATGAGCGTAGAAGCTGAATTTCTACAGAGAAAAGACTGGGAAGGTTTCTACTATTTGTAGTGTAATGTTTTATAGAGGCTGTAATTAAAATGTTAGTAAATAAAATAGCCCCAAAATGTTTTTGTTTATATTTAAACTACCATAACTATTTTAGGGTTTATTAGTAGGTTGTTTATAACCATGACTGATATGTTGATCACCAGCCATAACGCTCCTGCATTTCTGCAGTGCGAATTTCTGTAACGTGTAGCAAGCATATGACACCAGTCATCTATTGACCGTCTGTGCAAATGTGAATCTCCTGAAGATCAGCAATTTTTTTTTTCTTTTGCTATAAATGAAAAGTGTGGAATACATCAGCTATATACTGTAGATGAGACTCCGAGTGGAGTCAAAATTCTCCAGTCAAGAACAATGTTGTTGCTCTAGTTAAAGCAGTTAAATCCAGTTAAATCAAAGTACCTAAACCAGCTGAGGATGTAAATGATAATATGGCATTACTGGGTAACAGATGTTGAGATGAAAACTCCTTTTAGATGCTATGGTTTTAACAGGTTGCTAAGTAAGATTCTGTGAAATGTGTGGAAAGACGGAGGGTGTTTAGAGGGCAGTAGAGGATAACAGATCAGACTCAATTATGAGTATTATAAACCAAAATAAAGACAAGTTGATCTTAAATTACCACTAGTCTAGTTTTTGTTACCTAGTCTGCATAGCAATTAATATCTTTGTCAGAGTGCTTGTGAATATGTGATATTTTTTAGGTATTCCGGAGGAAAACTAAATGAGACTTTTGTGGCAGTTAAATAGAAACATTGACAACAGTGTTACTTGGTGTTTATTCAATTTTCCCAAACTGGGGTGTCCTTCAGGTAGCTGTTATTGCTTGTTAACATTATGGTGGTAAAATCACTTGGAGATTTTTGTATTACCTGAATATATCAGAATACTACTGTTGTTATGATTTTCCTTAAAAATTGCCATATGGTTTTTTGATTGCATAGAACGTATCTGCAGTGAGTCACCAGACAGGGCAGTCCATCAATTCCTCTGGCAACAACAGGGGAAGGAATTCCACTGTGTGGTGGGTAGATAGGTATATATTCTTATATGTTTATGTATAAAGGTGAAATAAGAGGGTGTTGTATGCAAATGAACATATCAAAATTTTTCCTAGTAGCCTTCCCACATTACTCTAACTGTATCAGCTGCAAATTTATAGCATAGAGTTGCAGGCAGTGTCTTAGTAGTCTGCTACTAGTAGGCAGTCATTAGAGCTGTTGGTTTGTGAGTCTCCATTCTTTTAAATGTTCTCATGAAACTGAGATGCGGAAAGTTAAATGATTTCCCGGGGGGGGTGGGGGGGGTGGGGTTGCTTGCTTGCTTGTTTAAAATGTGTTTCACCTCTTACAGTTTTCTCACATCTACTAGGTGAGTAGGGGTTTAATAACAGTAGATTTTATTATGCAAAAGCAAAGATTGGCTGAAAACAGAGATGAAAACTCCAAAGAATAACAGGAATATGATGTGCTAATAGCTGCATAGATAACTTTAAATTACATCAACAGGCTGTAATGTTGTAACTGTCTGTATAGCTGAACATTGACTTTGATTTTGATTGTGTGAGCTAGTATTTTGTCACACTTTCTCATATGAGAAATGTAACTGAAATTCTAACTTCTGGCATGTCGAGCATTGTTCATGTTTTAGGTGACAGTTTAGGAATCTTATACAATAATATTTTTCCTTTTTTTCTTTATTTTTCATGATTCTGTCTGACCTGGCTGTCTCTGCACTTAAGCAGAGTAAAAGTGTTCACCTGAAACCTCAATTACAGTTTACTGTGTCTGTAATGGAGGTCGTCCAGTCTTTCATCTTGGCATAGGTTCTTTCAGGTGAGATGAAAAAGTTCTGAGAGAGAATAAGAGCAAAGAGAACTTTGTGTTCATCTTGTGTTTGCTGTAGCTGATGATGACAATGAAATTGTGGGGTGGTCATTGAGATAATTGCTCCTGGTTTTCATTTTAATTTTGAACATAAATATAAAGCTTTGCAGTATGTAATTTTCTCTGCAATGTAGTATTAACAGCGAGCTATTTTCAAGAAACGTATACCTGTGAAGAGGTGGTCATAGTAGCTCTACAGGGGTTACAAAAACTCAAAACTGGAGGACTGTAGGAGCTATCGAAGTCTAACCAGTTCACCTCCAGTTACATTGTGCATGCCCTGCAGAAACATAAGCCTAACAAAGTTAGCTATGTTTTTATTGGAAGCATGATATAATAAACCATCTTGTCCAGATTTATGGCTATCTGTAATTCTAGTACTGGGAAAGGGGCACATCTGAAAGGTGGAACAGTTGAGGTGCTGGCCATATGATGTCCTCTTTCAAACCATATTTCTCAAAAAATGTTAATTCCTCTGAGCGATTTCACTGTGGAAAGAATACCCCTTTGAAGAGAACCATGATGCCATCATGGGGTCCAGCAGAACTCCTTTAGGCTGAACTGGTGGGCACTTGTCCTGTGCTTTTGTGCATTCCACCTGCTACATCACTTCAGCTCCAGTGCTGCAGTTCCAGCATGGTATATCCAGCCTTTCCTATGATTTTTCTTCTGCAACTGAGATATGTATTGCAATTCCATTATTAGTTGTTGAGTAGGCTTTGTTGCACTCCACTTATTATTTTTTTCTGACTTAATGGATTGTATTTTAATAAGTTTAAAATCGGACGGTTATTGTACATAGTTTTAGCAAACTTGATATTTGTCTTATTTGAAATTTCCTACTTTGCATGGTGAGCTGTAGTGAATAACATCATACTCTCCAAGTGTCTTCTGCCGTTCTCTCCCACACAGAATGGACTGATAATTCTAGATTTACACCTTCCAATTCCTAGTTTTCCCTTGAAACTCAAACATGTCCAAGGTGAAAAGAAAGCAGAGAGTCTTGTAAGATGATATGTGTCACTCTGACTGCTTCATTTCTGTCCTTCCAAGTCTTTTGAGGAATATCCTTTCTTTAATGTATTTTTAGATAGTGCTTTCAGATAGTGATTTTTTTTTTTTTAATTATCGAGGTGTTATAGCCTAATAAACCAAAACATTGTAATCAATTTCTTTTCCATCTTACTGACATGGGACTGGCATCTCCTCTGCACCATTCTTTTTTACTCACATGAGCATCTCTGGATGCTTTCCACTGTTATTTCCTGCTCTGTGAATAACCCAGAGTGACCACGGTCCTGCTCCACCAGGCAGTCGTGCAAACACTGCCATTCTTTGTTTTGAATACCTTTTACTGTAGTGCCATCAATAGCAAAATCTTTCTAGAAATAAGTTCAAAGAGGAAGAAATAGTATAAACCCTGTGTCATGTTTTAACCCCAGTTGACAACTAATCCCCACACAGCCGCTCACTCCCTCCCTCCTGGTGGGATGGGGGAGAGAATCGGAAGAGTAAAAGTGAGAAAACTCATGGGTTGAGATAAAGACAGTTTAATAGGGAAAGCAAAAGCCGCGCACGCAAGCAAAGCCCAACAAGGAATTCATTCACTGCTTCCCATGGGCAGGCAGGTGTTCAGCCATCTCCAGGAAAGCAGGGCTCCATCATGCGTAATGGTTACTTGGGAAGACAAACGCCATCACTCTGAACGTCTCCCCCCTTCCTTCTTCTTCCCCAGCTTTATGTACCGAGCATGACGCCGTATGGTATGGAATAGCCCTTTTGGCCAGTTGGGGTCAGCTGTCCTGGCTGTGTCCCCTCCCAGCTTCTGGTGCCCCTGGCAGAGCATGGGAAGCTGAAAAGTCCTTGACTTAGTAAAAGCACTACTTAGCAACAACTGAAACATCAGTGTGTTACCAATATTATTCTCATACTAAAATCTGAAACACAGCCCTATACCAGCTACTATGAAGAAAATTAACTCTATCCCAGCTGAAACCAGGATACCCTGGTAAGAGAAAGCTAATCTCCATCTTCCCATCCATCAGGACAGCATTTGTGTCACTATGAATATAATCCTTCTGGTTCCTTTCTCTCATGTTTGAAAACTGTCTCTCTTTTACCACAAGTGGAAATCTGTAGATGAATTTTTAGAGGAATATATATCTATAAATGAATTTTTGAAATGACTCCGTTATATTCAGAGACTATCTAAATGTCTGTTTATGCCAATGTTTCTCTTTTCAAGAGCCTTTCTCAGAAACAACTATTAAAATTGGAGATAGTTTTAGGTAGATCATCAGACATTATAGGAGAGTCTCACAAATGGATTTTACTGAATACTTTCTAATTTTAAATGAAAAAGTATGGAATTTTGAGATGAATTATTTCATAAAGATCTACTTATATTTACAGTAACAGTACAGATTTTTAAAAACAGTCAAACAAGACTGAAGTCTTAAAACATTTCTCAAATGTGAGTTTGAAAGGCATCAGTGGTTACTGAAGACAGTCATGGAGACAAATTTCAGTTTTTAGGTGATATAGACAAACTTACTTGCTTCCAGCTGCATTATGCTTTTTTGTTTAAATACAGTAAGAGTTAGTTTTTGAAGATTTACTGATAAAGCAGAATGAGGATGTTCTTGACATTTTTCCTTCTCTTTCTGCTGATTCAGAGAGTAATAAACAAGATATAGAAGAACAGAACAAAGCTGATATTAATTGCTTCTGTTTAGGAGCAGTTTAGGATGGCTGCAAACAAATGCAGTTATCCAAGGACATCCTTAATTCCCTAAGTTGGAAATACTCAGTCAGGAAAGACATATCTACTAACCCAATCTTAAGCTGCTTCATCTTACAGTACAGACAATAAGACTTTAAAGACAAATTTTTAATTGCAGATCCTTGCATGAATCAGCTATGTTCCAGGGTAGCAAAATTGCATTTCTGTGATTTCTATGAATTAATCATCCTCATCCTGGTGGAAGGCTGCAGGCTAATAGAGATCAAAAACAGAAAGGAAAAACATAATGTTTTATTTCTCACTCTATTTGTTCTGCATTGGGCTATGCTTAGACAATACAGGAATGGCCAATGAAAGTGATCAGGGGTTAGTGTTTGAGTTGTGGCTTGTTGGCTTTTGGGATACTGTGATGCTTCCTTATGCTCCTGAAAGGCAATCAGGAGGAATTTCACGCTTATCCTGTGCCTGGCAGCTGGGTGCAATGAGAGGGCAACAGATGCTGTTGCTGTTGGCTCTGCTCCGACTTGGGCATTCACCCTTTTGATCCTGCGCTGAGACTGATGCAGTAGGAACTTCCTTCTGAGAACCAGGGCAGCAGTACTCAAACAAGGTAATCAATCAGATACATACTCTGCATATTTTGTCCAAAAAGGCATATCAAATTTGAGGTTGTGCTTCCCAGTTCAGTCCTGCTGGGTTCAAACCTTTACCTCCAGGGCCAAACCTACGATCCCAAATCACACACCAGAAACGTACCAAGTGACATTTATTTCACACAGTTAATCAATAATATAGATAAATGGCACATATATAATGAGAGAAAGGGAAATACATTTTTTCCCTGTAAAATAAAGCTTTGTTGGGTGGTTAATATGAGGTAATCATAAATGTCCGTGGATCTTAATAGTAAATTGTTCAGCTCAGACTAAAGTGTTTGCTTTATATTTCATTTAATGGTTCAAACTTAATGAGATATGCTTTGGAGATGACCAGGAAGAGCATGGACAGATGTGACAAAGCTATCTTTGTACATGCCCCTCTGATTTTGCTGTACACTGCTCTTCTACAGAAGCAGATCTCTCCAGATCATTTGTCTGTGGATGCGTAGAGTTGGACTGTTTGGTGTGTGTGTGTGTCCCCATGGCTTTTCAGTATCTGTTCTAGGCTCAGTGTTTTTGTTATTGTGAAATGCTCAAAATAAGATATAATTTTCCCAACAGTAATATAAAGAAGAATTTCCATTACCCACTGTGTGACATCAGACTAAAGACTAGGTTTTCTCTCTGCCTCCTTACAGTGTTCAGGTAAATGATAATTACTGATGATTCTGTCAACATCCTACCAAGTAACTATTGCATTTCAAAGGCACATCCCAATGTAGAATGTTAAATTGCAATAGGACAAGAGTGAATGTTTTTCTGTGACTATTTGAAATGCTAAGCTACACAGATTTCTTTCCTTTCTGATTTTTCTCATTGTCCTTTCACAGACATTAACACAACTCAGGCTTAGAATATAACATGACATGAGGCAACAGCAATATAAAAGAGGTCTTTGAAGCTGTTTCTTTTTATCATGCTTTACCCTTAACAGGGTTTCTCTGGTCTAATTCCTTTGCAGTTCTGAAGAGAATTACATTTCAAGTTCCATAATTGCACCAGGGAATTGAAACCTTGTTTAAAAAAAGAAAAAAATATTGAAGTATTCTGTCCAGGACTGATTTCATTATCAGCTAGTGTTTATGGTGATGTATCACAAGAAAATGTTTTGTGTATTATAAAAAACTCTTGCTTATTATGAATGTCCACAAAAAGTACAACAGGCATTAATTTAACTACTTTTGATACATGCTTTTTGACCTCACTGGAATGTATTTGAGAAGCTATATGCTAGCACAAACACCACAAGCTTTGTAATCCTAATTTTTTTACTGAAACTGAATTATGACATTCACTGCTTATTATCTAAAATGTGATGTCTGTGATGCTGCTTTGTCTATGTATTTTTATGGTATTTATGCACATATTAATTTACATTTACTACTGGTTAGCTTTGTAAGTACAAATGGATGGTATATTCACAGTTTTTATGAACTTTGTGCTGAATTGAGTGTGACTTTGCAATAAGACATATTTCACTATATTACCTGTTTTTTCCTACACAATTGACTATGAAAACTTGCTTGTATCTGTGGGTGCTTTTTGGAGGGTTTAGGAGAAACTACTGAAATGGGCTTGTCTTACTTGGATTTCCAGAAGAGGGTATGGGGTATGCAATTCCTCAGAATCCTTAGCTGATGCAGTCTCCTTCTTTTGGTTATCCTCACAAGAAGGCTTGGTGAGGCTCTGCCGTATTCAGTCAATTTACGTATGGGGCTGCTTTACAGATGTTGTAGGTCTTTATCTCTCCTGGAAGTATGCAAATAATGTTGTATGTTTTTTTTATCATAACTGGAAAAACCTTGTGTAGGTCTATCCAAATATAAATTTCTTGACAAAATGAAAACCCGTTCCTGCAGCTGAAGCATATGATATATGGGAACTATATTTGAAGCTTTTTGCCTTTTTTTAAGGGGAGAGCTTTTTTATCTCCTGAGTAACAGTTGTGGAGCTGAAATTTATTTATGGTGCTAAAAAAGTGTGTGTTCACTCTTTGCTTATTTTATCATATAAATGATGAACATGTGTGGTCCTGGATCCTGAAATGGCATCAGAAAACTTATTTTTGTTAAGGAGTGAAATAGAGATAATATGACAGCTTGTAGTATTAGTTTTGAAAACTCAGGCTGATCTCTGGCCAAAGAAAACCATGACAAATTATTATTCCCAATTTACAACTGTGTTGTTTTCAACAAAACAATATCCAATATACTCCAGGTTATTTGACTGATACTCTAATTTAAAAATGCATCTAAACGATCAGCATATTATCTGTCCTGTTTAGCAATAAGGTCTGCATGTGTTTTGAAAGGTGATACTTCAGTATTCTTTGAGAACACGTTAATTTACATCTATACTAGAAAGTGTTAAGTTTATTTAAACAGTTGTTAAATATAAACAGGTGGTAATTTACTAATTAGAGTTACATTGCAATGAAAAAGGAATAAATATTGGAAAACTACAGACAGTCAAGCTATTCTGGATGAACTTGTTACTTACTGTTGTAACAGAAGTACAGAAAATTTTTTGCTTAAATTACTTCTAGCTGCATGAACTATGAAAGGTTAAGTCTTGATGTCTTGGTACATAAGAAGTAAAATACATACCTTTCATAAAAATTTTTCCAATCAGTAGAAAATCCTGCGTATTTTACTTCAATGTCAAGAGGAGAACTCCTAAAGACATAATCTGAGTGGTAGATATTATCAGAAATAGATGCTCTGTTTTTAGGGATAATATCACAAAACCCTAAATTTTCTAGGTAAAATCTTTGGTTTTAAATATAACTCCATCTTCATGTGCTGTGAGCGGGGAAGAATACTTCAATGCAAATAAACACACTGCTCTTTTTTTACCCTTCGGGTATCTAAATAGACACCAAGCTATACAGAAGTAACAAACTATATTGGAACATCAAATTCTTTTAAAATGTTATACTGCAAAAAAATGTTAAAATGTTGCAATACTGTTAACAGATTAACTGTAGAAATGCATGGCTGAATGCCATGTGAGCCTGCATCATTGTTCCAACACGGTGATATAGCAAATTACTTAGGTAAGCATTTTATGTCCTTAAGTAGGGCTGTTGAAACCTGTGACATTCATTATTCGCCAGCTAAAAGTGTGCATGAACTTAAATTTTTACATTAATTAGAGCTATGCAGAACATAATTTCTGATTTTATACAACATATTTGTTCCAGCATTCACTAAAGATACTACTTGTATAAGAAGTAATAATAAAGTGGTGGTTATTCTCTATCTGTATGTATTTAATTGTAGTTTCTTAGTTTACACCAAGATTGTATATGCTGGTATATTTTTGTCTGCAGTGCATAGCCCCCGTACCAGCCACTATAAAGAAAATTAACTCTATCTCGGCTGAAACCAGGACAAGTTGCTAGTCTGTAATTACAGCTTCTATGTGATCACAATTCATATGATATCTGTGTTCATTTTGGGGAAGGACACTCAGATGCAGTTGTGCGCATCCTTACCTCCTTAAACCTACCTACAATGATATATTTGCCAGATCCCTCAAACAAATTGAAAATTTGATGGTTTCATACCCAAAGTGCTACATGTCGTTGCATCCTGTCTGTTACTGACCTACTTGTTTCTTTCTTTCTATATTATGAATATGTTATTCTAACCTCTTTTCCTGATTTCACTGTAAATGGCTAATTGCTGATGTCTCCCTTAAGCTGCTGGTTCCGTCTTTGATCAACAAAAATTATTTGTAGAAGACCTGTGCATCCAGTAATAGAGCTCCGTTTAGATTATTGGAGAAATGACTGAAAACCAGCCCAGCTTTGTACTGCTGTAGTGCCTTTTCAGAGCATAGGTGCAGGTGTTGTGCCCAGCTTCACCGCTCTGAGGGAAAGATCAGCTTCCGAACTGATCGTGCTGACAGCAATTCGGTGCAATGACAGAATTGCCCCATTTGTGATTTGGATGTGAAGTTAGCCTACAGCCCTTTTAAAAATGAATTATATACAGTATATTTAGGTAAGACTACCATCATAGGAGAAAAATCTGAATTGCTCATAAATTTTCTGTAGAACTCGATCAGGATTTTTTATTGTCCTCCATACAGACTTCTACAATTATAGCTTGGCTTTTTTCTTTAGAAACGTTAAGCTCTTGCCTGTACCAGGGAACCCAGTGTTTGCAAGCACTGAGACTCTAAAATACAGTGTCTTATTTTCTCTAACAGTGGGAAAAATCCATTGAGTAAGATTATGCTGAGGAACAGTGGATGGCACTGTTGGGTTGCAGCTATGAATCTGCAAAAATGAAGCAGGACAGGGCAACCTTAAAAACAAACAAACAAAAACCCTCAACAACAATAAACTAAAAACAAAACGAAAAACCCAAAAGCAGTTGTCCCCCCCCCCAAAAAAAAAAAACCACCCCACCCCCCAAAAAAACCTCAAACCCAAACTGAACCATAAAGCAGTGTCTTCTTAAAATGGATGGAGTAATTCTGAGACTGTGTGTCAGTGCTCAGAAGTTCTCGGACAGATGAATATAACATGTAAGATTCATAAATTCTTTAAACAAAAAAAAAGTACAAAATTGGGTTATTTCTGTCTGTTAGCTTGATATTGTGGTTTTGTCATAGGAGAAAGAAAGCCTGGCTGGCTGAGGTGGGAGTTAATGGTGGTAAATTAATTTGGCAAAAGCACTGGAAGAGCAATGGCCCCCTCACTCAAGGCAGGGTTGTTAGGATTTGTGGGTTTCAAGGCTTACTACAGCAAGATCACACCTATGCAGAGGAGCAAAGGGAATGTGTTCAGTCACTTGGAAACTACTTACAGGTGTTGTCTAGAAAATGGGCTGTAGTTATCAAGTCTGGTTATTGGGGGGAGGGGGGTATGTGTGAAGGAGTGGTGTGGGCTTGGAGTCTAAGGAGAAATAGGCAGCCTGGGTTTTAAGACCCCGGTCAAAAGCACAATGAGACCTGTGAGATTCCTCTCATTGATTGTAGTGAGCTTTCCATCAAGAAATTGGATGCATTTGAATGTTTGGTTCTTTCTTTTTGAAAAGATCAAATGTATGTATGTTTTGTCCAATTTTATTTGGTCAAATGTGTACCACGCATTTTAAATATGCCCTGGAGAAGTCAGATATGGGCATGGCCAGTTGCCTCGTGAATGTGCAGTAATCAGTCCAAATCATATGCACAAAAAAATCTGATGTTGAGCAAAGACCTTGCTATGTATGGGCTCATTGCCTTTATGCTTGGTTGTCAAACACTGAAATTTAATTTAATTCCTATCATGTAAATGTCATTTAAAGAGAGAGCAAATCTGTTCAGGGGAAGTATGAGAAAAAAATGAATACAACTGTCATTATCACTAATCCTTTATTTCTGATAATAGTAACATCTCCAAAGAGAGAAAACTTATTTGCAGAAGTTTTACTCAATTTTAAAATTATGAATTTAATGTTACAACATTTCTACAATCCACCAAATATCTAAGCCCTTGAGAATCATATAGATGCTTGGTAGCTAAGAAACATGCAGCTCTAAGTCTGTTATCCTTCTTTAGAGAGAAGGTGCCTCTTGTAGTTTGTAACAGTAATGGTAAGAGCCTATTTAAAATTATGAGAAACTATTGGTTGACTAATTCACCACAAAAATAAACCCAGTGGCTGGAAAGAGAAGTACCACCCTTGTGAATAATACCAAATAATTGAATTCAGCCTGGTGTAAGTAACACTACAGCATTTCTTGTGCAGAATGAAAGACAGGATATGAAGTATGAAGTTATCATTCATAAATGCTTTTTATAATTTGTGTTTTTAAGAGGATTATCATCAAATCAGATTCAATATTAATGAATCTGAAATTCAATCTTTTCCTAATTTTGTCAAAGAGAAAGACCCAGTGGATTTAATGAGGCAAACTATTTACTTCTTGCCTAAGTGAGCCATTTCAGTGAAGTGTGTGTATGTGTATGACAGTTTTGCTCTTCAGTTCACTGTCCACTTTATTACTGACAGTACATAGAGACCCAATGAATGCAAAGAGAAATGGCTTCACTCACTCTTAATTTTTTTTAAGCAAAAGCACTGAATAAATCCTACAATGTGACGGATGGTGGCTCTGCAGTACTCTGAAGTCAGCGCATTGCGTATGGGTGTAAGAGTTGCTGCTTTTCATCCGTTGCTCCATGTTGACTAGAGGTGGGAACTTAAGATGTGAAGAGTAACGCTGTATGCTACTTTGTTCTGTTCTCATGAAAACTTCTGGTCATGATTGTATTTCTTTCTGTAATTAGATCTAGATAGTTCCACAATAGTGGTGGAAAGACTGACTTGGCTAGGTATAGGTAAACAGTATTTTGATCAAGGGTAGCAGTGTTAACTATCAATCCATTGATGAGAGATTCCTTCCTCCTATATGCACAAACTTCCATGAAAGCTTCTATGAAAGATAAAAACATTAATAGAGGTTGAAAAATTTGTATTAAAAAAGGAATTAGGTAATCATTGGACAAAAGTTAAGAAGTACTGGTGCATCATCTGTGTTTGAGTTCTCTTTTAAGATTGCATGTGGTTTAAGAAGGGACTTGTCCTAAATTAACGCCTTTTAACACCATAGTAGCACCTAATATTGATTCTATAGCTATTTAATCTGCATCCTGTAATCATCATGAAAGACAGTTTTTATTTACCTAAACACATTCATAGTCTAATAATACATTGCATTTAGGAGATGGTAATGAAATTATACCACTCGGTGTTAATTTTCCATATCCGAATTCCCTATAACATCTCATTAGCATTTGTGCCAGCTCCAAAAATATCACACGCAACAGTCATCCTAGCTGCTTCTGGAGCATATTTTTAATGCGCTGTGGGGTGACAAGGGTTGCTTATGCTTCACCTGCCAAGGGGACAGTGCCACTTTTGCATACTCAGGCCATGAAGTGATCAGTTCAGCCTACTTTTGATCATTTGTATGGATCCTTATTGCTTGTATAAGACTAAGAATTACTGATCTGTTTTAACTAGTCAAACCTTGCCTTTTCCAGCCTGGATGCAAGAGGAACAGGCTGCTTTGTCTCCACCAGCATAATTCAAGATTAGGTGCTAGGGAGCATTGTAGCAGCCAAAGAACTCCTACACTGATGTTTGTTTTTCTACTTGGTTAACTGTAAGTAAATACCCACCTCAGGAAAAAAAAAATATTTGGACTTTCAGTGTTGCATAGGAACTTTGGCTAATATGTTACCTTTGGCTTTCCTTTTCCTTTGTTTTCCTGCTACACAAAACCAAGGTGGTTTCTAACTCGCAAACTAAGGACTCTTATTATCAGTGACATGCCTTAGATTAGAATCCTTTGAGATGATGAATATGGTTGCCAATTAAAAGACTATGGGAGGAAATGAAACAATTTAGTCATGGAGGAGGATCAGAAAAGTGCAGCGGTGCAATTCAAAGAAGAGAGAAAAAAAGATAATGATGAAATAGCTAGCTGAAACTAGCTTCAAAATTTAAGAAGAATGCCGAGCCAATCCCTTTTTCTGCTCAAATTCCCAGAGAGGAAATTGAATGCAGCCCTCTGAAATGCTAGGGGAAATAGGCTGTGCTAATAGAAAAACCTCAACATGGATATCAGCCAGCAGTAAAGTAGAAAATTATGGGTTTGTGCCAGAAAATCAGCCTAGAGATCTTGAGTAAAAACACAACTTCAGAGTTGCACTTGTCCAGCTTGTAGATCCTGATATGTCTTGTTTCAACATATGCTTTTTTTGCCACTAATTTACAAATACGCTGTGATGATGTTGGTTGTTATTTAATTTGTTAAAAGTGTAGTATCTTCAGGAATAGCTATGATGAAGGTAGAAAATCTAAAAAAAGTCTGGTTAGACTGAGAAAAGTGGCATTATACAACTTACTGATTTCAGATTATTAAATATGTATTATTATATACTACATATGTATGATTGCATAATGTGGTCTATCTGGGTGGGTGAAGTATTTCCACCACATAAGTGAAATCTTAGTCCAAAGAGGGAGTCTGTTTAAAAGCCTTGTTGTTGCACCAAACCAGTACTTGGTTAATATTCTGGGTATCGCTTTTAGTTAAATCTGCAAAGTCCTCACTTCAGAGTTGATATAGATAAATAGGGCTTTCCAGGGGGTGATATCCACAACAGGATAAAATGGTCAAGTAGTGGTTCCAGAGCTGAAACCGTTGTTTGCTTTCTGCATGGCTATGTTGAAGTGTCTATTTTGTCTAAAGATAGCAGTAATTTTGAGGAAGAAGAAAAAAAAAAAGTCAGCAATGATACAAGTAACAAACCTTGAAAAGGATTCAACCAGTAAATGGTAAGCGTGCCCTACTGGCAATATGATGAGCTAAATGTTATAATAGTTTTTCAAATCTAATTCCTGTTTGCATATTAGCAGTCACTCTGCAGATTTCACCAAACATGTTGGAGTAAAATTGTTATAAGCAAAACCAGATCTTATGATTTGTTTGTTAAAACCATGTTTAGTTTGGGAATTTCTGAAGTCTAGGTTGTGGTTGGCTAATACATAGAACTCCATAGAGATGTGACTCTGAAGAAGGTTTAGTATATAGTCTGATCTGGTAGACACTTAACTATAGTCTTAAGCCAGATGAGGAATTGTGCTGAAGGCTAGAGGACTAGTTATGCTATTAAATCTTTGGAACATGATGATGAGATCTGTGCGAGCCAAGAAAAAAGAGTAGATACAGTTATGTTTCACTGGGGTCAATGCTTCTTACTATTGATGGCCTTTTCCTTCATTAGATTTTTCTCTTTCCTCCCCTCTTTTCCAAAGTGCATTCAGAGTCCTGGGATCGTCTGTCCTTTACTGTACTGGTTGCCAGACAGGGAGATGTCATTCAGTGGTGTGATTTTGTCCAGAACTGGTTCTCTGGGCTATGCTTTCATAGCCCAGTATTCATTTTTACTTTTTCCCTGTTCAGACCTATGTCTCTATTATGAGAACTGGTTGGAAATTTATAATTAGATGCTTCTTGGAATATATCAGTTTGTTAAAATAAATGTTGGAAGGGCCTGGTGTACTTGTGTCAAGAAAGGTTTTTTGGGCCTTGGCTGGCCTTCCTGGTTAAAATGTGAGATTCGCCTGTATTAGCCAGCAAGCTGACAGGACCGATGGGTAAGAGATATAAAGCCTAAGAAATCTCTCCTACAGGAGCTGTCCCGGTTAGTGAAACTATTTTTGTTGAAGCAATGATCTGAATCCTGGCTGTGCACATTTGCCACATTCCTGATCACTTGAAGAGTCTCTTTTTCTTTCTCTCTCTTCTCTCCTGCGTATATAATTTACTTGAGAAGCTGGAGGAGAAACTGCAAAATAGACACAGTGAATTGGGACTTCAAATCTGTGATCGGGACTACTACCTGGGGAGCTCTGGCGACCTTTAAGATCCTATCTCCAAACAGCATATTGTTTCTTCTGGATAACTGCATTTTTGTTTTGAAAAATTGGGAAGTTTTATGCTTGTTACAGTGCAAAATGGAACATTTTTAATGCTTTGAAAGCTAAGGAATACTGTTCATGTCTAGATGAGAAACGTTGGTGATGTTTTTTAGGACCCAAATGTGTTACATTTCAAATTGACCCCAGCCAAAGGAGTGGTCTTTGTGGTAAAATGACTTCATGTGAAGATAAAACCCATTATGACATTCCGATTACATCAGTGTCAATGATATGAGAAATAAGAGATGGGAAGGAATTACTTCATAAAGAAAGAAAACCTTTTAGAATTACAGAAATAAAGTCAACATGCTAGAAAAACAGATTTCAAAAAGCTAACAGCAAATGGCTTAGTCATTGAACATTAAGTTCTAGAGAGCTTTAACAACACTTCCACAAAATGAAAAGATATATTTTGATATATACAGCTGAACATCAGGAGATGGCAGTAGTGCTTGCTGAACTGCAAAATAAGAATATTGGGGAGAAACCCCTAGAAACTAAAATAAGCCATTTTGTCAGTTTGCCAAAGCAGATAATGGTATTCTAATTTATTAGAACTGTATACAATCATCCTATTGTAATTGCAGGTTTTATTGACTATTTCGTATGCTTAGTATATAATTTATTATTTTTTATTTAAAAGCATTGAAAACTGCCATGTATGTTATTGATAAACTTATTAATATCAGGATTTTGAAAGACTTTCTGGAACAAATGTCTGATTTTGTCCTTGGCCAAATTTATCATTTATGTCTCTTGAAAGGTTAAAACATCAGTCTTATTCAGGATAGTGGCTTTTAGCAGGTACTACATAAAATAGTAGTCGCTGCTTCCTACACGCAGAACTATACTGCTTTATATACAGTCATTTAATTTTACTGAGTATGTGTGTGACTCAGAAATATGTGCTTGAACTCATTCTATAAAATAATGCAAAGGGAAACTCTTCTTTTGTGTGCAGAATTTCCACATGTGATTTTTGCATTGTAAAGGACATTTGGCTTCCTTCAGCATGTATCTGATACTTGAAATTTATTTTGAAGGCGAATCACAGTTTAAATGCTTTGAAATGCTCCAAAGGGGGAAAAAAATCTTTTTATGAAGTTAAAGAAAGCAAGTTTCAAAGGAATTGGAGTTTATGTTTTATTAGTGAAATATAATTCAACAATAACTGTTGAACAGTAGCATATAATGTGTAGCTAATGAATAAATGAGGCTATGCAGGTTTTTTGCGTTTATGGAAGAAAAAAATACTGGAATGCAGAAGCTCAAAGTATTGTTGCTCTGTGTGGAGAAAGTATGTTTATAACATTATTCTGAGAATGTTATCTTTATCCTTAAGACCATGAACAGCCTTGGATTTTTAAAGAAAAATATATCCACACATTAAAAAGCTGGCGTTATTAAATAACAGTCCCTACAAAATACACCTTGGTATTACCGAGCGGGAGGATAGGGTACTGAGGAAGCCTTTTTGGTAAACCGTGTGCAGCAGTCCAGTGCAGAGCCACCAGCAGAAGTTGTTCAAGCTGCCACACGGTCAGGTCAAACCTGTCTGTGCTTGATCCTGTGGGTGCATAGCAATCCAGTCCAGGGATATGGATCCTTGAAAACAGAACATCTCTTTTTTCTCTTTCCTAGGGTAGGACATGGAGACAGGGGTGGGACTTTCTCTTTTGGAGGCAGGCTGCACTTGGGTTGGTTTAAGTCCATCAACACGGCTCACACAGCTACGGCAGATCTCTTCTGGGCTGAGCCCTTTGCGCTGTTGTTTCATCCCAGGACTGAAGCTGGTTGCTCTTCCAGTTGTGCAGATTCACCTATTGAGAGACCATACTTGAAATTGTATTGTGGCAAGTTCAAAGGTTAAAAAGGAATATCAGAAAAAAATAGCAGTCAAAATGCGAAATATCGCACAGCTTTTGGCAGGCTGCAGTGCAGGGGCTTCCTAAACTGGAGGAAGTTGCATTCAGCCTATTATGTTAATCACCTTTGAATTTGTGTAATCAGTTTTTAAATCCATCTTCGTTGCTGGCTGTGGTAATCCATCCAATAATTTATTTACATGTGTGTGAAAAAGATTTTCCTTTTGTTCTAAACCTGCTGCCTGAAAACTTCATTTGGTGTCCATTAGTTCTTGTTCTATGAGAAATAGTGACTAATCATTCCCTATTCATCCTTTCTCACTCAGCATTTTTCCTCAGTTGAGGAGTCTGACTCTATTTAAACTCTCCTCATATTGAAGCCTTTATATATCTCTGATCCTTGTTGCTCTTCCCTTTGATCATGTCCTTCCTGAGGTGGAACAATCAGAACTACGTGTGCCATTCAGGATGCAGGAACAACATGAATTTACGTAGCGGAATAATGATACTATTTTTGTCCTTTTCTCTATTCCTGTGCATTCCTGGCATTCTGGTTGTCGACTTGCTGGCTTCTGAATGGTGTGCTGATGTTTCAGGGAACTATCCACGAGATACCCTTCCTGAGTATGAGCCAAATACTGTGTGGCTATAGTATGGTTACATTTTTCTCCATTTACAATGTTTTGTGTTTGTCAACACTAAATTTCATTTGGTATTTTATCACCCAGTCTCTTAATATTATAAAATCCTCTTGCAATTCTTGGTAGTCTATTTTAGGTTTTACTACCTGAATAATTTTGTATCATCATCGGATATTATCACCTCTCTATTCATCCTCTTTCCAAAGCACTTATGTGTGTCTCAAATAGCACAGGTTCCTCTACAAAGCTGTGAATGTGACCTCCATGTTTTGAAACATCTTTTACTCCTGCTGTTCCTCTACAGCTCCGTTGTTTGTCCCTTTCAGCTTTTGGGGGGATAATGAAGTAGGAAAAAGGCTTTTAAAGTCACAGCTGTTAAAGTAGTTTGTTTACTCTATTGCGTTTCAGTTCACAATATTTCAGTCTTTTTGGTTACTTGTAATATTCTTTTGCTAAGTTTTGACACTGGGTGCACTTCCTCTTTTTGAAATGAAACTTTTTTAGTAGTTTATTTTTCTTTCTTTTCGTTTCAAGGATGTTGAATTTGAATACTATGTAAGAATACAGTATCAGAATGGTTACATCGTGAGACATGTCTTGCACAATGTTTATGTCTAAATCAAGGACTCTTGGGATTTTCTGACTAGTTGCTTCAAAAGAATCATTATTTATGTGTTTAAAGATGCTTTTTTTTCTGTGATCTCATTTAACATTTCACACTCAGTGCATTAGTTGGTTGTATTTCACTTGTGCAGTCCTTTTTTTCTTTATGCAGGTAACGAAAATCCATGGGTGTTCTGCAGTACTCGTTACACTGAGTTTATTTTATTTGGCTGTAGGCTTTCTTTCACAGTAAGGCATTTCTCTGGCACAACCAATTCCATCATTCCTACCAAGTCCGTTTTGAAATATCAGTGTTCCAGTTGTTTTCAGAGAAAACAATTCTGCAGTATTTTCAGCATTAGATTATAACATAGTTGCTGAAAGTGTTATTAATTTTGTAGTGTGAAGACCTGACACCATGTCAGTGTTATGTCTCTTTATAACTGGACATTTGGGAGGATATATGTGGTGACTGAAAGCTGTTATATCTGTCCATTCTGGGCTTCTCTCCGTCAGGGGTTTATTGACTTATGAGGAGAACTGGAAAAAATTTTTGATAACTTTATCACACTGGTAATGTGTGTTGTGTTTTGTGTGTGGTGGTTTTTTTTTTTTTTTTTTCTTCTTAGGAGAAAATATTACTACTATGTTCAATCCTGTTATTAACCACAAGACTGAAGGATTTTTTTTTCCCTAGGCTTAGTTCTTCCTTTTTTAATACTTCTCTTTTCAGTAGGTGTAGCTGGAAGAGTTTAGAGAATGGCAGGTGATGTGTGTTGGGCTGTGTTTGACAGCCCAGCTAACGAAAGCAGCCAACAGACATGGCAATTTGCTGTGCACGCAGAGAGGTGCCAAAATCTTGGCCAACGACACTGTACAGATGTTCAACAACGGTGGTGACAGGCCACAGAGCATACATGTCCCCTGGCGTGTCAGGGACCTCAACTCAGTGAGCTGCTGGTCTGTCCTGCCCAGGATGAAGCTCTTCGGGCAGGGGCACGGGGAGTGCCTGGGTCTGTTGCTGAGCCTGGGGCAGGGGGAGGTGATCTCGTGTGCTTACAAGGTTGGGAAATGGAAGAGTCCTGTGACAGCGAAGGCTGGAAGCTGGTGTTTTCTGGCACCAGGAGGAAGTCTGCTCCTCTGCCAGCAGATTGGCAACTACAGAACAGATTCAGTGCCACAACAGCAGGTGGGGCCTAGGATGTCAGTCCATCAAAGTGTCTATGCTGGCTTAGCCCGAGCCGTGCAGGAGGTCTGTGGGGAAGAGATGAGTTATCATTCTGGGAGACTTTCTGCTGTGTGGGACGGAGGAACCCCATCTGTTGACCTGACCAGCTGTCTTGGGAGGTTTGTGGCTTGCCGGGGGCTTGGATCTGGGATGTTGCAGAAAGATTGTGGAGACTTTTCTGGCTGTTGGACTCCCCTGCCATTCTTCCATGTGGGTACCAACATTACTACCAGAGGAGACCTGGAGCATATCAGCTGTGACTGCATGGCTCTAGGGATGGTGGTCAACACCATAGGGGCCCATCTGGTTTTCTCCTCAATCCTGCCCATGAGGAAGAAGGGTTTGAGGAGGAGTGGATGGATTCTGCAGGTGAACAAGTAGCTGCACAGCTGATGTCAACAAACAGGGATTAGGCTTTTATGAACATGGGACCCTCTTTGAGGATCAAGGGCTGCTAGAAAGAAGGACAGGATCCATTTGACAAAGTGGATCAGCTCCACTAAGGCGTAGAATAAAATCCTTTCATGCCCCAGGTATCTATAAAACCATATCTTGCTGTGAGAAGCAGGATCAGAGCTTTCAGGAAAGAAAGAATTTCCTACCTAATTCATGGGATGGCCTGCTCAAGTTTGGGAGTGTTTGGCTGCTCACTAGAAGCAGACTTTGACAACAGCAAGGAATATTTTCTGCCAAGTTCCACTAACGACTCATTCAGTGCTATAAGGGGATCTCTGGCAAAGCTTTCACCTTTGTAGATTGTTAAAGTACATGACAATGTTATTAATCTGTCAGTGGGTAAGATTTTTTTTTAATGCTTTTTTGTAGAAATTGAGAGTTAGATTCCTTGGAATGAACAGTTGTTAGTTCTTAACTAAAAAAAAAAATAATAAATTGTTACTTGATGCTGACAGTAATGTCAAATATTGTCTTGTCTGTGATTTTCTTTTAGGGGAACACTGTTGAAAAAATCATGGCAAAATGTTATACAGAAGTCTGGGTTCCTGGAATCTTTTCAATTTTAGTCTAATTTTTGATTGTGACAAGATTTGGGTCTGTTTAAGCATTGCATTGCTCAGTAGTCTTCTCAGGGCAATGACAGATAAAGTTAGATATTCCTGCTGAGTAAATCTGAATAAAAACTAAGAGTGTGTCTGAGTAGAGAGTACATCTTTAGCAGGCTGTTGTTTCTTCTTTTCTGATCTCATTTGACAATTGCTTACCATGCTGAGATTTACTTAGAAGGTTCCTCTTGTTCTCTCAGTCCACAACATTGTGTCTCTGAAGTGAATTTTGGTACAGAAAGTTAAGTGGGTTGGTTTGGTTCTCTCCTCTGTGTCAGGACTTGCAAGCTCTCAACAGAGAAGATCAACAGATGAAAGATGACTGATTGCAATTTTCCTTTCTTTTCATATTACCACAATAGGTGACAAGTTGAAAGGCAGGAATTTTCTGAGGTAGGAATTGACAGAACCAGCCCCCCCACCCCCCCAACTAACAGGAAAAGGGCATCAAAAAAGGAAGATGAGGCTTAAAAAAAAAGGAAATATACAGAATATTTTTTTTTAAGAATGTGTACCTTTTCCATAAGATCTCGCAAGTCTGCTGCTCTTAACCCTGTGGTGCTCAGCTGCTGTGTCCTACCATAGAGGTGTCTGTCTGCATGCCCTTGTTTCCACTGTTCAGTCTATTACCTTCTCTCTTTGCTCTTTGAGCCATAAAGAAGGAATGGCAAATGATAGATTGATCTATAGACTAACTGATGCTTTCACAACATGGTAGCAGTACTATGCTAGTCCAGACCTTGTTTACATCAACATTAATTCCCTTAAAAAACAATGCAGATAGTCATGACAACACATTTTCTTAATAGGTGTCATGGTGAGTAGTGAGGATTTCATTTATATAGTTAGACAAATCGGGATCTGCGTAGTTTCTATTAGTGCCAAGTGCCTTTGGAGTGGTTGTTTTGCTGCCTTGACCTGATGAGGAGACTTTCTTTCTCTTGGTAGAGATGAATCCATTTGTTTTACAGTCCATAACAAAGCTGATGTTGATACATAAAGGAACTCTCTCTGGGCAAGAGCAGAAATGTTTAATTATACAATATGGCACTATAGGCAGGTAAGAAAAATTACATCACTAGTTGTAGTTTAATAAAGATTGCTGAATGCTTTCTCGCATATCCTTTTCTGTACAGGCACTGAATTCATGTTCAGCCTTGATTGAGTGAAATCTTTAAAGATCTAATACCTTTCTCATAGCATTTTCATGAATATGAAAATGCAGAATGCATTTCAAATGATGAATAATAGTGAAACTATTAGGAATAATAGTGCAACCGCATTGTATGTGCGGGGATGTTGTCAAGGTGAGTAAGACCTGGTTTTAGTATATTGACTTGATTGGCAAGTAACCATGGTTTCTGCCTTCCTCCTGCTTTCCATTCACACACTTTCTTTTACTGGATAAATACCCTGGACTACAGGGAAGAAATTGTTTTTACACTTTAAGGAAAGAGAATCAAAGCAAAGCATTCCCAGAGACTGACTGGCTAGGTGAATCATGAAAGAGCTGAAAAAAACCTGTATAATTATTCTAATGAGTTTTTATCACAGCTGATTGGAGTGACATTACCAATGGCAAGACTAGTAGGCATGTAGTCATCTGTTATCAAAGTGGTGTCAGAAAGCTAAAGGTTTAAAGCTCAAATTTGAGCTTTAGGTCAGCTATCAAGGGCTACCTGTATGCCCCAGAGGCAGCTGCTATTCAAAATTCCTTTCTATTCTCTGGGTGAATTGTGGCTAGTGAAAAGAGAAGTTTTGCTTTTTATTTCTAAATAAGACCACAACAAACACAGTCAATGTATTTAAGTCATATGTCGGGGGTCTACTTTGTGTTAAATAACAAAGAATTTTGTAAAGCTTTGTATTACTAGGTGCTGTTTTTCCATTTTTGTCTATGAAGTATTGCTAAAGATCTGATTACTTTTAATTTTAGATGAGAATAAAAATAAAACCTACACAAAAAAAATCCTACCTTTAACTAAAATGCTGAAGTGTGCACAATTCTCAGAATTCAACCCCACAACTTTTGAAGTCTGTGATGAGCATCCATTTGGCTTTGATAGGATTTTATCAGGTACTTACAGTTACATTTTAACTTCACATGAATAAATTTAATGGCATAATTCATATTGGCCAGTTATTTTTCATATGCTGTCTACTGGTTTTCTCATTTTTATTAACTTTGCTAGAGAAAATAATTCTTGATTTCATCCGATTCCTGTGTCATAACAATTATTAATATGGGAAAAGTGCAATAGCAATCTCAATAGCAAAGCTAGACTTTTCAATCAGTAATTAAAATTGATCTGATTAACGTTCGTTTTAAGTTCAGATCTTCACAATAGAAGTAATGGGCTGTGTTTAATATTCTTTTTTAGATATTAGCCTTTGAGATGTCAGTTGAAGTAATCTAAACATTCACAGCTTTAAAGTTGATTCTTTCAACAAGATAAAGCAAAGATCTGGCATCTAGAAAGAATAATTTCTTTGGGGTATACCAAGCTTCGTCTGTCTCAAACCTCTTGAAAATGTTAATTAGCACAAAATAAAGAACAATGAAAAATGTCTGCAGTCTTCCTTGGAGACTAAGATTTGGGACAAGTAATTTTGCATGTGAGTTGAATATGCAAGTGTAAAGAGATTTAAATATCTGATTTTAATAGGTTTCCTCCCACTGGGAGAGACACTTTTGATTATCTATGACCTATACCAATTATTGTGATTCTCCCTCTAGGCTAGCCATAATTTTAATAACTAATCAAACTAAGCCTGAAGGTTCTGTAAAATGCCAAATATGTACTTGCACTCTTGCTAGTTACAGAGCTCATACTTGCTACCTGACCTTGTTTCAGTTTCTTAAACTAGTTACTCTCAATCCATTGAAATATTTACCTTTTAAAGTAGGATTTCTTGGAAAGCAAAATAAAATTGATAACATATAGTCACTTCTTTGGTTTTAGTTTCAGATCAAGCATAGTCATAAAATAGTGTTAGATTCTCAGTTGAAATGAAAGTTGGCTTGAGGGATGCTGAGGCATGAAGTATGTCAATAGTGCAGTGGCACAAATTAAGTCAAATCCTAAAGCAGTAGCCCCATTAAAATCAATATGCAGTTGACAGTACCGATCTCGCCTTACTTTTTAGATCAATAGCACGCCTTGTCTATTAGTATATACACTAAGAGGACTTTCTTCTGCAAAGTAGGCTTCAGGAAGCCCCCTAGAATCAGAACTGAAATAGTGCTCTACTGAGATGAGAGTCAGGACTGCTCTTCTAAAAATACATTGGCTGAGCTGAAACAGGAAATTTTGCATTTATTTGTGAGAGTGCTCAATTCAGGAAAAGTTACTGGGAAGCTTTAGGCAGTCTGTTTCTCTGTTCAATCTGTGTGGCCCTGTGTCTTGGTAGTATGAATCGGAGGAGATTTTAACATCGTCCTGTAAGAGACAGTGTGTTGAGCTTATGCTGGTGTAGGTCAGGGTAAATTTATAGAAGTGAGGTATAGTAAACAATTTTAGCTGTGTATACAGTGTTGCATATGAATCCTAGAGTCAAATCCATTTCTTGAGGTGAAACGTTTTTAGAAAGTCCCAGTTGAAATGCTGTTCACAGTTGTATATAAGGTGAATGCTTGTCAAAGCTCTTCACAGAAGTTGAAGTTAGTGAAAACTAGCATTTAAATGAAAGGAAATATCATCCTTCGTATTCTACTAAGCATTGTGCATATGTAAGAATATCTAAAATGTATGTATTTATAAGCACTTGTAAATGTAGATATAAAGAAGACAAATCTGGGCTAACAGAAATAACAGGAAAAAAGACTATTGAAGGGAAAGACACTGAAATCAAGGAAATGAACAATGTTGAATGTTAATCTGTCTCACATATGGCTATAAATACAAATTCTGTATATTTCAGATGATCTCTGAGCTCCAGGCTCACCTGGTGGGTGAGCTGAATGTGAAGATGTATGACTACACACCACAGTTTTAACTTAGTTCTACCTTTAATGACATTGTTTCTGTTTGACACCTTAATTATGTCATTGTAACTATGGAACAGAAAAAGCAGAAGGCCAATTTCTTGGTTTCCTTTGCTCAAGGTGCTCCTCATATTTTTCTGTTACCTGTATCCCTTTTTACTTTTGTATCTCCTACATACAGGGTTCATAGCTCATATGTGGTTGCTAGCGCACTCTTCTCTAGCCTGGCTGTACAACACAAATACAGAGACCTTCTGATTTTGAAGTATCTTCAGTTCAAGCCCTAGTGTTTAGTAGTGGCCATCACATTCATCCTCTTTTCCCAGAAATGAAAGAGGAATTGGTTTGGGTCTCCCTGGACTGCCAGAATTTCTCCAACAGCTCCAAGGAGAGGAATTTCCAAACCTGGCAGCTTACTTGCATGTGCACTTGTCTTTATCTCTTTCGCATGCAGGCTGTATGATGTTTGGGTGTGATGGAAGGAGAAAGGAGCTCCTATTTTTCTGTATCATTTTTGGACAGTTGTATATTCAGTTTGATTGGAGACTGTAGTGAGTTGAGTGCTGGAGAGCTGATGCTAAATCCCTCATCTTTTACACCCAGTGCCTCTTGGTGTAGAAGACTACGCAATCCATAGCAATCAGTATCTTTATAGCAGTCTTTTCCCAATTATAGTTTCTCCATGTTTGCATTTTTTCTGGGTCTTTAATCTTCTTACCTTGACTAGGTTACAAGATTTTTAATAAATTACATCACTCCTTCTCTATTTCTCTGTTGCTGTCTCTTCCACGTGCTTCTCGTGCAGCCATTTCTGTAGGTGCTACTCCCATTTGTGTACTTCTCTTCCTGTCAGCTTTCTTCTACTCCTGTCACAGGAGCCTGTTGTCTCTTCACTGTGTTGCTACAGGCTGTGTTTATGGCCAGTATCTCTAATGTTTCATGGCTACCTCTTAACCCTTTTGGTCTCTTTTACCTGTCCTTTTCAAGCTACAGCTTTTCATGACCCATTCTGCATGCTGCTATGCATGACAACAGCAGCGCCAGGCTGTGCCCTGTTGCAATACGCTTGGTACCAAAAATGATGGTTACTGCTCTCAGAGAATGCAAACCTTGAAAGGAGGTTTAGCGTGATAAAAAGAAAAATCAAGCCCATAAAATTTTACAGGTTTCAAATTTACTTTCATGCATTCTCCCATCCATAAAAAAGTAACACTTCTATCTCAAACCAGTTAGAGGTGTTTAGGAGTGTAACATTTTTAAATGTTAATATTTCAGGCAGTAAAGTTATGCTAGCTACTTTCTATTACTCTATAGTAGATTTCAACACATTCTATACTGACTTTCAAGGCTGATACAGTCTTGAAAGTTGGGGAGGGACCACTGAGGTGTTTGGTTCCCCCAAACACCTTGTGTTAAGCAGTACACAAGGCTGCTTAACATTTCAAAATGTAATCTATGTCCTTTTCTGTCAAACACATGTCCTCTGCTTGTTCTGGGGCCCAGGAATAAATGCTAGTTTTTAAGACTTGCTTTTGAGGAACAGTAAGGACTACCAGTGCTGGAGTGAATAATATAACTTAACTTTAACTTTAGAGGACTCAGGGTGGGGACCTTAGGTTTAGATTCAGTCTTTATCTGTCAGAGAAAAAACAACAAAGTGGCTTGAAACTCATTGCTTTTTCTTTCATTTTCCTGTTGAAATAGTGTTGCTGGATTTCCACAGATTCTGTGCATATCTAGATATATTTATCCATGTGAATAGCACTATTGATAAAATCCAGTACAACTCGCAGTAAAACCAGTGAAAAACAGCTTAATACTGGTGTTTTCGGAACACCAACCTACAAAGTGATCCAGTGACATTCCTAATCCATTGCTGGCTTGCTACTGATCAGCTTGGACTACAGGTGGAGGAGCTCCAACATTTCTGCCTGTCCTTGTATGTATACTGCTGTAAATTCTGTATTAATTGCTGCATTCTATAGTTTGAAATAGTTCCCAGGTGATGCCTTATAAGATGCTGTCCTGAAATCCACAGAGGTTATATCTACTGTATGCTTTTTGTCAAGCAAGTCAATTATCCTTCAAAGAAGATAACAAGTTTATCTGGCAAATCTACATTTGCTAAATCCATATTGGCTTTTGTCTCATTTTCTGTTTACTTTCTTGTCTTCTGTTGCACATTCCTTTAAAATGTTTTCTAAACTCTATGTGTTAACGAAGTCAGGCTAATGGATGTGCAGCTGAATGATCATCCCATCCTCTTTTGTAAACTGAGGTTCTTATTCCCTGTGCAACATTTGCCTGCTTCACCTGCAGCTGGCTTGGTCAACTCCCTTTAGGGTCAGACTGCTCCAAGGTCGTAAATCAGAGTTTCTAGGCTTTCTGCTGCATCAGAATTCAGTCTCTGAGACAGAATTGTGTATCGGTAAAACAAAACGTTTCAATTGCTGAGAAATGCTTTTTTTTATCCTTCCAAGAGAAGCTTAAAAATGTCTATTTCTTAATGGAGAACATAGGGCTTCGGGTTCTCCCTCTCCCTCTCCCTCCCCCACCTCCCTGAAGGTGTTCCTGATTAATAGAAAATGCAAAGGATCTGTGACTGAGAAGGTGTGATTTTTCTTTAACTGTTGCAGGCAATAGGATGGCTGTCATATGTAAAGTTAGTCTAGAATTTTAATTACTGCGGCCCAGTGATGCTTGTGCGTAAGTGCACTTTGAACAAAGAAAGTATATAGCCTATTAGCTGAGACTCAGACTCTGAATGTCATGTCTCACCTTTAATGGAAATAAACATTCCGTACTTAGAAAGCTTTGGCTATACCAGCACATGCTTTTGGGCTGCTGCTATTTGATTCGCTTTGTGGTGTGTCAGCCAAGGCAGTACCTACAAAAACTACTTCACTTCTCCATTGATAATTTATAAATCTAAATGCACACACAGATTTTACTAACAGGATTGTTGGGTTACTGAATCATTTGGCCAAAGCTTGAAGTCTTCATTGCTTCCTGAATCATGATCTCAGAATTTGGCCCATTGATTGGCATATTTAATCAACCATCGAAGAACAAGAACAATCTGAAAAATGGTATACAGTAGAGGTTTAAATTGCCATCGTCTTTGCTTACATTAATGTACATCAGTTTTTCTCTTAAGAGTAATTTAAAATGCTCTTTCCAATTATGATTGTGTTTCAATTAACAATCTTAATTTTGCACAAATTTTGTGTAGCATTTCATATTAATCTAGTTTTGTTTGAACTTGGGGCATTCAGTGAAAAGTATGCCTAGTTAAATGATATTTCACAGAATATGTATAGCTAAGCTATTTTTTGAAGAACAAATAATATGCCATTAAAGTGCATTAAGCATGATACAAAAAATATTTTTAAAACTAAGAAAAAGTTTCCTTGTTTTATGTGAGACTGAATATAATGGATTGTAAATAGTTTGGTAAAATGGAACAACAAGAAAGGTGCTGTAGAGCTACGTGGAAGGATATATGTAAGAAGTGATAGAATAGATTTTAGTAGACCAACTAAGGTAACTGGAAAAGACTTGATGCCACTGAGAATCGAGCTGACATTTTGAGAACAATGCACAATGACTATATTGCTCATTAACCATTACCGTCATGCTCCTTGCAATTTTTTTACAGTTAGTTCTAGTTTTGACTATTGAGAATAACTTTTACATTGTTTCAACACTTTGTATGTGACTAAGATAACAAATTAATCCAAGAGAACTTTTTTCCTATCCTGGTTTACCTGGTTTACTTTCTTCAAAAATATAGGGCAGACTTTCTCAAAAGATCTCAACAATATTTACACTTAAATGTAAGAGAACAAATTTTAAAATAGAGTGAATAAAGGAAGAGAGTAATAAGAACTCTCAAACAAAGTTAAATGTCCAGCTGGGCACTTCACTTCTGAAGTGATTTGAGGTAAGTATCTAGCTAAAAGCAGTAGTAATATCACTTAATCTGGAAGGAAAATAATATTTTTAATGCTTATGGACCAATTTGATTTGAAAACCCAAGAAAACATAAGTTGTTTTTTCAAACTTAGTAATTTCTGAGTGTTATTGGCATTACTCCAAATATGTAGTCACAGGGTGAGCATTATATTGCCTATATCTACAGAATTAGTGCTTCAAAGTCAGCATAAAGTAGAATTGTCTAATATCTATAAAATCTGTTAAGTAGATTTTCAATGTATTTAGGTACTTATGTATTTTAAACCTGCTCATCGTAAGTGCAAGATTGGTGTTCTAGGTGTAAAACTAACCGAACGCAACCCATAACAATGTTATGATTATACTAAATGGGGCACACCAATGCTTATAAATTGAATACTACATAACTGAAACTTTGTAAGAATTTTGGAATGATTTGGCTACACATAATCCATAATAATATTAATTTTCACCAAGCCTTGTAGGGACAATGCAGTTGGGATACTGAAGCGCTATTCTTTAGCGAGCCTGTATCGAGCAGGATATTTCTGAAACTGAGTCACCAAAACTGAACAAGAGCCAGTATCAGCTGCCGTCACTCCAGGAAGCCAATCAATAGCCTCACTGCTTATCTTCGTTTTACCAGACAGTCAGAAACAAAAATGTATCAGTTCAGTTCTTCATCGCTCCCAAACAGCCCAGTTTCAGTAATGTGGAATAAAGTGATATGTAGAGCTGTAGCATGGGGTTGGTTTGGTGTCATGTTATCCAGAATAGACAGTGATGGGACTCAAACATAATATCGGCAGTTTCTATATAAGGGTCCACTCCCTTTAGCTGAGTCTCTTCTGCTCTCTTTTGCTACATTTGTACTGCCACATGGAAGAGGACTGGGGATTGATCGCTGAAGCTAAGTGGCGTGGTCTGATCATTCCCATACTGTTTAGGGCTCTCCCCCTTTAGAGCAGATTTGTATTGGAAAGAGAGAGGTGGATCTGTCAAAACTGAATTAGGGAGTAAGCTAAGAATTAAGCAATATGAATGATCAGAGATCCAGTGTTTTAAGTTTGTTGACAGAAAGCTTTTTTATTTATCAATGTAGATCTAGCTTATGGCATTACCTGAGTATTGAGTAAATAGTAAATATATTTCATCCAGTAATCATAGTCATGTTTTCATAATCTTGATTTGGAGACTAGTTATTACTGAGCAGGTCATGCTCTGGAGTTGTAGGCTGCTTAATATTTACGGCAAGAGCTTACTTTGTGTCTTAGTTGTGTCTGATAATGAATCCTTCTCTGTGTGTGTGTGTGAATATAACACAGGAGACGAGGCTGTAGAAGTAGCCCACCATGCTGCCGACACAAACACAGCTCTCCAGCCCATTTCGGAGCTCTTCTGTCAATAACACTATCCTTTCAAGGACACCTGATCAGATGCCTTAAGTTGTTCAATACACTGAATCAGAGACCTGCCAGAAATCCATGAAATGTGCGGTGCAAAGCTTATGAAATCCAGTTATTTTCTCAAAAAGCTGTCTTAAGGTGAAGTGTAGGTCAATACTGGAATGACCAGGTTTAAAACTGCCCTGAATATCCCAACTTTTGCCACAGAGTGCATCATTGATTTGAGATGGTAGTTCAGGGAAAGACAACTGTCGTCTTTGGGACCAAGGGCAAAGTATCACCGTTTAGGTTGCTATACTTGACATTATCAACCAGCGGTGCTTGGGTCTGATGACAGATTACCATGTGGTCTCCTACTCAGGAATATACTTGTATACCAACAGAGATAATCCTACAGTAAATAAAGACTGTGTATCTCAAGCAAATAATAGCCTCACATAAGAATAGTTGATTCCCTGTGTAATTACCCAAACACCTCAATACAGTTAGGACCATGTTAAAGAAATGTGTGATCTGGCATTGGAATAGTCAATACTGAGTTAGTGCTACACCTGACAAATAAGGTAAATTCCAGAGGTTTTGTATGTAGTGACCATTACCATTGGGTTCAAACAGAACATTTTTTAAATGGAATAATTTTAAGAGAAAAAAGGGGAGGGGAACAGAAATCAGTCAATCTTTCAGTACATATTAGCAAGGAACAGTGAAATTCTCTCATCACAAGTAATTTTAAACTAAAATATGGTAATGACTGATTTTAAAAGGCTATCTGTTGACTGTTCCTTGTAAGTGAGGATTTGGGTTTTTCCCTAGTGAAATAACAGAAGTTCTAATACTTGTAATGCTAATTGTAGCACTAACTTGACTGGGGGGAGGGTGTGTATGTATGCATCAGGTATTTTCCAAAACAAAATAGTATTTGCAATAATCACCGTAACACCTACATACTTGAATTTTTGTTCTAAAATTGACCCTGCAAAACAGGCCTTGCTGCATAATTGAAGGAGAGAAGCATTTTTCCTGTTTACTAAGGCTGTTCTTGATTTGCTGCTTTATGTGAGAGGCAAAGGTCTGCTGTTTATGCAGGTTGTTTTCTTGAATGCTATTTGAAATTATTTTTTCCTAGTTAAGCTGTCTCATTAAGCCTTTTTACAGTGAAAACATAAATTGTGAATGATACTTCATTTAATTTAAAAAGATTTGTATTTCCACGTAATTGTCACTATAGTGCTTGAAATATCTGACTGTTTGGTTTTGGTTTTCATTTCCTTCCAAGCTCTTAAATATGTGTGTCACTTAAACATGTCATTTTCAAATTTTAAGATGATCGTGAGTGCTGCTCTGCCCTTTTCAACCTCGTCACTATGAACCTTTCCATTGAAAAATACAGATTTTTATTTTTGCAACTTAAAGAAGGGGAGAGAATCTCCCAAACACAAATAATTCACTTGCAACCTTATAATTTGTAACAGGTTGAATGTCTTGGTATACATGTAGTATGCTCCTATGTTTATGTGAATGCTGCACAAGAGGATATAATGCAAAATCCTCAATCTAGTTTTGTAACTGAGAATCATATAACCGTGTTCCATGAGTTATTTAGGATTGAAATAAATGCCCAAACAGTTGACATCTGTTGCCCCCAATTCAGTAATTAATCGTATTAAGCAATAAATAGTGAATTATACAGCAATGTTTCTACATTAGAAATAAAAAAGAGTAGATTTGTCCAATATATGAGCCCAAGAAGCAACCTAGTTATTCTGCCCCCAGATCAGCCGACTTCCATCACTTCATCAGCAGTGTGAATTTAGGAATCTTGTAACTCTCAGGACATTATACTCTCTGTGAGGCAACTCATGTAATAGATGTCAGCAGAGGACGCGTGAGATGGACTTCGGAACTGTCTTTGAGTTCTGTGTCTCTGTATGTCATGTCTAAAGAAGCTCCTAACTTGGGTACCTTAATCAAAAGCCTAAAGTTAAGTGGGCATCTGTTTTAAGCTTAAAACATTATCCATATTCTGTTTTGTTACATGTCTATTTAAATTAATACATGTGATAAATAGAAATAATAAACTTATAAATATTCTAGAGCTGTTTATTTCCAGGATAAAAAAGAGAATTTCAAACAATTTCCTGCCTTCTTGTCTTATTATATGGCCTTGACATTGATGGGTTGCATTTGTTCACCGCGACAAGCTAACTTGGTGGAGGCTAGCAGTCTAGTTCTTGAAGCAGAATGAATGGTAAGTGTGCCTTAAATTGTTTGAAATGATAGATACCTGCCACTGTATGGTAAATTCAATTTGAAATTACACTGTGGAGAGCGCATGCACATTTTGATTTTGAACTTAGTAATGCACAAAGCCCTAGTGCCTCCAAACACTTCTTGTGTCACATGTTGTAATAAATGTAACTAGATTCTGCTCTAGTAGAATGGCATAAATCTAAAATAATTGTCCTCAGTTTGGTGGAGTTGCTGCATTCCAGTTTTGGTGTAAAGTTATTGTTCCCCTCTGCTTCTTAAATTACAGTGCCCCTTCTTTTGTAAGTTACTCCATTCACATAATGTCATCCAGAAAAGTAGACTCCATGGATAGGACTTTAATAGTGCTGTTGAATATAATGGAAGATGTTTTTCTTTTGTGGTAATGGGCAGTGGTATAGAATTATATGTTCAATTTAAAAAAAAAAAAAAATCCTCTAGATGGGCTATTCAGGTCTAATTCTTTTTTTTCTTCTTACCTGACTTACCCTTTTCCCTTTTCCTTTCCCTTTCCCTTTCCCTTTTCCTTTTCCTTTTCTTCTTACCCTTTCTTCTTACCCTGACTTACTTATCAAGAAACTTCTTTTTTCTTTTGCTAATTTCCAATTTAAAAAGCTGCATTATTACATTAAATACAGATGCAAGTTTTAACTTTGATTTCTCAGCAATCCTGCTATGTGAGTCAAGGTCCAGCTACCTGATGGCTATCCTGGGCAATCAGATAATAAATCACTAATTCACCCCAAGACACATAATGAGAAAGAGGGTGAACTACTTAGTATTCCAGTATGTGCTGGGCAATTGAGTTTGAATGGGACAAGATCCATTTGTGCATTTGGATTTGGATGTGCAACTTATTGGAGTGGAGAGTCCCAAAGGAGTTGCTGCGTAAGAAACTTGTTTACTTTGTGTCGTGGTTTAGCCCCAGCTGGCAACTAAGCACCACGCAGCCGCTTGCTCACTCCCCCCTGGTGGGATGGGGGAGAGAATCGGAAGAGCAAAAGTAAGAAAACTCGAGGGTTGAGATAAAAACAGTTTAATAGGTAAAGCAAAAGCCGCGCACGCAAGCAAAGCAAAGCAAGGAATTCATTCACTACTTCCCATGGGCAGGCAGGTGTTCAGCCGTTTCCAGGAAAGCAGGGCTCCCTCACGCGTAACAGTTACTTGGGAAGACAAACGCCATCACTCCTAATGTCCCCCCTTCCTTCTTCTTCCCCAGCTTTATATACTGAGCATGACATCGTGTGGTATGGAATAGCCCTTTGGTCAGTTTGGATCAACTGTCCTGGCTGTGCCCCCTCCCAGCTTCTTGTGCACCTGGCAGAGCATGGGAAGCTGAAAAGTCCTTGACCAGTGCAGCAACAACTAAAACATTCCTGTGTTATCAACACTGTTTTCAGCACAAATCCAAAACATAGCCCCACACCAGCCACTATAAAGAAAATTAACTCTATCTCAGCTGAAACCAGGACACTTTGTTGGCAGTTAAAACTGATGCTATGTCCTTGAATTTGTGGGTGTTTTTATATGTGGGCTTGATAACTGCAAACCCTTAGCCCTTTGTTGGGAATGACAGTATTTCACAGTGCTCAGTTTATTTTATGATACCTAGTGTACATGTAGGACCACATGAAGTAAGATAGAATCTGTGAATTAGCACATGGTATTGTATTGCGTCCATATAAGTAAACTTGCTACAGAGTGAGTATGCCTGTCATTTCAGTATAGAGAAGTAATATATCTGAGTAATGTGTAAGTAATAAGTATCATAGCAAAATGAAAATTTATTAAAGTTGGCTTTGGTGATTAAACAGTTACGGCTCCAGTCATCTCCTGTAGTTGAGAAAGGGCTACCATGAATATTTATGAAGTAAGGCATGCATTTAGCTGATGTTTCAATGAAAACCATGAGCAGAAAAAGACAAAGGCATAGGAACTTTCAAAGATTACTATGCTTTGAAGCAAAATGTCAATTTTGGATGCACACAGAAGACATACCTGCCTTACTGGAATGCTTTATTATAGTGGAAGTATTTGTTAAAAATGTGTCTTTCTGCAGTAGGACTTTGTCCTTCTGTATTCTATGTGAAACGTAGAGAGTGAGGATGGCATCTCAGTAGTGGCACAAATGGCCCAGAACTTACATACGTAGTTAAAGCTTTCAGTAGTACCTACGTACGTTTCCATAATATAAACTCGTGTTGAAACTGGTTGAAAAATGCACGTTTTCTACAGTCTACAGATCTCGCATATTTTTACTGCAGAAGACTGTATAAAGTATGCATTTTCAGGAATATTTCCTCAAAAAACTCCTTTAGTTCTCTCTAGGATTGTATAGGGACTCTGTGCAAATTCCCCCCAGTAAAATTTACTTTTCAGCCTCTCTGTGGTACTTAGGGGCATTGTCCTCAAAATATCAATCAGCATTTCATTGCTCTACTACACTGTACTGCTGCATGAAAGAATACAAAACTTTTCTTATTCCTCAGCCCCACATCGTGACTGCTTTCAGCAGTAATCCATGATTACAATATAAAATGAAACTACATTATTGCAGAGGAAAGTTTTTATAGCATTTCAGATACACCAAATTGTCCAGATAAGAGAAGCATAATGTGCATTTTTGCCCAAATGCTTGCTAAACATACTATAATTGTGGTTAGGAAATGTCACTCACCAGCTCCTTTTGCTTAGAAAAATTCAGAAGAAGTATTAGAAAGGCAATGAGGATTACTGAACTATTAAACTTTCATAAAAAGATCAACTATATGTGCAATGAATATAAAAAATTGATCACTGGAAATTTGGAATACCTTTGTTATGTCAGTTAAGATGATAGTAACATATGAAATAAATATGAACACTTATGGTAGGCTGTTTGATTTATGCTATATTCAGGTATTGTTCATCAGTCACTTCTGGCGTGTAGATGGAGGCTTGTCTCTGGGGATTTCTGTGGCAGAGAAGGATGTCTGACTATAGCTCATTGTTTTGCTTATCAGGTCTCCTTCACTGCTTTCAAATTCACTTGCAGGAATCCTCTCAGGATGGCCCATCCCCATAATAACAATTGACTTTATAAAGATGACTGACTATTTGTAGCTTCATTCTGTATCGCAAGACAAGATTTAAAATTTAGAAGCTGATTCAGTAAGTGAAATAGCATTATAGTACACTGCGCGTGGTGTCACCTATACCTCAGCGCATATATGAGCGTATGACATAAATTAAAAAATCTAAACTTGCTTCAATTTGATCCCACAAAGATAACAAAATCTCTCTTGCTTTGGCAAAATGTTACAGCAACAGTAATACTGAACGTCGTCTTTTGATTGTTGTCTTTTCAGTGTTATATGTGGGAGAGAAGTATCATGAAGGAGTTAACCCTCTCTCTTTCATTGGTCTCATGTACTACTTAAAACTCCTAAAATAAATTATTCAGCAGATTCAAGTATTTTTACATTTAGATACAGATTATTTATTAAGTACTTCAGTAGGCATTAGGTATCAAGGCTAGTAGATCCCCAAGGAGACTTGCTCAAAGTTGCAGTGCTTGAGTTCTCAGGTGTCTTTGATCTGAGTTGCCTACATTTTCAGTAAAATAGTCAAGAAGAGTTAGCCTAAGAATGAGACTTGCAAAGGTCTGGATGCTTGGTAGGGAACCAGCAAACAACTAGCTACTAACTAATCAACACAACTAATTCCATCTTCTTTTGTAATATAGACATTTATCTTCACTGGAGATACTTTATTACTTTCTACTCAGGTCCACTCTTCAATTCCTTTGCATGTGCAAGGAGAAGCAGCTGGAGGAAGATTGTCTTAAGTAGGGCCAAGTGAAATGTCTGCAGTCATGATCAAATTTTGAATAAAATAGCCCAGTCTGCACTACCTCAAACAGTACCGGGGTGGGATCTGTTGTTGTTCTCAGTACTGCAGGGTACTTTAGTTATAATAGCAATGTGTCTCTTCATATTGTGGGAAATGAGTAAACTTTTCAGCCTTATAATAGTAGTAGAGATCTTTGAACATTCCTTTTCTGCCAGAGTAATTCAGCACAATTACGATTGCAATCAATAAAATTACTAGTTTATAATTAAAAAAAAGGCAGTTAAGAAAAGTAGAAATAGACTGATTTACAACTTAAAATGTGTTTCATGTTTTTTGGGTAAAGTTATTTTATGGTGGTGAATAAAATTCAGCATTTTAAAACCTAGTTTTCATTGTGTTAGGCCTTAGTAATAAACAGGAAGCCAAGAACAGTAAATATTTAATTGGCTTATCTATATCAAATGAATGTGGAGATTTTGCTGTATAGTATAATATTTCAGAGCTGTTATTGAATTTTCTTCTTAGTAAGAAGAGTTTGTGTTGAATTTCTGAAGAGTTTCAGTGCTGGATTTTTAATATCTACTTTAGTAGGTAAAATGTTCCCTTCAGTAAAATACACAGTAAATCAAGAAAGCTTGGTTCAACTGCTTGAGTGTGCTATAAGCACAGTAATCAAAGAAATAAGGAGGTAATATTTTTGGTACTAACAGTAATATTTCTTTTGAAACAGATAGGACTACAATACATGGCAGTATTTCTGCTTTTCAGAATTTCAAATACACTGCTGCCTTACTAGTAGGCTTTCTTCTTCCAAGAGTGAATTTTCAGAGCTGTTGAATATTATGGGGAAGAAAGCATCTGTTGCAGTGTCATTGTTGTTTCTGAATATGGTCTTCCTGGCCAAAATGTCTTCCTATCTCCCTTGCATTTCATATACTGTGTAATGTTTGATTCCGATCATAGCATTGAAGAGGTGCAACTCCTACACTTTCCTAGGACTGTAAAGTCTTTGTTATGTATTGAGACTTCGTCTTCAACGTGAAATGTGTCATATATGTATACAGTAATGATAGGTATTATTAAAGATGAGGTACTGAGATAAGTCACTGTTACCCATGTCTGTATTAAACCTACCTGGGTTATGTTTATTTCTTAAAAACTGGAATGAAAAATCTCCAGTATTTAACATCTATAAAAATAGCTAATCAAAACCTAGTAGATTTTGTTGTCTGGGAAAGTATGGCTAGTAATGGGTAGGGATACAATTCCAGCAGCTGACTAATCCAGTACCAATTTCCAGAGGAAGCCTGAGAACTGAAAGCTTAACAAAGGGAAAATAATATTTGAAGGGATTGATAAAACAATGCTGTGGGCAGCTCAGATGTCTGACTATATTAAGCAGTCATGGTTGGAAACACTGACCATCCTTTTAATAAGCTCAGATGGCAAGACAAATAAGTGGGGCTTATTATGAAAAAAATCCAAAAGGATTTAACCTGATTCTGATCTCTAACTCTTAGAAAAGTTCTTATTTCTGTAATCCACAGCAAATTTGTGTGATGGCGAACTAATGTCTAGTCTTTTGAGGAAAAACATTATATAATGAAACATTAGTTCATTGAAGATATGGGGATAAAATCCTATGAATCTTCTCTGGAAGACATGTTAATTTTTCTAACCTCATACTTTAAGAGGTGGACGTTTTGTGATGTAAGACTCCCTCTTGAGACTGTAAGCTAAAATAAAACAGTACTTGATAACTAATGCAAAAAGGAGGCTAAACTAACTTTATGATGGAAATATTGTCTTCATCCTCATTCACCTAGTGAAAATAAAGATCAGCTTTGAATTTACCTTTTGAATACTTCAGATTCACTTCTGAAACGGAGTGTACATGATAAATTACAAAATTTTAGCCTAAAAGTCTTACTGTCTTGCTCTTCCACGAAGAAGTTTGAAGGTTAGTTTAATTGCTTGAATTACACTAACCTCAAATACTCTGAAAGTTAGAATTAATTTTTCCTACATCCCCTGGAGATCTGAAGACAATTCTGAGGTCAGTTTCGCTAAAAGGAATGATATTTGATTACCATTAAATGTCACGCTAGCCATGGTGCACTAATAAGTGAAATATTCTGCTACATAACACTCCTGAGGAGGTAATGCGGTAAGACTCATTAACTCGCTTCAGTGCTGCACTATGTCTGATGAAGGAACTGAACAATAAAATGAAATAGGTGCATGCAAACTGTGAACCTTAGATGCTGGAGTACAGTAGATGAAGTTGCTACATACAAAAATTCAGATACTGAAAGCCTAAAGATCTTAAATATTGCCCCTATCTTTTGTAGCTGTGCTGCATATTAATAGCTAAACATAGCTAGAACTTAGTTTCCTTTTTGCATTGGTTATCAAGTTAGAATGGACAATGTTCTCTGAATCAGAAGAGACTTAATACTCTGGTTTAGATTTAGGAAGATCACAGTTTATACCCGAACAGTCATCTTGTATAGTCTTGTTCACTTTGTTAAAAACTCAGGACTGATCAGTTCTCTTCCAATGTTCTTACGTTTGGTAGGTGTTGGCTAAGTTCATGTAGTTACAAAAATGTCACTTACGGTATTTTATTTTCTTTAGTTGTTGTTCATATTGTGATCTATAAAGCAACATAAAAATGTGGAAAACAGAAATTACAAATAAAATCTCCTTAGCATAGAGCTTATGGGAGTCATAAACAGGAGCCTTATGGGAATTGATGCTGAATGAATTAGGAACACCAAATGAATCAAACTTAATTTTTCTGTCACTTATAAGACACTTAAGATTTGTTTTTATTTCACCTAACTGCAGGCACTTACCTGAGATCTCGAAGTTAAGTCTAGACTCCCAGTAGCCCTTCTATAATCCACAGAGAGGTAAGCACGTGTTCAGCTTAGATAAGAAAGACAAGAGGAGGATCTCGCTACTTATCTGTCATTCTTCACAGAAGAGAAGTGGGACCAAAGGTGACTAAGACAGTGTTTGGACTGTTAGATTACAGAGGAATTCCTGCACTGTCGGACCCCATTGTGTACCTGCAGTCATGCTCTGCTCTGTGTATTTAACTTTTTGTTGGTTTGGGGTTTTTTGTTTGTTTTTCCCCTGTGGAAATGTTGTGGCGTGTGGTTGGTAAAAGGGAAACCGCGTTCACACAGGTCTCTTGATTCAGAGCTGGCATGCGAGATGCAAACCTGGGAAGCACTCCTGATTCCGTAGCTTACAACTGCCTAAGTTGTTTTGACTGATGTAGCAATGTGATTCATAGAATGATTCTGTGCCTGAAGTTTAAAATTCTTTGCTTGCTTTGATTTTTGAGATTATTGGGGTAAAATTAGAGATGGGCAAGTATTTTCCATGAACAACCTTAGACATGTGTAATGTAATAGAAACACGCTTAATTAAAAAATGATTAATTCCTAAAGATGAAAGAAAAAACATTTAAAAGATATGACCACTAAGTATTTGGATTGCTTCAAAGTATGTAAAAAGGAATTTCGTAAACAGACTTCTCATTCTGAATTCCTATTTGAAAAAAAGAAAATCTTGGAAACTGTATCTATTGTACGTGCAAAATGTATAATGGCTAAAATTTGATCATACAAAAAAAGTACTTCTGCTTTGTGTCACGTTCCTAGAAGATTTTGGAAATTTTTTAAATGATGGAAATGTATCTTTATTTGTGGTACCCCAATTTACATGAGTTTACAATGGGTGAGATTAGCAGAGAAGACTGTCCCTGGTGAACACCTCTGTGTACTCTTAGTGCCAGAATCATATGCTGAGCTGTAAAATAGACATACGTTACTTATATTTTATAAGTCTATTTTTACATAGGATCTTAGAGCTGTTAGTGTAGTTCTACTGCTCTTATGTTTGATTTCAGTAGACTTTCAAAAAGCTTAAATGCTTTGTTATGTGAAATCCCATTCCTTCCCTCAAATTACCTTAATTCATTGCTTTCTTGCTATGATAGTTTAATTGAGTGTAGGGTATAAAGCTAATTTATTTCTCTTTTGCCATCCTAATAGTTCTCACTTTCTGTATTGAAAAAGTAATTACTGCCTTTTGATACGATAACTGGGAAATTACTTTTCTAATAACTCAGGTTATCATATCATCATCATCATCACAGTAAAAATCATTGATGCACCAAATAGAGAGTTTTGTGACTTCAAATTAGTTTAAAATAACTGATATTGCTATAAAAAGTTATATTTGTATGGTCACCGTTTAACCTTCTGCAACAGACTTCAGTGTTCTATCCAGAAGGTCATAGTCTGGGAAAATGTTGACAAGTTTACTTTTCTGATATTTCTCCTACTATTTTTATGTGTTAAGGAATGTGTCCAATTCTTTTAGATTAAATTTGCTGTTTTCACAGAATTTATTCCTCTATCAAACATCTCTGAATGATACAAGTTAAAGAAACAAAGATTTAGTGATCTAGAAGCAGATCTCTTCTGTAATTACATAGATATATGCCATCAAATAAGGTTTAAGTGTTAAAAAAGAACAATGCAGTGTTGATAATGGCTTAAGATTATTATGTGAGGTCTATGTTAACTACTTTAAAAAATGAGAAGACTGACACTTTTAAAATGTGTATCAGAAGAATTGCTGCGTAAGCACTTACACACTGGATATGGGAGCAATTAAAGCTTGATGCAAGGAGTTTTTGATTGCTCAGCTTTTGCAAATTGAAGGCACAATAAGTGGTATAGAAAATAAAATTGTGACTTCTAGTGTATATAGAACATACAACTGAATTTTCCTCTTGCACTTGCTTAATTAAGTAATTCAGTGTAATGCATTTTTATTAACATGTTCATCAGGCAAAATAAGCCATAAATGGGATTGTTTTCCTCCCTTTGGTTCTGTTGTCAATAATTATTTTGCATGTAATAATTAAATGTGTTCCTTTAGAGGTCTGTATGTCTCAGGGTAAGCTAGGAGTCATTACATGGCCAAATGGGAAAGGGCTGCGTGGGACAGGTAGAGTGTGACAGGCTCCAAGCATCAGATCTGAGGAACTTTGTAGCAAGGTACATTAAATGTAGGAAACTAGGTGATGATAAAAAAGAGAACATTCTGTCATCTACTTTTAGGCCTCGCTGCCTGATCTAGTGTTGAGTCTTTCTATGACTTCAGTGGGCCAGAGTCCGAAAGAGTTGAGTTTTCGGGTGTGCATGGAATAATATACAAGTACACATTCCTACACCTGACATTGTGTGAATACTCTTCTCCAGAATGACAGCCGTGATTTTTCAAGGGAAAACTGTGCAATATGGTATCATTTCATCCGATAATTACAGACCATTAGCAAGCCTGCTTTATTAATGATTATTACTGTCATTTGGCAGAATGAGGTCACCTGACTGGTATTTAGGCACTATTTTAACAATAGATGTATTAATAATAACAAGAATAGTGGTGCCCCACCAGGGAGCTGGAATATGTTTAGGATCTCATTATTGAAATTAATCATAATCTAAATTAACAACAAAAAAAATTAAACCCTGAATCTTCTGGGTGACAAAAGTGGTCATCCTTTTTTTCAGAAAGGTAACTGATTAGATTTTCTTTCACTCTAAATTAGTCTCAGTCATGAAACTTGTTCCTTTTGGGGATAGTTCCTAATACTAGTTTTGGGTGAGCTGTGCTGTTGTTGAGTCGCTGTAAATCTCCAGCTTAACATTTGTATCTCGAGGAGCTGCTATTAAAGTTGCTTTTCCGATGTGTGCATAGTCTAATAGTCCCATTGGACATGTTCGGGAGGAAGTTTCCAAACATGTAGTGCATGTGTTGTCTGAATCATTGCAGTTCAGGTAAATGACACTGTCCTTCAGTCTGTACTGAACCTCAGTTCCCATGACAGTATTAGCTGCTATTTCAATCGTGCTTTTTCAGCACAGGCAGAACACTTAGTTCTTGGTGCTTCTTATCATCAAGGATCTTCCCATGGCTTTCCACAAGTGTTGATTTGATCTCGTATCCTTTACTGCCATTTATAATCTGATATCCAGCGTGAGATGCATCTGTGTTAAAACCTGGGGCTCAGTACTCAATGCACTCTGTGTCTCTCTTGTGTATGTATTCGTTGGCTTCCTATGCAATCTGTTGCATAGAAAGACTCAGGCCAGATGCAGTGCGAACACAGGCCACATTTCTGCTGGTCTGAGCTCTGAAATCTGTAGTCTCTGTCACCCTTGATTGTCCTCAACATAAAGGATCCTCTGTGCCAGGAATGGAGGAGTCAAAAGAGGTCTTGTGACTTGAGGTTGCCCCGCGGCGGTTCCCAATATCTAGCTGTGGCTGCTAATGCTCAGCCAATACCATGTGTCTGTTACTTAGCAGAAGACCCAGTTTATTTGAGATATGACAGCGCTGGGCCAGTGGGTCCAAGCCTGTGTTAGGATATCGATATAGCCTCATGCAATTGCTATGTTTTGTCCCAGAAGTGGGTGGATTTCAGTGGCAAGGAACTGATGTATTTAAAGCATATTAGGATGGGAGGTAATATGAACCTTCAGGAGCTCCTGAACCTTCAGGAGCTTTTACGTGATGTACCTTGGATGTTACTTTGTATCAGACACCCTAATTTAGACTCTGTCTTTGTATGTGGCAAGATTAGTAGAACTGAGTGAAAGATTATAGAGTAGCTTTATTGTCATACGGCCACCTAAGACCTAACTTTTCTCTGTATTGTGGTCTCTTACAAAATACCAAAAGAAAGTAAAATCACAGTATATCCCTTCTTTCTGACAGCATTTCATCTCTTTGGAGACAAATTGAGTATTATGATCTTTACTTGTAGTATGGCTTCTCAAGACCTAAATTGATCATAATAAATGATTTGCACAGAATGGTGTAAAATTACCCATTGTTATTTTGTGATATAATTTTAAATAATACAGTGTATGTGTAATTGCTGGTCCTCATCTCAATACTAGTGGTATAGAAGAAATTATGATGCCACCACACGCTTCCCAGGAGCTTTGACCTAGTTAATGCTGGAAATGTATTTCTCTTCTATTGTGCAAGGTCATTCTCTCTTCTTTCAGTGGTAAAAGACACCAAATGCTATGTGCTGCTTTTGCCTAGCATATTGGCTCGGAAATTTGACAAATCTCAGCTCACAGATTTCCCAGTAATAAACTGTATGTTTTCAGTACTTCCTAAGTGAAGAAGATGGCAATATCTTTGAATCAAAGACACTGCAAATAGAGAAGTCTTTCCCTGAAGACATACGTATCAAACATTTAAAATGGAATGGGAAAAGACAGTAAAGAGAGTCCCATCTGAAACATTTTGCAACAAACACAGTTTACTTCTCTAAAGAACATTGCACTGTGTGTCACAGAGACAAGCTAAAGCTTGTGTTGTAATGACATCAAATTGTAAAATATCACCAGGGTAGTTTATCCGTGGCATAACTCTGACTTCAGTAGCCTTATGTATTTTGTACCAAAGCTCTAATTTGCCAGAAAGAAGTAGACATTGTGACAGTTATGTTATTCCAATATAGTGCTGGCTTCAAAGTGTAAAGAATAATGGCAGGGATGAAAGAAAGAAGCTTTGATTCTGTTCATTACAAATAACAGGAAGAGAAAACAGTTGACTGCTTGAACCCTGTAGTTCTTACTATGAGGTTTAGCCAGTAAGAACATTTATAACTTTATTAGGCACCTTTAATAACAAGCATACAAAAGGTGTGGTCTCTGCACGTGCGTTTCAGTGGTGCTTCAGCACTGAGAAGGGTCTGTGTGTCAACATCCTACAAGCAGAGGTCTGAGCGGGCAGTTTTCAGATCTCTTGAGGCCTGGAATGAGACTCTCTGGGGAGCTGCAGAAATACAAAACTTAAACACCTGTTGCAAACTTGCTCATTCATTTGAATGGGTGTTGGATTCAGTCATAGTAGCTCAATAAGGATTTTTTCCCCCACGTTAATATACTGCAAAATTCATGTTCTGCAAGACATTGTTTTGTAATTGTGAGATTTTAACCAACATCATTACTTTCTTAGGAGGATGTGGGAAACTATGTCAGAGAATGATGCTTGCTTCTGGGTTTATTGATGGGACCACCTGGAGATGTATAGCTGCTTTGAAGTCAAAACTTTGACTTACTTTTTCAGACAGTGTTTTTACTGCTGCTTACCTGAATGTACATGTACAATTTGATAAATCTGTTGGCTTTTAAATGTGGTGGGCTGATCTGTTTTTAGAGTGGGATTTCTGATGATCAGAACTGTTACAGCATTGCTTTATCAATATTCTTAATAATGTGTAATGTAATTGCCACTAGATGTACTAATCAAGCTCCAGCCTCTGTTAGACTAAATGGGAAACGGACTCTTGACCAGCATTTTCAACCAGCTAAGGTAGCTTTTGAGGTTGACTTACTGTCTGAAAAAAACATGAAAGATTCATAGGAGAGAATGTAACAGAGGTGTTAAGACTGTAGCCTAACATTTGCCTGAAAATGTGAAGTCCTGGGTACTACCTATGCATATTTCATTCAGGTCCTCAGCAACCGCATCCACCTTTGAAGTTAGCCCTGCTTTGAGGAGGAGGTTGGACTAGATGACCTCCAGAGGTCCCCTCCAATCTAAATTTCCCTGTGATTTTGTGATTTTATATTTAAACAGTTGTTAAATTAGATTATTCTCTAATTCACTTCTTTGGTGCTCTGACCTGAGTTACTGGAGTATGCTATGCAGCTAATACTGTTAATAACTAGGGATGCAAGCTGGAAGAGTAGAACAAATTACTTTGATTTGATGTTGTTATAATAAAGGTTCCCAGTCTCTCTTGTATGTTCTACATAAGCAAGAAGGTTTTAAATGTTTAAAAACTGTAAAAACCTGAAAAGTTCTTTAAATATTTAGCCTGAAGATATAATTATATGATAGTACAGTAGTACATCCTTTTAAAGGCCAAGTCACAGTTCAGTGTTTAGCAGAGTGTATCTTTGAAGCTGCCAGCCTAAACATTTGAGCTATGGTGCAGGCTCATTTGGCTCTGAAGTACAAAAGAGGATGACAAGAAATAAGGGCAAATAAGTCTCAGTCATGGGTTAAGCAGAAAGTCTGGAACAAGAAATCCTGCCTCTGAGATTTGGCTGCAAAACACAGATAACTATTTCACCTGCTGTGGCTCTGTAGACAGGAAAGAAATGATAAAGCTGGCATGTTACATCATCAAACACAATATTCTTTATGGTTATATTTGTGACTTTTTTTCCCCATAGGGAAGTTTTCATGAGGTAAGGGCATGAACTCAAACCACTTGGAAAGTGTACTTTCTGTATGTACAAAATGACCTTTAATCACCAAAGATAATGGAATACAAAATCTACATTTGTATTAGGATTGTCACGCTGGCAGAAAAGAGGAGTCCCTTTGTAGCTTACGCCCTTTCTGACTTAAAATTTTATAACCAGCTTTAATGCTACTGCTGTGTCAAAGATGAAGGTCCATGGTTTAATGTTAATGAAAAGCTGGACTTAGGTATTCCCCAGATAACTATTCTGAGAATTTTAACTGTATTAAAAATCAAAGTAGTTCTAGGTAAATTTACTATTGAATCTCTCTGTTTCCTTCAGTTCTACATTTTAAAAAAATGATCTTATGCAAAATATTTTCCATGCTTGCCTCAGTCACAGTGGACTTGCAATACGTGCTGCTCCTGCAAATGTCTTTTCCACAATGTACTGCAGCCACTGCCTTTTTTTTTCTCTAATTGTTTTGCGAAACATTGTTCTGTTGTGACACACAAGAAGTGTGGTGAATGGTGATGGCTAGGGTGAGCTACAGGTTGGTGTAGTTGGTATTACTCATTTATTGAGTTACAAAAATAAAAACTCTAAATGATATGAAAATAATTGGAGTGATCAAGGGCTTGATATGATGCTCATTCAAGCAGTGGGAATCTTCCTGCTGATTTCTGTCTACTTTTGATCAGGCTCCTCACTAGCTGTTGGGACCTTGCGTTAATATTGTCTTTACAGTTGTTACTGCCATCCGCTCCACTAGCTTGTCATGTCATGTCTAACATTAGGTCTGTAAACTCTTAGGGTGAAGGTGACCATGTCTTCCTTTGCTGCTTCTATAGGAAATATGATGGTTCCTTAATTTTGACTAACAAATCTAGGTCCTACGGGGATACAAATAATAATAATTAACATAATCTTATGTTTACGTCATAATATACATTAAAGTGTGCTTGTTCACGTCTGCTACATATACTTTAAACATATCTGTATCTGTTCAGGCTTGTACAGGGTACATGCAATGGCTTGTCGAAACAGGAGGCTCTGATATGATGAAATTGTGTATATCCTTAGAAATATAGCTTGTGTCATTCAGCTTCATCCCCTTGCCCAGTTCCATTAAATATCAGCAGAACTTGTTGACAGGGATTCAATATGTCATATCCAAAATTAAGCCATATAACCAGTCTTAGCAAAGACTTAACAAAGATTGCAGTTGTGCATTTTCCAGTTTGGGTACAGATGTTGTTACGGGAATGGATTAATGTCCTGCCGTCTTCTGTCCTTGTTATAATCTTTTTTCCCAAAGAATGTCATATCAGGATTTTAATGTCTTGTATAATCTGTGAATTATATCATTGTGCTCTACTGCTTTGACCTTTTCTACATGCTGTAATTTGATTGAGTAGCCATTCCACTGCTCTCTTTTTTAACTGCTTTATTATCCCATAGGGAATGTGTAGACTGGGCAGACATTCAGAATACACTCCACCCTCATTTTGACATCAACTGTCAGCCTTTTCATTGCTTTACAGTGCTGTTACTCAGGCTTCATATTCATTAATTGGTATCTAAAAGGGAAGTAGCCTTATCAAGGAGTGTTATAAAGAGAGGAGCTTTGAAGGAACGACATGTACCAGAATACTGAAAAGTCAAAGTAGTGTTGCATAGGTAACGTATTTCTTAAAGTAGCTCAACTATGTATGTTCCCAGATGACACAGAATTAATCTGTGCTATGACAAAGGTGATATCAAAGTGGAAAAAGAGATAATCTTCAGCAGTTCTCATTATGATCCGGAGATAGTACACTTGTGGTCTTAATGCCGTAATAATAGCAAAAGGTATGATGAATGGGAGATAGCACCAGACATTACCTTTTGAAAGGGTACGGGAATAATGTTACAATGTTATCAATGCCATATCTGTGGCTGAATGAGATTTAAGTATTAAAACTCTAAGATCAATTATTCAATTCCACACTGTTTTCATTCGAAGGTTCATCATGAGAGTGAATTATTTCACTTTCTCTGATGCCTTTACTTGAGTGATGTCAGTATGCTGTGCAAATGCTTGTTCCCTGGTATGTGTCAAGAGTGCTTTAGGTGTATTTTGTTCAATTTACTCTACCTTGTTTACTGTACAAAAGAGTTTCGTGAGCTCTTGTACTTACTGTACACTTCGAAACTAAAGAAAATAATATAATTTGTTATGACTCTGGTCATAACATGGTTTGAAAAGAATCAGGGCTAAGGAGAAACTATTTTTGAAAAGTAGAGGTAGATTATGAGCACAAGTTATTTGCAATGTACACATAAATGTTTATCAGTGGAGTTGAGTCAGAATCAAAATTCTTAAATCTTACAGTTACTGTGCTTTCATCACTTAAGAAGCTTGAAACAACTTTTAAGTCATAAGAAAAAGTATGTATATACTATTGAAATTAAGCCAAGATATTTCAGAATTTGGGAATGTATTTCTGACTCTTCACCCTACTTTGGAACAGCAAATATTTTTAATTGCCAGCAACAAAAATATTCATAATACAGAGACACATCTCCCTTTCACATCCATTGCTGAGTGACTTTAGAAGTCTCAACCCCTAGGCTTTTTCTTCCCTTTGTGCTTTGTATCATTCCTTCCTTACCTTGGAAGCCGTTGAGTGCAATGTTTTCTTGTATGAAAGAGAGGGCATAAAGAGACTCTCATTTAGGTGTGCCTTTAGGCTGTACCATAATACGTACAATTAATCTAGTCAAAATTTACTTAGACTTCTGTGTGAAACAACTTTGATATGGAAACCTTTTTTTGAGAACTGGTATATCACAATGTATGTGGGACACAATAGTGTTCAAATACATTGTGCATGTAGTCATACATCCTGTCGTGTGCGTTGCATAAACTAGTTGCTTTTCTGCAGCTAACTATACAAAAGTTGAAATCTTTGCTATGTTATATAATAGTTCATGATTAAACATATTGGCTAACATCAAATTCTATTGAAGTTTTACCAGGTGATGCTGTCCTTATTGTTCTAAGTAATATAATTTTTTTTTGTGAAAACACAATTGCTACTCTGAAAATTTTGCAAATTAAATACATACACAAGTAAAAATGAAAACCAAACCTGATTTAGGTTACTACAGTTAATTTTTAGGTAATTGGTAAAAAATATATATAAATTGCAAGAAATATACTTTTGATTTTAAGGAGAGTTGGAAAATATAACTTCTGTTTCCAGATTCAGTCTGTTTTAAGGGATTATGTCCTTGTCTTCTGACCAAACTCTTCTTACTCTAATGAAACGTACATGCATTGTATATGAGCCAGAAAGCAGTTAAATTCAGATTAAGTTGGTTAAAATCAATCTCCTGTTAAATTTCAGTGAGGATCCTGTGATACAAAGACCATGACAAAGCTATGCATTATCAAATCAAAATATGATATGTGATGATGCAAAGAGGGATTTGAGAAGAGTTGAAGACAGTAAAAATTAAAGGGAAGTTCAGTAAAGGAATATAGATGCAGGAGAATGCTCACAATTAAGAAACAGTCCATCCTAACTCTTCCTATCAAACCCCAAAGATTTTCAGCTACTTTTCAACAAATATTTTGGTAGCACTCCTTTTGCAGATAAGAAACAGTAACAAGGGTTATAGAGCTGCCATTGTCCATGCACATTGGCACTGTAAAATAATTGATTTTTGTCTCTTAGGCTAGCAGCCGTGGTCCTGTAAAAGAATTTATTTTTGTCTCTTAGGCTAGCAGCCATGGTCCTAAGCTGGAGCATCTACAAACCCTATTCTGTCTTGCTGTTTAATAATATGCAAAAGAAGCTGAAAGGCTGTGTAGGAACCAGGCCTAAGGCGTAGCTCCCTACACATTGTGCCCAAATGTGCTGCACCATGTAGATGCTGTGACTTGGCTTTGTGAGAATTGATCATCCTTCAATTACTCTTCGGTGCCTCTGCACTCTGAACACAGACAATGATTCCCATTACATGTCTACATCTGTTTGTTTCCGTGGGGTTGATGGGTACAGACACGAAAGTTTTGAAAAGGAGACGACCTACTTGATGGATGCACGAGGACTTCCCCCGCGGTCACCCTGACTCTTTCCATTGATCTGACTGGGAGTTTTGTTCAGCGCTACTGTTTGCAGAGACCAAATCAGAGAGCGGGAAAGACTGGTTTTTTACTTGCACCTGGAAAACAAAAAATATGTTCCTGGGCTAAGAAGGATGTCATACAGTTTCATTCACTCCTTAGGCTTGATGTTAAACAAAAGAAACTTTAGGAGCTTCTTTGTCTGGCTTCAGTTTATTCTTCTTTAATGTATTCCTTCTCTTTATTGCCATTCATTTTCTGTCTTTTCCTCATCTTTTTGTACACTTACTAACCAATCAATGTCTCTCTCAAAACTTCCCTAGAAGATTGTCTTTTACAATAATTTGCTATAATCACCCATCTTAGTGATACACTGCAGAAGGCACAATAGCTCCAAAACCAGACAGACAATTGGTGCTTATTTTCAGACAATTTTCATTTATGTGATTTTTCTTTTTTTTTCCCCTTCTTTCAAATGCCCGTAAGTAACTACTTGACTCTTTCAAGGTCTCTTCGATGTGACTCTGCCTTAGGAAGATGAATCATTGTTCTGACCTTCAGTTCTCTCTCCTCATTTTGATGAGGCAACTTTCCATTTTGTAAAAGAGAAAGCTGTTTTCACTTGCAAAATCATTTTATTGTGCCAGTCAAATTGCACAAGTCATAGCAGGATGAATCTCTCTGATTTACCATGAAGGCTAAGGGAACATTGAAAGAATCTTGCTTTGTGTGCATGTGTATTGGGCTTTTCTTGTTTGTTTTCGAGAGCCAACTCAAAACATTTGCAACACAAATCCTTTTTTTGTTTTGTTTTGCTTTTGTATTTTTTCATTAACTAGTTGGGTAATTTTGGTGCAGATAGCTCTTAGTGAGCATTTTAAAGTCCCAAATATGCACAATCATTTCCCTTTGGTAAGAATCGGGTATTCTGACAAATAGACATGTCAGATTTTCTTGATTTAAGATTAAGGGAAAATACAGTTAATGTTTAAAAAAAAAATGGTACTTCTCTTGATGAAGCCTACTAGAAAGCACACATATTCCACACAGAGGATTTTGTAAAATTGCTAATGTTAATTGTATGTGTTAATTGCATTGAACTTCTAGCAGTAAAAGGAAGAAAAGTATTTATTCTAATAAACTTCAGATAAATTTGGAGGAAAGAAATGCATCTGCCTTTGCAGTTCAAGTAGTATTTCAAGAACAGTTTCTTACAGACTTCTGTGCTTCCTAATATTTTGATTTCCCATTCAAAGGCGTAAGAAAAATGTATTTAAGTCTCCATTGCTATTTTAAACTTTACAGAAATAAAGAAGCTGGATCACTTTACTCTGATCCTTTTAACCTTTCCGTAATTACAGACTTGCCACTGTCCCATTAAAAACATCTGAAGTATAAAATTTTTATAGTGATTGTAATTGCCAGTACCACTGTGTTTTGCTTGTTACAGAGCTAACAAATTTTGTGCTGTGTGGCTTATCAGAGACATATCTTTGTCAGTGCACGTAGGTAAATGTACTTGACTTGATTTTTGGCCATCCTTAACTGGGAAACACCTGAATTATGCTGAATTGTTTGGGCAGACTTCAGGGTTTTTTCTGTCTGGGGAAAAGATGAAAAAGACTAAGAGCATCTAACTAGCAGGAACCAATACTTATCTGGCCAGCGATGTGACTCCAAGCCAGAATAAGAGTCATTGCAAGTCAGTTCTGTTTGAGGATTTTTATAAGGCTTATTCCAGTTTCGTGCAGTTTCCATGTAAAGCTGTATCAATTGCATTTTTTTGTGACAAGAGTGAAGCAAAGTATTGATCTGGCAATGTTTAGATGACAGAAGTCTAGAATGGTTTCAGGGTGAGTTGTAATGAGGAATTAAGTTTGTCCACAGAAAGTATCGCATTGTGTGTGTTAAGACAGTATTGGCTCTATGTGCACGCTCTACTTCCTGCTGTTGTCTCGGCCCGATAGATGGGGTGAACGGCGTCCACCGGGGACCTGCCTGACGTGGGTTGCTGCAGCACCGGAGATAGGATGGTGTTCTGTCCACGTGCCCTAATGGTGATGACACAAAAATAGCACCAGGAGGCAAAAGGTTGCCTTTGGGATGCCTTCTCAGATGACATTCACAGTGACCACTTTTAGGATATTATCATGAGTTTTATGATATATTGTGCTGTTCATGAAGTACTTTTTGATTGTACACACAGACTTCAAAATGTGGATCTCAGTTTATTAAATTTAAAAGCCAAAGTGAACTAATTACAAGTTAGTGCTACATCTGAATAATTTTAAATCATTTCATGATCCCTTGAAGCCTGTTTCTTGATACTTTGAATAGTCATTGCGGTAAATTGTTATGTAAGTTTTGTTTCTTCTGAACTTGCTGTTCCTCTGCAGATTATGTCTCACTTTCACAAGTGAGAAACTGTTGCTCTCTTCTCTCTTCTCCCCTTCTCTCTCCTCTTCTCCCCTCTCTCCTTCTCTCCTCTTTTTGAAGAGGAATGCTAAGTTCTTTAATTGGGATATCATACTGGAGAGAGAGAGAAACACAATTAACAAACTGTATTCTGTTAAATCATCATTACTGGTTTTTGATTGCAGTGGGTTCAAGACATTTGCTGTTGAAAACCACCACCCTCATTTATTACAAAGATCTCCAATAGTGACTTGTTTCCCATATTATTTTCTTTCTTCACTTTCCTCATAGGGAGCTATTTATAGTGCATTTTATTAGCTGTACGATAGGTAAGAAACACAAATGCAGATACCATTCTTTGTCATATATGCAGTATTCCAGTATTTCAAATTTATGAAACTGGTTTTAAACTGGCTTTTTTGTTTTCATACTTAGATTGCCCTAATTTATAGTTCTGTTGAGACCTATATAATAGGCACCTAGTGTGAAGAAACTGTGTTCCTCTGAATCCTGTAGGGCATTCCCATTTTCAGAGAATTCTTCTCATATGCTTAGTTTTAATTGTTGGCCCCATGTTCCTGGTAGAAACAGCACTGCTGTTATTTGAGTGCATTTTATAATTTTTAAAATTGGGGGAAAATCTCTAGAAGATTATAAGAAACAGAAAATGTGTTAGTTATTCTGTGCATATGCTTTCTCCAACAACATGAAGGCACAAGATTTCATCAAAGAACAAAATCAGAATGCTAGTTAATGAAGGAGGAAATTAAGTTACAGAGAAATACAAAGTCACTAAAATACTAAATAACACTTCAAATAATTTATTAGAGAAAACTCTGAAATTGGGCTAATGGTATATCTTGATAACGTTTTTAGAATAATGTGTTATTCATATCTTATAGAAAACTCGAATAACAAGAAAGATTCTATGTGCTTTATGCCTTTCCTGTGTTGATTGCTTTACTTCTCATTGTCTATTGCATCTTTGTATTCTTTAACTTTTTAAAAAGCAGCTGCGTGAGAAACTCATTTTAGATGTCTTTCTAGTTTAAAATTGTTGCTGTCTTATGCTTTAATAATTGTTGGTGGTAATTTATTTGCTATTTGCACATAGACCCTCTGGATTTGGTAGTTTATGAATGTTTTAAAAGTTAAATGGATCAATTTTATCTTTTTTCATTATTTTAATTAGATTATATGAACTTCCTTCCTTCTACAGACCATAATCTTCACACATGCTGGGTGTTTTTCTGTTTTCTCAGTTTGGGAGTATAAATCCAGATGCTAGCATACACCACATCATTAAAAACTGACTTAATGATCATTGCCTTTCAGATCCAGATGACAGGACATTAAGAGAAGATGGAGCATCTTACTACTTCAAGCCCTTCCTTCCCCTTCAGACACTTCAGCTGATGGCAGTCTTTGCGTAACAGAGTCACCACTTCCCGGAAAGAGATTGTAGCTCCCCTGTTCTGCCTGCCAGTAACATCACTGTACCTGATCCCAATCTAATATCAAGGAAAGAATCAGACCTGTTACACTGTCTGTCCTGGTTGCTGCACCAGACTGTAGTTACTTGTTTGGGAAGATGCTGGACATGCTAGGCTCTTGGACTGATGTAGGAATCCCAGTACCTTTCAAGGGTAGATTAGAAGTGAACATACACAATACTTACTTTAATTTCTTAAACAATGTATTATAACACCTTGCAACACGGTTGTCTCTGTCTGAAGCTGATGCTGAGGAGTTGTTAGAGCTCGCTGTAAAAGGAGCCACATCACTAGGTTTGAGAGAGAAACAGCTTTTCCCCGCTCCCCTGTTTCTTCAGAGGGGAAGGCTTTTTTGCGTGTTGGAAAGTATCAGCTATGCAGCTGCTCTCTTTCCTTCTCTAGTATGCTTGCTGTATATATATATATATATGTATATAGATATATGAATGCTTGCTAAATGGAAAAAAATAATGATGTGAATTGTTAGATTGTTAAACTGGTTCGACCTGGTACAACATACCATGTTTAGTGTACTATCTCTTACGAGCTCTGAAGAAGGACATCTTTGTATTCCTGCAGTGGGTTTTATTGCTTATCTCTCAAACTTTTCAATTTCTGCAGTATCCCTAGCATGGTTTTCTAAGGAGCTAAGACACATATGGTTGCACTCTGTGTCCTATACTCCCAAAGCTTTTAAACCTGTTGGTTAATTCCATCTGAATTTGACAGAAGTTTTGATGACGTTCAATCCCCATATGTTCTGTGAAAAGGTCAGTGGTGGTCAGAGGGGAGAGACTGAATGGGAAAGGCAGGCAGAGCTCCGTTTGTGCGGGGGCTGTAACTGCGGGTCGTGGCCAGTGTGCCCACAGCCCTGTCTGCGTGCTGTAGGGTGACCGCTGCCTGCTGTGTCTTCAACTTGTAGTAGTGTCTGTGGAAATGTTAATTAATTGGGAGCCTTCACAAATCAGGTGTTAACTTTGAGTTTATAGAAGAATGTGTTTCTTTTTGAGTGTTCAGGTCTAATTGTGGGCCTGTTGTGAGTGCATATAATGAAATAGTGCTTTTTTTAGTGTTACCTAGATCATCAGTTTTCTTCTAAATTCACCAGCCAATCCATTCATTTTATTTTTTTCTGTGCTACTTGGAAACATATGCACGGATAGTTACACATATCTCAGCCTATGTGAACGTTGAAATGCTCACGCTGTATCGTTACGGGGCAGTAAGAAAGTCAACAGTATCTCCCCTTGGAGACTGTGTGATCCTTGCAGTAAGATTAGACTTTTCCTCTTAGAGTTTCTGACTGAACTAATAGTTACCCTGAGCTGAATTCTTACCTGTTGCTAAAGATACCCTCCCTTGAAAAATAGTAAGGACGAAATCTCTAGGAGTTTGTCTTGTCTGTCTTTTGTCCAAATTATCTCAGGGAAGGGGATTTCCTTGGGATTTAGGTATAGTCAAAGCAAGAGTCTTGGGAGCAACTCTTGATACCTGGGTATCTCATTAGGTGATCCTTACCTGTCACAGGAGATTTGCTTCCAAAGTTTCCTTCCTTCTGGAATTGATGACCATCTTTGATTGTCATTGATTTTGGTAGGAACAAAGTTCTAATCTTAAAAAAAGTAATATAAGAAAAGTATGTAAAGTTGTGCAAAGCTAAAGAAAGACTGTTGGAAAATGTTGGGTTGTTTTTACATGCTTTTCCATAACAGCCTTCGTGAAAACTATTTATCTGACATCCAGATTTTTTTTCCAATAGACAAAAATTTCCAGTCAAAATCTGAAAATCTGGATGGACACCCCCTTCCCAGTGTCCTGTCAGAGTGAAGTTTCTGTGCAGAAGTTTTCACCCAGAGCCCTAAAAACTCCCAGGAGGAGTTAGGTATAGAATTCTTACATTTTTGTAGTAAATTGTTGTCTGTCTACTATCTTATTTTTTTATGAATCTGTATTTTTCATTCTTCCTACTGTGAAACTAACCCCACTAAAATCTGGAGGTAAGAAGGGGAACTGTAGCAGATGGTAGATAATGCTGAAGAGAATAAAGCCCCTTTCATTTCTGCTGGATTACTTAGCCATCCATCATTACATGCATTCTGTTTGGATTTAGGAAATACAGTTTGTGCTTTGTTAAATAATTACTTGATCACAGCCCAGAGACATAACATTTAATGTTTCCTTTTGTGCAATTCCAGTCGAAAGGGAGGTAGCTTGGTTAAAGTGGAAGCTGAGAGGTAAAAAACCCTAATAGTTAGAGATAATAATTACTGAAAACTGCTCTTTTCCTGCAAGAATGCTGGAAGTTACCCTGAGTATGCAAAAAAAAGGTTTCAGAATGTGGTGCATCTAATGCACTGCGATGTTCCTGCTCCTTGGTACTGACCCATAACAAATCTGTCAGTTAGGTTACATAGATATTTATAGGACTAATATCGCTGCCTGATCCGTGATGAATTTTGCATCTAGTAACATTTGTGAAAAGAATCAATGAATACTTTTGTTTTGCACCTAATGACTCATCATTTCTGGGGTTACAAACAGCAATACTGGTTGCTAATTTTACACCCATTTTTCTATCAAAAGAAGTGTAAAAATAGCTAAAATAAAATAATTCCCCCAGTTCTGGTTCAAATCACACGTTTGCCGAGGTAAGAAAGAGAACCATTTGCAAAGGCAGAAACTCCAGCTTCCAGTGCGGTTTAGTTGTCAAGCTATCTTTAGCCTTTTAGAAAAGGTATTTGAAAAAGAAGTATGACTTATTGGGGAGCATCCCTATCTTCTTAGGGCATTGTCCTGCCACTAGGCAATCTGGGTGCTGTGTCTAACCTTGGAAAGGTTTGGGGATGATGTAACATGTTTTAGGTCACAGACTGACCTCATCTATCAAACTTTTTACCTTCTTCAGGAATGAAGGGTCTCCTAATAGCGCTATTTGTAGAATGCCTAATGTATTTGAAGAATGCCTTACCCGATGGGCTAATATGTACATTAACATGTGCAGCTTAATAAAAGTAGTAATGTAAGTCAAATAGCAACCATAAGAAGATATGAGCTATATGGATGAAACAGTTTCTTCCTGTGTAATTGAAATTCAGGCTCTATAAAGTCAGTAGCAATGCACCCTATTTGCAGAACTGTAATACAACCTAGCTGTATTGCCATACTTACAAGTTGAATTAATCATATGCTTCCTTACTTGCAGTTTAGTTCTAGCTCAGTCTGTTAAAGGGCCTTGACTTTTTCTTCTCTGAGCAAAGACAACTGAAAACAGTTTTGAAGGTAAAACTGAAATTCTGTCAGGGTGGTATGTAATTGAGTTTCTTGTACATTTGCTTTGAGTTCCTTTTGACAATCCTTTTAGGTGTAAAAGGCTGTTGCATGTCTGCCATGAGTCTGATGTAAGGAAAATGATCCTTTCTATCTGGATAATTCATTACTACCTTGTGGAGCTGCCTTTTCCTCCCATGGTATATGTCTAAAAAGGAAGTGGCTGTAATTTGAGGGAGTGGAGACCATCATTTGCTCAGATGCTGTGCTGATGGGGCCACAGAAGTATCTTATGTATATTTAGATAGGTTTGTGTGTCACAATTTGCTGGAAAAAAGTATCAGGAGAGATCTCAGAGGCTTACTCTTAATGTTGCTTTTCTTTAATTTGAAGTCTGATGGAGGAACTGAATGTAAATAATTAAATTCCAATGATGCCAAACTCCTCCCTCTGTAAAACAGACGCAGCACTGAGCTCATGTCTGGTAGCAATGACGTTTAGAAGAAGTGTACTTTATAGGCTGTGCTGGGACCTTTGCTATTGGCTGTGTGGAAAGAAATTAGTAACTTACTTGAAATGCGTTTGTTTCTTGAATGTTGATATGCAGAGTGCTTGATATGGAGAACTATATTTTCTGTCCACATTCACAGAGCCTGTCAAACCGAGCTGGGTAAGGTCACGGTTCTGTAGAGGCACAGGACTGTGTTCCCTGCTAACTTACTAGGCGAGAAGGGGGCAGTGAAATTTACTCACAGTGCTCTGCTGGAGTCTTTGCCCAAAGTCATGCTCTGGTCCTGTCAGCAGTGATGTTCTTACGTGGACACGTACATTTATGAAATCTATACTCACCTGCTCCTCCTGTCAGAGGTTATGTTTTGAAGTCTCCTTTTGGGAAAGTTTGATTCCAGTTGGGGACTGAGATTTGATAAATTGAAAATACATGGCCTCCATCCTGAGTTTTAAGCGTTAAAATCCCATGAGGTGTTTGTGTAATGAACATTACAAGTGAACATGAACATGTTCTTTCTTTCCCATTTTTAATGTACATTAGTTTGTTAGGGATCAGTAATAGAAAAGGTGTGCAATGCCATGCATATAATGTGAATGTGTATTTGCCGCGATGATGTGCTGGACCTCCGTCTTGAAGTAATGGGGTACACGTGAATTTGGTGCACAACTGAGCATGAACATTTTTGATGTTCCTCTAAGCAGCAGTTGTATTTTTACAATTTTAAACTAGTGCTTAAATTAGCAATATTTGGTGGGAGTGGTCTAACAATAGTTTGAAGATGAGGAAATCGGCCCTCCTGGGTATTCTCTCTAGTTTGGATACTGGCTTACTGTGTGACCTTTTAAACTGCTTAATCTCTCTTATATATTCATTTTTCTGAGTCTGAAGTGAGGGATCCAATAATCACCTGTGTGGAAGAGCTGTGCTTCTCTAATGAGGGTTTTCCAACAGTTTTTATAGGCTTTTGGTACACACTGAATATTTTTGTACCTACTTAAATACTCAAGCATTGACTGATTTTTCTCATTATTTTCACGAGTTAAAAATCCTCACTTAAAAATATGATGAGTTCTCCCCCCCCCCCCCAATGTTAGCTATACGAAGAAGCAGTACAGAACAAAACTAAAAGGAGCATAATAGCTTTGTAATATGCAGTGACATATCTCTTCTTAATGGTATCAGCCTATGAAGTGTCCTGAGTTTCACTAGCTTCTTTCTTTGTGGTCTTAGTCTTTCAGACACTTTGATAACGCTTGAAGAATTTGTTGAAGCATGTCAGAGCCTCATCTCTTTTTTTATACCTTCCTGAAGTTCCTTGGCTCAAATTAAAACAGAGAATCTGGGAGAACATTAGAGGCTCAGGAAGAAAGCCGTTGGTTTATTTAAACCTATTGTTTTCCCCCGCTTTAAAAGCAGGGGTTTTTTTAATTTTTGTTTTAATTCCTTGGTCTTTTTTTCTTTAATAGTACAAATCCAGAGTAGAGGAACTCAGGAAACCAGAAACCTGTTGGTCACTTGGGACCAGATGTTCATGTGAGTTTCAAAGCATTTAATACGTTGCTTGCAAATGTTAGTTAAGACAGAAGATTGCTTTGATTAAACAGGTTTTCAGACTGCTGCTGTTTGTAGCCCTGCTGGTGATAAATGATGGGAACAGTGTTTGATGAGAATATCAAAGAACTAATTTATGGATTTCTGCTAAATTCCGCTGCTGTAGCGAGATGTGCAGACTTGATGGGAATCTGGCCTTCATGTTCATAAACAGTGGCTTGAAGGTCAGCCCTTGAGGACCTAGTGATACTATCCCTTGAACAACAGCTGTAGTTAAAAATATTTTTGTGTATTTGTAGTAATACAATAATTTTTACTGTTTCAGAAACTTTCCTTTGGTTATTAAGATGCATAAAAATCCACAATATTGTGAGGAAATCCACATTATGGGAACTGGAGCCCATTTTCCTACGTAGAGAAGAGGGAAGAATTCATTTTCTCTTGTTGGTCCAAATAAATTTTTGTGGCACTTTCTCATGCCCCCATCAGATACACTGCGTGTCTCCCAAAGGCCTCTTCCACAGTTGTGTTGACTGCTCATAAACCTGCACAGAGTAATTAAAAGTGTTTAATAAGGATATAAAGACAGGACAATCCTGATCAGGATTTTTAAGGCAGCTGCTCCATGAATGTTTGCTTTGTTCCTTTTCTTGCATGGAACTGAAACTACTTGTTTTGGTGACAGTTGCCGGGTTTTCTCAGGGAAATTATCTTTATTTCAAGTGGTTGATACTGGCAATAGTAGAATAGGATTTACTTTCAAGCTGTAATGTCTCAGTGAAATTCCAAGGGGCCATGGTGTGATAAATATGAAATCTTGGGTGTCCGTGGCTGTTGCCTGGCATAAAACTAAATACATATCCCAAAAGCTTACAGTGTACCGAGTTGTGGAATATGCAGAGATTTGCAAAAGTACGTCAATTGCACCTAAGTAAATTAAAGGTGGTTAATTTTAAATAAGTTTTACATGGTTGCACTGATTGGATACATTCACCTAAATCACAGGAAAAAATAAAAGCCAGCCGCAGTTAGCATTTTATGCTTAACTGCAATAAATAAATAGTCATTTTACTTGTATTTAGAATGTCTGATGTTGTTCAGTGTAGAAAACTTTTGTCTACCAAGAGATCAGTCAAATGAGGACAGGACCCCAGTGTAAGAAAATAAAGCGCTATTGGAGAACATCAGGACAGTACGAGTTTTATCCTGAATACCTTTTACTTTTTCTGGCTCTCTAGGTTTAGAGTTAATCTATAAAAGGGTAGCGCTTTGCATTAATTAAGTTGCTGTCTAGAGCTGTGTTGTGAAATTTGCAGAGCAATTGCAGTTAATGAGTTTTCTCACAAATGCAGCTGTGTCCTCCTTTACACTACCATTGGTACAGTCTAGCCACAAGAAGGCACTGGAATCAGAAGCCATGGGAATTACTTCCTTTTTAGTAAATAAGTAATGGCAGGTACTTACATATAAAATATGTGATACATATGGGTATATATATGTGTGTGTGTATATATATGTAATGTGTGTGTATATACACATGCATTTATATATATATATATATAAATAGTCATTTCAGTGTGTATATAAAACTATATATATTTTTAAGTATTTGCCAGTACTAATTTATATATAAATATGTATACCTGCACAGTGAATCAGGGAAAAGGATATTTTATTCATTCAGTAGCTGCACTCAAGTAATAAAGCAATTTTGTAAGTCAAGAACAGTATTATGTAGATAATGATTTTGCCTTCTGGCCTCATCACTATTGTCATCTTGTTAAAACTACAGAACTTGTGGTTTTAGCAAAAACTGTCTTATCAAAATGTTTCAGAAGATTCCACGGTTTAATTGCAACTTTTCTAGCCACTTTTTAATAATAGTGTGTAAAATGAAGCATGTAAATATTTTTTTCAGTGCTGGACTCTACATTTTCAAGGAAGATAAATTATATGTCACATGAGATAGTATTAAAAATACAAGTTGTTTCTATAATAAGTGATGTAAAGGACAGGTATCTTATTCTAAATATTGTAAGCATTCTAATAACCATGTGAATTCATTGTAATTTGGTATTACCTTAGACTATTCATTGGAAGACAAGTAATATAAAAAAAAAAGAAATCAAATTTAGTATAAAACAAAGGACAGGAAATTTCTTTTAAAAGCTCAGAAAGGGAGATCTACTTAAAGCACGTATAATTCTAGAACATGCAATTGAAAGGGAAGAACATAGGTTTAATTATGGGATTAGCTGTCTCTGGTAGTAGTTCACTTTAGAATATATCAGCATATTACACAAATATCTTGTAGTACTTGAAAAATGGAAAGAGTAGTAATTACACTGATCCCAGATTTTAAAAAGGAAAAAGGTGTGTGTTAGGAAGGCTACAAAATCTAGTCAGTTTAGGAAAGCTCAGTTAAATTATATGACATCTTAAATGTTTTAGATAACGTCTTTTCAAGTTAGTGTTTCCAGCCTAATGCAGGTAATACAATAATGAGGCATTTATGGAGATTTTATTTTAAAAGTTACAAATGTACTACTTTCTAGCCAGCAAAATTGCACACAAAAACAGTGGAGTCATTCAGGAAATAGAGATATTCATAGTGTAGAAGAGAAGGAATTGAACTTTGCTGGGGTTAATGGCTTTTCCTTGTGTCCCAAAGGCTTCTTATGCCCTTTTGAAAAATAGTTCTCCCTTCTATAGTGCAGTTACACTGCAGCTTTAAAATGTCTTCATCTCCTCTGTCACAGGGACCAAAATTTCACACGTTTTCAAATCCTTCTTAGTCCTGTAGGTCCTTTTGAAAGACAGGGTTATTTGATACGCTCAATCAGCTGCAAAGAGGCAGAACTTTGCCAGGTAAGATTTTTTCCATCAGCTGGTACCTCAAGTGGTGTAACCTGGCATGAAGTCCTTCATGTGTGGAAGCCCCACCTTGTTACGTAAACTCATCTGTTCCTCTGACTTGTTTACTTAGCTCTGCAAACACATGATGCAGTTTTAATTTCCTATCAGAAAGTTATTGCATGACTTAGAAAACTGAATTTCTTTCAGAAGAACCAAGAGGTCAGAGTTAGAGATGTTTGTTGGTAGTCTTCCTCAATAGCCTGGAGAAATAAAATTGATGCAGAGACTATAAAAAGTAGAGAGAGATGTTGTAATATATCTTAATGTGTAAGTGCTGGACTTTCCATTGACTTGGTATTTGGATCTGGTCATATATGAAGATTATGGAGATAATGGAATGTGACACAGAAGGAAAAATAGAGAAGAGATGAGGAAATTTAGAAAGGAGAGCATCAGACAAGAACAGAAAAAGCATGTATTGCAGCAAATAGAGATACATTTGAAGAGGATGCTAGTAACCTTGGGCGCCTCTTGTTCTGTGATTGTCAGTGAAGGACTTAAAGCAGAATTGGACCATACCTTAGATCATGGCACGAGTTGGGTTTTGATGAGGGTAGGGGGAAGAACTTATTGCATGATAACATGGAAGTCGTCATTTTAGTTTAATTGTGCAGTTACCTTTAAAGTAAAATAGTAACTTAAAAAATGTAACAAGGGGCACGGATAGGGTTTTTTTGGTGTTTTAAAATATTTTTTAATCTTTTTTTTTCCTCTTGACAGTAATTAGGAGTAGCTACCTATGTCACCGAGGTGAAAGGTATATACAAATTCTCCTAGATCATGAAGAGGATGTAAAGCATACTACCTTCTCACCTGCTGTCCCTTAGTGCTAGGATGGGACTTTTCAACCCTAGTATTTGCCATCAGTTCAAAGAGCTAATTTATTCTGAACCCTGCTTTTTCTTCTATGCATCTTGAAGACCTCCCTCTCTCCAATTCTCTTCATCTTATTTCCTCTCACAAATTTATTATCAATTTTCCACTATTTTCCCAAATAGACCCTCAAAACCCTTTTGTTGTTCTTGTTCTCCTCTGGATCTTTTCTTTGCTCCTGGCACCTTGTCTGCGGCTGTTCTTAGGAGACTGTTTTTAACTTGGAAGAAAGTGGCTTAATGCTGCCTTCCAGGTGACTTCTTAACTCCTCCTGACCTCACTTAGAGGTGGTGAGCACTTACAGATTTGTAACGATGGAGTTCAAACTGTCCTCTTTGATCATCTCGCCTGATCTTCAGTATGTCACAAACTAGGACATTTCACCCTGTATAACTGAATATCCTCCCCCTCTCACCCACCTAAGCATATCTTATCAAAAGACCTTCAGTTTAGATTCACGAACATCCCGGACATTTTCTTGGTCTCTTGCTGTTTGGCTTTTAAAAATGTGCGTTCATTTTCCAAGATGAATTTATCTGAATATATCTTGCTGTTGTGGTTTCTCTCTAATGCACTGTTCCTTTTGGTAATAATGACATAGCCCCTGCCCCTCTTTAGTAGCTGATGGAGTGTGTTGACACAGCAGTTGAGGCCTTTTGCTGCAGATTCAGAGTGGTAAATTTGTGATCTGTCCCAGTTACTTCCTGACCACCGTTCAAAATCAGATATTGGGACATAATGTTAGTTACGTTGTTTGTGTTCTCACAGAGAAAAACTGATGTTGTTGAGTGGGATAGCTTCAGACTTACGCTTATTAATAATCTCGCAACCTTTTTGAGACGATTAACAGATACGTGCTTTTACTGTGTGGAGCGAACGGCAGAGTTAGAAAACATAAGATTGTATCTGTGGGATTAGTTTTTTCACTATGGTGCTTTCTTATCTGCCAAATATAAGCTTTGTTCCGTAAAGTCTGTTTTCTGTGAAAACCATGTTTGCTTGTCCTTTGTTCATCATCCTGTAATTTTCATAAGATTTCAACCAAATGCCATATTTTCCATAACTTCGAGTGGAACTGCAGTAAAATTCACTTGGCATTAGATTTCAGGCCATTCCTTTTGACTTTCTGAATATTTGCTTGAAACTTAGCAGTCTGTAATCTTCTTAACACTGTAGTCCAACTTACCTTAAAGGGAAAAAAAAGAGTAATCAATAATAAAGACTTGAGGAGTCTTGAGTTCACATTATCTACACCAGGTTATTTTAAAATATTCACCCTACTTGAGATGGTATAATGTTTACACTGTTTGTGCACTGTCCTACTTCTTACCAAAGACAGAATGGAAATAATGATGGAATAAATTTATCTTGTATGAATAATTTTTAACAATATATTATTTTGATAGAATAATTTTTCTTGTTATTTTATATTTTTATTGTTAATGCTTCTCTTCTGCCTAGAAATCTCAAAAACCATTTTTAACTCTTGCAGTGATTCACTTTTTTTTGTTTTCCCTGTATTTTCTGAATGTATTTTTCCCTGTTTTTTATTAATTGCTCAAGAGAAACTCTTGTTCTCATGCTTTACCTTTCTTGTTCATGATATTTGGGGTTAAGACCATCTAATAATCTCTTTCTACTCCTCAATTTCAATTAATATTTCACTATCTAATTTTCTTCTTTCAATTGTTTGCTTATAATGTTCCTCCATTCAGGTGATTTTATTTTATCCAGGATGTCCAGTAGTTGTTTACATTGTATGTAATCTATGATCACTTCTTCCTGGGTAAAGTATTTATTGCCAGAAACTAGAAGAAAATTTGAAGCCCAGAATAAAGTTACACTCTAACTGCAGTACCCTTTGTTTTAAAATTTTGACATGCATAATTTTCAGAAACAAATGGCATTTTTTTTATACTGGATGCATGAGACTGTATGTATTGCAAACTGAACTTACCCATAGAAAAAAGTTTCTCAAACATTATAAATGATCTCTTTTTAGATTTAGTGCTATTTAAATCATCATATGTGACTGATTTTTCTTCCCTATGCTGTATTAATTAAGGCTGAAATTCACCTTCAGATGTGTTTCACAAGACACCATTTTACTTCCACTTCTGAGAATCTCTTTTGCTTTCTCTGTCCAATAATCAGACTATTAATCCCTTAATTCCCATATGTTCTGTTTCACCCTGGTTTTGCCCTGGTGACCCTTTTCTTTCCTTTGAGGTCCCTGCAGTCCCTTTGGAGCTGACCACACTGGTGTGTGTGGAGCTACTCCACACTTAATGCTCAGAAGTCTTTGGGGACAACAGATAATCTTGTCCCCTGTACCCAAGGAGACCAGCCTCACTGTGCCTGTGATGCAGTCTCTCCAGGGCAGGTGCCATAGACACCTCACACAGCTGGTGGTGGACCTTCGGAGTACTGGTTATGGAGTTTGCACTAGGGGTCTGAGACACTGAGCCCTGTATGTCCATGCATTATAGCAGCATTGCATAGTAGACATTCCAGGTCTGCTGCTCCTCTAGAGACTTGCTGAGGCACTGCTACTCCTCTTGCCCACCATTCCTACAATGAAGGAATAAATTTGCATAAGATTACTTGAATATGAATTTCTTCCTGTCATTCCTACCTTCTATCGGTGACTGGTAAGCCAATTTCTTGCTTTGGGAATCCAGTACTTCCTCAAGAAAGGAGAACTTGTCCACCAATTGCAAGCAGTTTTTCATTTGTGTCCTAGTTGTTCAGTGTGATTGTCTTCCATGTTCTTGGGTGAAAGAACTGCAAATGAAGCTCACCAACAGATGAGCAGGCTGAAGATCTGTGGAAAACTTCTACTTGACCTTTAGAGGTGGAATAGCACAGTAATGGGTGTATGATCAGATACTTAAAACATGCACTTTAAGAAACAAAACTGGCAAACAAATATTTTTTTCTAGCTAATCCATGTTGACACTAGAGACAGTCTCTAATTGTTTTGTAGAGGAATTATTCATTCCTTGCAGTATACAGCAAGCTCTAAGGAATTAAATGCAGAATTTATCTTCTATGTTTTCTCTATGAAGAACAAATGTTAAGATATTTAAGGAGATAGCTGCGTCTTTAAAATTGTTTTTTATGATTACTTCATTTCAAGTGTGGGTTTTTACATTCTAAACCTCTCAACTGATAGTGCGCTGACATTAATGTTCAGAGTATCATTAAGGACATATTGTTACAATAATATATTAAGTGTAATTATTACCAATGTAATGTTCTTCTGATCATATATCAGTGAATTAATCATTACTCTGAATTGTTTGATGTTTCAACGAAATGCATCATTACCTTGAACCATCTGAATTTTTTGCAGTGTAATACATCATTGGTATGGTGGAACCCTAATGATAAACTAGCATGCAACCAGGCTTCATTATGTTAAATTATCTAAAACAAGATTCTTTAGCTTGATAAATATATCATGTAAGCCATCTCATCAGCTGGGAGACTGAGATAGAAAAGATTGGTGAATTAGCATATGTCTGAGTGTAACAGGAGAGCAAACAGCACAATCTGATGTGTTTTGGAAATAAAATACAAACCTAACATGTCTGTGGAAATAATTGGATGAACTAGCATTTACTTCAATCATGAAACTTGTCGCTCTGTAATTACCTCTTGAGTTTAGCATTATCATGTTGGTCTGTCAAATAAGAAACGTGGAGTGGTAACTGAAAACGCATATCTGAAAAAGTCAGTATTTCTCTATATAGGCATCATCGTTAAGAAGGGTGAAGGCTCTTGAAGGTACAGTCTCCTGTATTTGCAAGAAAACAGATGACATTTTAGTCACAGAGAAAAGAGAAATTCAGTCATTTACATTAAACCGGAATATATTTACTTCCCTCTGAGATAATCTCCAGTAGCTGAAAGTGGCCAAGTTCCACACACATTCAAACATTACCTGACTGATATGGAAAATAGACCATGTCCATGAACCTGTAACTTTGCTATATTTTAAAATGATACCATGAATTCTGACACTTCTAGCATCAAAACCATAACTCCATCTGTCACTGAGTTAAGAAAATCTCAGGTGGTACTTTAAAAAGTAGCAAATTGAAATAGTTGCTGACAAAAGACTATTCAGAGGGACAATCAAGTACTTTTAGTCATGTATTTAAAGAAAAGTGATTGCTTATCTAAATATATAAAACAAATTTTCCCATTAAAACACATTTTAGTAAATGTAATTTTTCACAGGAAAGGTGATTTTAAGTTTTATGGGAAATAATGACTTTTTGTTTTTCACACCAATGTTTTGATGAGGCAAACAGAAGATAGTTGATTACAATCAGAACAAAATGCAAACAGTCTCTCGTTTTTACTTCAGAAATCTGTTGTGAAAATTTGAAATTTTGAATAAAAACAAAAAAAAAAATCCCTTATAATTATTTTGTAGAGTAAGGAAGCATTCTTGAATTGGCCATAAACAAAAATAACCATGATATTTTATTTACATAAACCTGTTGGAGTATAATAAGGTCAGGACTAGATTCAGTCAGATTGCTGATGAAATATCTTCTCCCCTAGAACTGGAAACGCCTTCTTTTTTTCTGTTTAATTGTTTTCACATAAATATTTGTCAGATTATATGAAACAGTAGTGGGATCTTGGAGAGGTAAACACAGCATATTTCAGTGGGATTTACCTACATGAAAATGGATCTATTTGCAAAGGGACAACTTCATTCGGAAGATTGAGCACATGCTTGTTTGTAAACATTGTCTGATACTTCGGAATGCTTATTGACATAGATAAAGCACCGAATAATCATTTGGAAGATCAGTAGTCAATGTACTACTCACCGTGTGAAAAGGTGAAAAATCTGGCCTTTTAGCAAGTAGCATCTCCTGAATTTTAAGTTACAAACTTTGCAAAAAAATTCATGCAGTGGTGTGCTGTATGGAGCAACCATACAGGGATTCCTCCCTCAATTAATTTTTGTTAGGTGGATTGGAAAACCATCTCTCATCTGCTTATGTAAGAAAATCTCAAACAGCCTTTTGTGGTGTTTAGATTTAAAAATTTGCTATGTATCCTTCAGAAAATGTTGGATGGCAAGGTAATATCAAAGAAAATGCATAATTTTGAGTCAGTATATTTATTTCCTGAATTTAAATTTGAATATTAATAGGATTTGCAGAAAGTAGTTGACTAAAAAATCAAATCTTATTTAAAAATTCATGGGCTGCATAAGTAAAAGGATTTGTGAAATATAGTTAAAGATTCAAACTAATTAAAAATACCATACTACAATAAAAATGAGGGAAGTGTTTTCATGATAACTATACTGCTGCAAATAAATTAGCTTTCCCATTAATACTATTTGTTTAATGTTCCCCATTAAGCTAATGAAATGCTGAGAGATAATTTGGGATACATAGTTTTGTGAATTTTTCTTTTTAGCCTAATCCTATGTGTGTTTTAAGGTCCCACACTGATTATTTTTCAGTAGGCTGTGAGGCTTATATCCAGTAAAAAGCCCCACAAAAGATTATCTGAATTGGCTATGTAAATATATTTGAAATGTAGCTCTGTTAAAAAAATGGTACAGGTCTCAACAATGACTGTTGGTATTTATTTATTTCTATAATATTTCTACGTACACAAGCAAGCAAAAGAAGTTAATTCAGAACTGATGAGCAAAGCGTGTGTGTCCGTGCATGTGTTGTGTGTGTACATACGTATGTGTATATATGTGAAAAAAACGTATTTGCCGTGTCCTGATGTTTCTTTTACTTCTTAAGCTACTGCCAATGAGAACAGAAAGGTAAGAGCTGATAGAAAGGATCACACTTGAAGTCTGCTTCCACAGATACCTGGGCAATTAAACACCTTTACAAACCTCTTCCTCTTCTATTTCTTCTATTACCATTTGTTTACAATAGGACCAAGAAACTTCAAGAAAAGATCAGTATTTCTTTTAGACTGGCATAGGCAGGATTTATTGTAAAGACAACCTATGCCTGATGCCACATCCATCTCACCTTCATAATCTTCTAAAGAAAAAAAAAAAGTCAGTTCAGTGGTTCAGACCTGAAGAGCTGAATCCAGGATATAACTTTGACCAGTCATAATAATATACCTTTTTTTTCTCACGAGGAAACAGACTGTCTTAAATGGAAAAAGCCCAGTACAGACAAAGAGGCCACTAATATTTTAGCTATCCCACATTAAATTAGGGTTATTAGGCAACAGTTTAATTACAAATATGTAAGTTATTATTGGAACTACCAAGCTAATAAGCATTAGAAACATTACACAAATTCTGTGCGATTATGAGCTGTGCAAGCTGTTGGTTAGGTGGAAAAGGCAGCCAGAGAATCGTTTTGAACCCTCTTTTTTCTTTTTACCCTCTTCCTGTCAATTATTGATACTTTCATAAAGTTTCCACAAAATAAAAATAGTTGGCATCCCCAAAAAAGAACCAGGACGCTGTTTTAAAGAACCTGCAAATCCTATAAAAAGCCCACATTTCTGGTATCACAGAACACATCTGGCATGTGAAAAATACATTGTTTGTATGCAATAGATTAGTTTTACTAAATAACTCTTTCTGAATATCAACAGTCTACAAATCTACATACCAAAAATAAAAAAATCAACAGAGCAGAAAGTTATAGCACTTGGTGTCCTGTAGCATCATCCCTCTTTGTTTCCTTTGGCATTATTTGGAGAATGAAATGTGAGAAGAATGAAGCGTGGAAGGTGAGTGAAGAGCCGCAAGGGCTTTGTCTCTATATGTGGTATGTGTGTCTGTATACCTACAGAGCCAGTATGCACTGTGGAGAAGAGCAGTTGTGCTTAAATTGCATCATTGGATTTTTCTTTTCAATGCCATTTTGCCCCTTAATTTCTTTCTTTTCTCTCTGGAATCTCATCGAGAAACTAATCGACAGAGTAAGAGAGCATTGGCTTAGAGTACCTTTCATACAGCTATTTTAATCAATCTTCAGTAGCGTGTATGGATTCATATAAGACCTTCAGTTAATTTGCACATTAACACTGGTGAAACAATTTTGGATCCTTAACTCATCAGGAATGCTATATGCAAGGGATTTGAATAGCTGAGCAGAATTTGTCATCAGACACATTTCATCACTCTGCTCATATGATGCTGGTCGCCAAAGAGAAAAGGAAACAAATGAACTAGGTGTTGCTTTTCTGAGATTTTCCATTCTTTAAACAGAACTGGTATCTCCATATTACTGTCCCACAAGTTTAACCAGGTTTTCTGAGGGGAGAAGTACTTGCTGTTCCTGTTGACCTTGTACAGAATTGAGGGTATTCTCTATGTAAAAAAGCTCACCTTATTTGGCTTTGTAGTGGTTTGTAACGTTTGATTTCCTCTTTGTATTGCACATTATCCTATCTCTTATTAGTAGTTATCAGGAAACTTCAGTTCTAAAACAGTGCTTAACTTTACCCATTTGAACAGCGTTACCAAAGTCAATGGAACAACTCATACAGAAAAACTCTACCTGTGTTGAGTCACTTGCTCTCTTGGGAGTAGAAGTTGTTACCTAGACATGCACATAAAAGGCTAATGCATCTCATTTCAGTTTTTGCAACAGTTAGCTGACGAGATTACATGCGCTGATTGCTATTCAGCAGTAGACATTTATTTTAAAATTGTGTGTATATATATCAGAAAAATCTACTTGAAAAAATGAGCTATTTTTGTGCTTTCCTACTTATTTTAATCACTGTATGAAAAATATGTGTCTTATGCTTGTTTCTAGGGCCTGATAAGAAACAGGAACCTACTGTAGTATAGACAGTAAAAATGCATAGTACCCACTAGTCCTCACCGTGAAGGACCTGGATAATTTTACAATCTAGTTTAGTCTTTTGATGTCAAATTCTGCTTTCAGAAACTGCAAGGTAAATCCAATTCTCATGAATGAAAAGTATTTTACTGCACTGAATATGAGCTAATGCTTCTAATTATTCACAGGTGCCTACAGTATTTTAACCTGTAGTGCATTAACTTCTTCCAATTATTTTGTGTCCAGTCTAAAATGATAGAATAGTCCTTTTCCTAGTCAGAAGGATAATAATGAGTGAGTTTCAAATCTAATTATTCTGTTATCTGCTCAAAATTTCTAATGACTGGATGACATTATTATTATGCAAGTTTGCACGGATAGCTATTGGGGTTGCTGTCATTGTAGCAATGGAAGATAACTGTTTTTTTGGAGGTATGGCAAGGACCTTCATTTAATACTCGTTGGTGACCCTGTTGGTTTTGAAACTAATTCAGCTCTGAGTGGGTGTGATCAGGTCCACTCAAGTGAAGTGTTAGACGTGGATTTGGCCCCTGAGATTGGAGCAAATCTATTTTTCATTTAACTTATTGGAGTGATTCTGTGACACAATAGCCATACGTTCATACAGTGAAAACCAATTAACTTTAATGGAATTTATAAATTAGTGAGAAAACTGCACAGCATCACAAAGCACCGCTTGGTGGAACTGTGTGCGTGAGATTTATTTCTTGACTATACTCTTTACAGAACTCTGGAAATACAAGCTTGATAAAAATCTTTGCACTGGTTTACTGATGGTTTTCAGTCAGATATGGTGAACTATGTATAAAACTGAATCTGTCATCCCTGTCACACATGTAACTCTAGGAAGCTTGAAAACTGTATGCAATTACCAGATACAAAAAGAAGGTAATTAAAGTAGTGCATTCTCAACACAAAAATGCATAATATGCTAGAGACTAATTAAAGATGCGAGCACACAGATCACTAGGAATTGCCCAGGAATAAAAGTTCACTTGAAAATAAGGTAATTAAGTTAATCTTCTGATAGTGGAATTTTGCAGTAAGTGCATGTATCAAATATGAAAGTAAGGAACTTAAGAGGTAATTACAAGTAATTCAGGCATTAAATTAAGCTTCTAGCTATATGAAGTGGTAGTAATTACAGACATCAAAATTAGAACCATATTGTAATTGGAGTAACTACAGTGTAATTAATGTACCTACATCACAAACTATCTACAAAAGTACAAGGTGTTGGTTTCACAGAAGACATTGCTGTTTTAACTGGAGAGCAAGTCAGTCAAAACTTGGAGTGGACATCAGTACCCAAAATATGAACAAAGCCGTCTGCGCTGAGGATCTGTACTACTTGCCAAGTGCCGAACCAAAACTTTGCCCTTGAGTTTCCAGGAAGTCTTTAAAAGATTGGCGTTCTCGCCTGATTTTACTGTCTGGAGGTGTACTTGTACTGTGCACAAGCTTTGCCAGCTACCTGGCAAACCAGGAGTTACAGCTCTGGCTGAGGCAGGCAGAGCCTCTACAGTTGCTTTCTGCAATTAGGCTTGTCAACACCTCTCCCAGGGAAGTCCTGCTGGCTCATTAAGGTTAATTGCTGGCAGACACCTGATTCCCTTAGAGGAGGAGGTGGCGAGGAGCCAGGCTGCAGGGAGGGCTGTGATGGGCGAGGGTGGGAGTGCCTACCAGGCAGGTGGATGCACCTTTAATCATTCCTACAATTGACTTACAGCTACAGGAAACTTGACCTTTTCTTTGATTAGAATCTGAGCTGATCAAATTCCCCTTCTTCTCTGCAATCAGTTGCCACATGAATTAGGCCAGTAGATATGTGTATCTACCTACCTGCCCTAGGCATGTTGTTAATGCTGCTCTGATTAAAGTAATTTATTACAAATTATTGGGTGTGAAAAGGGATCTGATACTGTAAAGTAATATTTTTAAAGCAGACATTCTAAAAGGTACACTCAGTGTCATGCTTTGTTTTTAATTATTTTATATGGTAATTGTGATGTTTTTATCTCTGGCACGAACAGTAGATTACCTACTACAGGCCTTATGTTATAGGGCAACTTGTACATGATCTGTGAAGCAAATGGAACTAAAAAAGATCTGATTATATCTCAGTCTTAGCAGATACTGTACCATTTTCCTATGCTGTAGAAGCAGATTAAGCACTTAGGAAGTTTGATTTCTATGTATTCCTTTAGAGTTAAGTATAAGCTATTTTGAGTTTCAAGAAAGGTTTCTTGCATGTTATTCCTCTCTCTCCCATTTTCTTCTGTGTCCTAATTTATTTCATGTATTTGCCTGGAAAATATTCAAGTTTTATTTTAATATTGAGCATTTAGCTGTATCTATTTACGTGTAAGCAAGAAGTCTAGCACTTGTCCCACCATATTCAGCTGTAGAGTTAGCAAATTTTTGGCCCAAGGCTGCTACCATGCAGCGAGACACACTGAAAGCACTAGGATGGTGCAGGTGTACGTGAGTCTTCATAACATCAGTCATGTATCTGAAGGTTGATTTTTTTGGAGCTCCAAGGGTTTTGAATGGTTTGGAGATTTCTATGGCTGTGTTCAGGCACACCTCTCTTCTGTGGTGTGTAGAGGGTCAAAGGCGCTGTGACCCACGTTAATGCCTTTGTGTTTCTAGGACTTGACTCCCCAGTTCGTTATTGACTCCAGCTGAAACGAGGCGAATTGCTTTGCGTAATTACCCAACTGAATTACTGGAACTGCCCGAAGGATGGATTGTATATCACATTCATGGCATTTATTACTTTTTCATCTGAGTGAAAAAAGCAGCAGATTGCTGTATAGAAGTCTGATCAAAATAAGCACAAAACTGTATTTATCAGTAGTCATGAGTTAACACACAACATAAACAACATTCACTGAAAAGTCTGAATTTTAACTTAAAACCTGTTTGATTACTGCATTGTGGTCCGGTGATGAAAAAATACCGTCTTTCTTGTAATTGTGGATTAAAGTAACAGGATAATGAACATAAGAACAAAGAATCAGAGAAGAAAGAAAACATATCTTTGATTTAAAGCTGTGGTTAATTCAGTAAAATGTGACCCTTCAATATTTTCCAAAAGAAAGCTATTTTTGTACTTGGACTGTAAGCAGCTTTTATGAGTTGGACACCTGTCCAACAAAACTGGAAAGAAGCTATTAACTCTTCTCCTGAGAGATATTTTCCTAATTCCTGTAAAATTCTTAGACATCTTAAAAAACAATCTTATCATGTTGTTTGTTGATGATCTAGGGTGCCATTTTTTTTGCTGAATGAAAATCAGAAATAATATAGGCTTATAATTATTGTTTGGTATGCTTTGATCATAAGGACTGATAATCTTTTATCTTTCTTATCTGAAAATGTATATATATTCCTCATGTAGGGGTTCTATCTGAATCTTTTAATTCCACCTCTCTTTCCAATTTTGTTGGTCAGGAGAATGTAGTGGTTTAAGACTTTGAAGAAAGCATAATAACTTTTCATAGTTAAAGGCTGTATGTTTTCTCACCATTTTAATCAAAAGTATAAGAAATTGACTCCTTATTGAAGAGCAGTGAGGAAAAACATCTGGGTTGCAGTATTGTTGCAAGACTGGACATTGCCAGAATTAGTGGCGCTGAAGTTCTTGCAATGGTTGAGAGGCACGTAGCTTCTTACAGAGCCCTAGAGCTATAGGAGATACACGTCACTAAGTTCAAAGTGTCCTTACTCTGCATCGTACTTGGACAAAGTCGTAAACAAACAGTGGAGGCAAAAAACCCAGGGGTCTGAACTTGCAATCTGTATAGGTGCGACCCTTTTGCTATGAATTACAGCATGATAGAAATTGCTGTTTCTTGCATGACTTGCACAAAACATAAATTAATAAATTTTCTAAAAAAGCCTGACTGACCATTACAGTTTTTACTTCCAAGGGTCTCAACCTGGCTTGTAGGATTGTGGCCCAAATTTTGTGAGTGCAATGAATTGCAGGCACACAAACCAGACATCAGATCTGCGGGTATAAAGGGCAACAGAATTTACACCTGCAACTGAGTGCTTTTGCGATATTGCAGGTACTAAGTGAAAAGTAGGTTGAAGACTGTGGGAAATTATTACTAGCTCCAGGTGTCACCATGGAAAAGGACTTGAGATTTGTGGGGAGTCGTATTGTCTCTGTGGTGGATTAGTGCTGTATAAGGGTTCGGAAATGCCATTAGTATGTTTCACTCTTACGCTTTACTATGTGTATCTGGGAAATTGTAAGAGGTTAGGGATAATTTGCTGCTTGTGCTATTCTCATCTTTTTCAGGGAGTTTCTTCCAAAAAAATTGTAAGTATAGTTCCACTTGAAAGTATTTTACAGTTTACTAAGCAGGCAGTTAAGGCTGTAGGAAAACATGTCCCCTTGATCTGATTCTAGGGAGTCTACTATGCTGTACAGAAGATTTCAACATGTTAAACAGAAGCAGGCAACACCATTTATTTCCCAATGAGTATAAGCAGTGGCTTAGTCTTTCTACTTTATTTTCTAGATCGCCTTATTACAACAGTAAAGAAAACCTTAGTGCATCTGTGTGCTGTAATTTGGAGTGATGGATACTAAATCTTTGAGAAACCTGGTTTTTGCATGGGAGGTAACACAACCGGACACTCCAGGCCATGTCTTTCTAAGGAACAGCTGCTCCAACTAGGAATTAAATTATTTCCTCTATGTCCTGGGAAGCACTGGAAAAGTTGTGGAGCCAGGAGGCAAATTGGCTGACAAGGGCTTTTAGGAAGGGCTCCTGAGCATGTCTGCTGTTGTACCCTGTACAGCAGACAGTTCTGTTAAAGAATTTATAATTGAATGTTTGGAGTTGATTTCTGAATAACAAGAAAACAAAATTTGTGTTTTCTTATTTTTAGGGACTTTAAGGTCCGCAATTCAAACTTTTTGTCAAAATTATGATAGTGTAAAATGTCTCATGGATTTTTTTTAATTCTGGGATTTTCAATCAGCCGATAACCATAAATCAGGTTAAAAATTTCAAAATTAGAAATGTTGCATTTCACTTCTGTCTTAGATTTAGCTGATGGAGAAGGAGTCAAGCTGTGGGAGCATGGGCTGCATCTAACCCATGGTGCAGGAATGGCTTTGACGTTAGACTCAAAGCCAGATTTGCTAATTGTCTACTCTGGGTCCTTAACAGTGTCCTCATGGCTCCAGAGCAAACAAGCCGGTACTTCTGAGCTTACCTCAGAGCACGTTTGTCTGCAGTGTGGGCAACCTCTCATATAACCCATCTCAGTCTTGTGGTGACGGCATGTGAATGATACTGGGCAGAAGATACTACAAGGCCATTGTGGATCCACAAGAGCCCCAAAATCACCTGCCATGAGGAACAATGAAATTTATGAACAGTCTGACGCTCCGAGTTTAGACTGCCTAGGTGGACAATGTGAGAACATGGAACCAAATTTTAAGACTGCTCTGGGCTGGTGGCCACTCCAGGGCCAGTGCAGTTCAATCTGGGTTCTCTCTCTCTTGTGCCTGACTTGGACACCTCAGCCCTAGCTGGAACACGGTGCAGTAGGGCAGCTGGGGACACTCTTTGCCTGACATGTGAAATTGAGTTGAATACCTTACCTTCGTGCAGTAACGAATAGTAATCTCATTCCGAAATATTATCACATGTACGTTTGATGAGTGAGCCCCACTGATACAAGTAAGGTAGCAATCACTGATCCACCCCCAATCTCTTTCATTTTAACGTTGTACCATATGAATTAAAGTGTCTCTTGAGTAAGAGCTTTGGATGCCACGTTAGACTGCTGTCAGGTTTCTTTTCTGCTTCCCATTCCAGCCTGAATGGCTGGCTCTTGTACGGCATGACCTGATCACCAGGACAGGTCAGCCAGAATAGAACTTCAAATTGGGTTGGATGTATCTTGAATTTAATTAACTCCTGCTGTTTAGGCCACTTAGACCTCACTTTCTGAGCTGAATGGTTTACTCTTCCACTTTCATCTCTTCAGGATGAGAAGCTGGGTCCAAAGACCAGCGAATTGAAAGGACTTCAGGAAACTTTGTACCCTGTTACAATAATAGTGGGGGGAGGGACGGCAGAAACTACCTTTTGAGCAGCTATGCGCCAGGTGAGAGCAAACTCTAAAGCGGAGGGCAAGACTACTGGAGTGCGCCGTTCCTTAACTTTTGTTCCTGGAGCTGGAGATGAATAAAGCCAGCCTCTGCTCTCTGCTCCACGTGCAGCCGAGACTTTCCAGTAGGGAGCAGAGGAGTGGACTGAAATGAATGACAGGCTTTCAGGTTAGTTAAGGTCCTCCTGATTCCTCTTTGTTTTGTTCCTTACTAGAGTCACGACTCAACAAACCTGGGTAACCAGTGGTGCTTTTAAAGACTCAAACAGTAGAAGGCCGCCCTCCTGCCCCCAAATAAAAGCCTGTGTTGGATCTTTAGAAGGGGTATTCATATGTATTTGGAGGACAATACTTGCAGTTCACTCTATTATTGACCTGTCATTTGTATGCCATCAGCTGTGTTTGGAGGGTGACCACGGCTGCCCTTGCAATATATTAGGGGCCACAGTGATGCGAAGAGAGGGCCATGTGTAGGATATATGCAGCTATTTTGTTCCCCAGACTGGGCTGTTACCTTGAGATAATGTGTTATCTTTGTTAATAAGCAGAGTTAAACCCACAGAACTGTCTCCCCAGGTTCTAAGGAGCTATTCTGTGGTTGAGGTGATGATTCAGTGGCTCTGCAGCAGCTGAGGCTTCTGATTCCTGTCCAACCATACATCTTCATAAAACGGGTCAGACCAGGGACAGCTTGTTTCCCTTCATAATCCAAGGCTACTTTGGAGACATCGTTCAAAATTTTCCCCTTTCAAACCCAATTTTCAGCATCCGTATTTCCCAACCAAGAAGAGGTTTAGGCTTGGATAGAGCCTGAATGCTCTCACCTGCCCAGAGGGGTTAGTCCCATGATTGACTGAGCCCATATAAAGCTGATAATTCATTGTAAGGGATTCTGTTCCTTCCCAGTGAATAAATAGATGTCTACATTATACCTTCGCAGTTATGCGAGGTGTTTTCCTTTTTCATAGATCTTCTTACGTATTTTGTGTGATTTTTGTGCCATATGTCCATTTCTTCCTCAGAATAAATGTTTCAATAGTCACTTAAAAGTACAAAAAATTAGTGTCTGCATCTGAGCTCTCAAGGGCAATAATCTAATAACAAATGTGTGGATGAAAGGGAAAGAGACTTGATGATGCATTTCTAAACCATTATGACAGACAACAACAGCAAGGAAATGTTTTTAACCTATGAAACTTAATTAAATTTTATCTTCCACTATAAAATACTCTGGCTGTGATCCAAGAAGGACTTGAGCACGAATGCCTCCTTCCTCAGTCCCTGGCTTCTCAAGTGGTTTGCGTGACCCTGTGTTAAGCAGTTTGGCTCCCTAAGCACATCAAGAGAAGAGCTTGGAAGAATCAGGCTGTAATTTGAAGACTGCTTCCAAATGTTGTGCTGCTTTAAGCAGCCATGTTGATCCTGTTTGCTCCTGCCTCTCTCCCTATCACCTTTAATCTGCATCAGCTCCTGACAAGGTCTGTGATGTGGCTGTATGCAGTGTTGTACACTTGCATCTCAGTGAGGTGACGAGGGCATGAACACAGGATGGGTAGAGAGCAAAATCCACTGAAACCAGCTCTGCCTCTTGAAGGCAAGCCTAAGCAGTGCTTTCTCATTGCTTTTATATGGAACTGGAGAAAGAAGACAAAGTGCTCTTCCTTATGAAAAGGGCCTCCTAGCCATTTTTTTATATTTTACATAAAATACATAATTTACTTTGAACCATCATTAAATAAAACACACCAAGTGTTCTTGAAGCAGGACCTGGGCTGCCCTTCCCAGCTATCAGGAAGACCTTCCTCCCTCCATGCTCCTGCTCGGGCACTGTGGCACATGGTATCTTTTCCACTGTGTGGAACAGCTTAAGGAGGACACATAGGGATGTTGAAGCTAAAAAATAAAGTACTGTGGAATTTGGGTGAAGTAGAAACTGACATTGTAGCTGTGTAATTTTGGTGTTAGGTCCCCATGTTCTACCTGACTCCCGTTGTAGATGTGCAACTTCCTTTGTTAAACAATTGTCTGGGGGGTTTTTTGTTGTTGTTATTGTTAAAAATGCAATTCTAAACTTGGTTTCTCAGTAGTATTTTTCTAGTCAATGGTGGTCTTCAGGAAGAAATTGTGAATTTTTAGAATTACGTAAAAGCCTGTGATTCAAACTTTGGTCTGAGTGTCCTTTGGGTGAAACATTGATGCGATGATGGACTATTTATGTGATTTGGGGGCCAAATGTCCTCCTCTTCCTATTTGTTGCTTTGAAATTCTCTATTAGTAATTAGCAATTTACTAAAATCTTCCATCTATGCCTGTGTAATGTATATTTGGGTCTCACACCTGCCACATGTTTTGCATTTGACTGATGGTGTCTGTTTCTAATGATTTCATAGTTACATAGATATGGGGAATATCAGAAAAAAAATAATCATAATATTTTTCTAATGGAATTCCCATGCCACAGCAGGTGTGGGTAGGAAACCAAAAGGGTATTTCAGACTTAATGGAAGGAGATTTGGGCTCAGCATCTAAATATGATAGTGCTTTGTTAAGTAGTCCTCCTGACAGCCAGTGTTACATTGGAGCACTGAATAGAGGAAAAAGAAGCCCTTGGGAATGCCTTCTTGCATGAGACAAACATCATCTTGCAGAAATAAAAGACAAGAATAGATACTCTGATAAAAATTAGAGCAGATGGGAACTGACTAAGCTTAAATGTGTTCTCCCAACACTATAAACCACTTAAATTATTTTTCTAGTTGTTGTATGATCATCTAAGCTCTTTAATGACAATGTGCTTATGTAGGCATAGTATCTTAAATGATTAGGCATAGTATCTCAATTGATCAGGCATAGCAAATTTTATCTTTTCTTTCGGTTCTATTCTTTAGGTAGTGAGTGGGAAATCTGTTAAATGTTCTTGTAGGATCCTTAGAGAAAAATGTTGGCCACGTGCTGTGTGTTACATACCTAATACAATAGTAGAAGAACCTGAACAGTGTCCATTATTGAAGAGATATGCATAGGCAATCTACTCACAGCATACTAACCCTGCATTTTCTTGACTTTTGGGTTGTAAGTTTTGTAAAAGTGTCTTCCTATACAAAATTCCATTTTCCACAAAATATTATTTCTACATTTTTTCCTTCTGTGTGAGATACCCAGACAAGACAGTGAAAATGTAAATAAAATAATGATGTAGCTATTGTATTGTGTGATTTTTCAAGGACATGTAAAGGGTTACTTCTTCCATCTGAATTTAAATTAGTCTTACTGCAAAATCTATGCCAAGTACATTGTCAGCCACAATTTTTAATATGTTCTCTGGTTGGTGGGTAAGTACCATTATCCTCAGTTTATACCTATGCCCTAAAGAGAGGAGCTGAATTTAATCTTAGACAGTGAGTCAGTAGCGGAACCAGATCCAGAACACAATTTTTGTGCATGTAGGTTTCTCATTTTGATACAGCTGCTGAAGCTTTTCCAAAGCTCCAAGATGCTGCTACCATTAGTGCTGTTGCAAGCGTGCCACTGAGATGATCTCTGCGATACAGAGTATTGTACTTTATAGGTAATTTAACTGCCGAGTGAACAGCGATGTTGCAGTAGAGGAGGAAAAGTTTAAAGATGTTAATTAAAAATAGGACAAAAATCTGCTAAATGTGGAACTTTTTGTAAATCTTGAGCCCTGCTGAAATGTGCAGGGCACATAGCACTTAAAGGAAGTTAGTCTTAAAATAATTTTGTGTCTGACAAAAGTAGGTTTTGAAGTACGTTCTAAGGCCAGTTCGGGGAACTGGGAGAATAACATGAAAACTGTATTACAAACATTTGAGGCAAATTCTGCGCTGCATTAGAATGAAATATCTAATGGATGTTTGTAATGTAAGTGTGTAAGTGGAAATCTAAACTACACAAGAATTTTTAACAGATCAAACATGGAGAAGCCCCACAACTTATGCCATTAGGAGAAAGTTTTTCCACAAAAACAGGATTTAAAAAAAGTTACAAGAATTGTTGCTACAGAAATTGGGAATCACAGCATAGAACGACTAGTGGAGCAAATGAACTCATGGGTCTCTCTCCTTTCATTTGCAAGATTAAATACACGTGCGAAAAGCATTATTTCCCATACAGGGGATGAAACAGAGGAGGCTGTGTCTGATGCTAAGCATGTTTATTTAATGCTAAATACGTGTTTGTACTAGGGGTCTCAAAAGAAATTGTCAGAGCTCTCAGAAGAAAAAGCACCTGTGGTTCATGCATTTTTATTCCTTTGGGAAACTTCTTCTGCAAAGTATTACTTTGGTTGCATATAGTATAGGAGGTGTCACCAAAAAGTAAAATGTGATTTTAATGATTCAAAGGTTACTAAGATTTCTATGTATGATCATTTAATCTGAGATAGAAAAGTGTAAGTGTTTAATTAAATTATCCATGCAGTTTTACAAAGAGCATGTAGTGGGTAAAGCAAAACAAAACTGCCCAGGTCCAGAATTAGATACAAGTGCTTAGGTATCACAACCACCCACAATATACCCGTCTGTGAATTCAAATGGAGGTGGTGACTTGGAGAAGTGATCATTGGGCTCAACGTGCAGTGTGAAATTTTTCCTTTTTGTCATTTCTCTTTCCTACACTAACTGTTTATTGCTTATCTTGGCTGTGTTCTTCTGGAAATGATGTAAGAATGCTAGGAGCATTTTTCTTTTCAGGTTACAGAGGTGCAGATTGTAACTCTGGAACAAACTCAGAAGCAATCTGATAGCAGTAGGCACATTTTAAAGCATGCTATAACTTCCAATAAGTTTTGTTTAGCATTAGGTAGTCAGCTAAAGATGGAACAAGAGCATACTAGATTTAATTTAATATCTTGGTTGCTGAATTTAAAGATTCAGAAAAGGTTTTAGATGAAACAGAATTGTCTATTTTTTAGGGTTTGCATTTGATTCTTATCAGACAGTACCAAATTTTATTGTTGCTTACTTTAGAGACAGAGTCGCTAGACATATTTTTCTGTTCAAGCAAAAGCTTGTGTTTTGCACAAACTGATGGAACTGCATAAAAAATGCAAATAATCTATTTTTATAGGTCTGCTTTGATACGCTGAAGTTCAGTCTCTGTGAGTTAAGGCATAAGGCATGGCAAGAGCACAGAAAATAAATGCAACAAGCAATGGAGGAACAGCTGTTGCAGAAGATGGATGTTTTGCTATAATGATGTTGCTAAGATTATTAATTTATTTAATAGAATTTGAAAGGATTCATCTGTTAGCTGTCATGATTTTATCACTGGGAGTCTGTGGGTTGCCATAGGCTATGGGCATGCTGTTTGCCTGTTAACAACATCCAAGGGGGGTCAACTGACAAATAGCTTTGTTTATTACCATTTGGTTTATAGTTCAGGATTCATTTGGAATGTCCCAGCTAACATTTGGTCCCTCAGTTTCCTAATATTGCTGACACCAGCTGTAACAGCAGCCTTTCTCTCCTGGAAAATCTTTCTTCCTTTGATGAGCTTGTTCCCATAATGGGTTAGGTTGCTTTTTTCCTCCCTAGATTTTATTACTGTTGGTATTGCACGGGTACCTGCAGGCCACTTAGAAAACATGACCTTGCTATTCTAGCCGCAGTCTGTACACATCACAAAAACATATGTTGCTCTTCAAATGTCTTACGGTCTATGTTTAAGATGAGACAATAGGTAGATAAAAACAGCAGATGCAAGGGGTGCAAGGTAACAGTGAGATGATAGCAATTAACGTAATAAGCCCTTTGCCTCTAGTCACCATCAAGCAGTTTAATAAGAAGAACTTACTATCAAACATTTTGAGAAAAAATTATGAGAATTTTTCTTAAACGTTACATGAAGGTTATAGGATGCCATGGTTTTGTTCATTGCTCCTTTGCTGTTATTTTTGGTTTTGGTCTGTTCAGTCTTTTCAGTCTTTCAGTGCCATGTAGTAAACTGAACTTTTTCCACCATGGCGATGACTGCCTTAAAGTATGCTGGTATCATCTGGAGGCAGAGAGGTGAAGGTCACAGTGATTTGTCCTGATATGTGTACTGATGGCATCCATATAACCTCAGTCGCCAGCAGTTATTGATTGTAATCTGGGGCTGTAATTCAAGTGGTCTGATTGAATATGAGGGGTGATAATGCTTGTTCTTATTATAATTATGGAGAAAAAATACCAGCAACCGTGTAGTCATGATTCCCTCATCATCTGAAAACTGTGTGAACCAGCACTCTCTGATTTGATTTCTGAGAAGCTAATGGAAGAAATTGTGGGAATTTCTTGTTCTTTCTTTATTTCTCTCTTTATTTCTTGTTCTATGTTTTTTTTTTTAAATATAGGAGCCTTGAATGTCCATCCTTTACCTATCCTACCAGAAATCTGCAATAGTTTTAGAAAATAATTTTACTTTAATTTCAAGTGATTTGTTTTTTAAATTGTTTAAAGAAGAATGTAAATAACATAGCAATATCATTTGGAGCCATATCACTAGGATCAACTTCTTATTGCAACTCAGGCAGATAACGCAGTTGAATTTGCTCTGTGCTTGTTGAAATGTGGCACAGTGATTCATGAAACTAAAGAAAAGCCCCAAGTTACAGGAATTACACATACATAAACACTTGGCAAATAAGAAATAGAATAGAACCTAAGTTTAGCAAGTTGATGAAAGAAAAGCAAAGAAAGTGGGAGTGCTGCAAAAAAATCCAAAACAACAGCTTCATCACTGGAAAAGGAAACATTTTAGGTAGTGTTTCTAAATCGTGGAATTATTGAATTTTTGGTTTGGGTTGGAAGGGACCTTAAAGATCATATAGTTTCAACCCCCCTGCCATGGGCAGTGACACCTTCCACTAGACCAGGTTGCTCAAAGCCACATCCAACCTGGCCTTGAACACTTCCAGGGATGGGGCATCCACAACTTCTCTGGGCAACCTGTTCCAGTGCCTCACCACCCTCAGAGTGAAGAATTGCTTCCTTATATCTAATCTAAATCCACCCTCTTTCAGTTTAAAGCCATCACCCCTTGTCCCATCACTACACGCCCTTGTAAAAAGTCCCTCTCCAGCTTTCTTGTAGGCCCCTGCAGGTACTGGAAGGCTGCTATAAGGTATTCCTGGAGCCTTCTCTTCTCCAGGCTGAACAGCCCCAATTCTCTCAGCCTGTCTCTGTAGGAGAGGTGCTCCAGCCCTCTGATCATCTTTGTGGCCCTCCTCTGGACTTGCTCCAACAGCTCCATGTCGTTCTTATGTTGGGGGCCCCAGAGCTGAACACAGTACTGCAGGTGGGGTCTCACCAGAGCAGAGTAGAGGGGGAGAATCACCTCCCTCGACCTGCTGGCCATGCTTCTTTTGATGCAGCCCAGGATACGGTTGGCTTTCTTGGCTGCAAGTGCACACGGTGGTGTCATGTTGAGCATCTCATCAACCAACACCCCCAAGTCCTTCTCCTCAGGGCTGCTCTCAATCCATTCTCCGCCTAGCCTGTGTTTGTGCTTGGGATTGTCCTGATCCAGGTGCAGGACCTTGCACTTGGCCTTGTTGAACTTCATGAGGTTCGCATGGGCCCACCTCTCAAGCCTATGAAGGTCCCTCTGGATGGCACCCCTTCCCTCCAGCGTGGTGACCACACCACACAGCTTGGTGTTGTCGGCAGACTTGCTGAGGGTGCACTCAATCCCACTGTCCGTGTCCCCAACAAATACGTTAAATGGCACCGGTCCCACCACTCGTCACTGGTCTCCACTTGGACATCAAGCTGTTGACCGCAACTCTTTGAGTGCGACCATCCAGCAAATTCCTTATCCACCCAGTGGTCCATCCGTCAAATCTGTCTCTCTGTCCTTACAAGGTTCAAACACATCATCAGCAGTCCCAAGACCAGGCTGAATAATGCAAGCTCTGTAAGTTGAGCTTGTATTATTGGGCTGCTCTGCTAATGTCCTTGTCATTGCTCACCTTGTCTTCCATCTTTGCATGTTCCCTGCCTAGCAAATAGCAGAAAACCATGATAAAGGAATTTATTACTTCTCTAACTTACATATTGCAAACAAGTGAAAGGAATGTAGCAGAATTTTAAAAGTACTGTGAAGTGACAAGTACTGTGTCAGCCTGGAAAATAGCTGTACCTACAAAAATTAATCAATACTTAAATGACCTTTTATCACTGTGCCTTGAAACTCATCTAAGGTGGTTGGCAAGTCGGATGGTCCTATCCCAGTGAGTAAGGTGGTACTCACCAGCTTCATCTGGATAATTATTAATTGAAGGTGCAAACAGTTTGTTATTGATCAGTGCTACTCTTCTGAGATACAAGAGCTATGAGCTTCAAGTCTTTGGTCTTTCTGCATCAGTAACTATGCTTAACACTGGGAGATTGGGGAAGGATGGTCTTTTGTCATCTCTTTGCTTATTTCAGCAAAATGTAAGCCCAGCTTTCTGGAGACCCCGAAACATGCAAAGGTAGGCTTGCAGAAAACAGCAGCAGGTTTGTCAGTAGGGTCAAAGCTTAATTTAGCCATTCAAAACTATTCTTACAAGTACACAAAGAAGAAATAAATACAATATTTTTACTCTTACTGGTTTGAGTAAATAGATTTTCTTTATAAATATAGTGTGGATACTAGCTGCATAGCTAAAATACAACCTGCATATTTTTTCAGCCCCCTATACTTTTTCCCAGTGCTGCATTGGCCCTTCTAGAGCAGCTCAGTGAGGAAACGTGACTGGCTAGGCTGAAACTTTTTTTTTTTTACCTCCTCCATCTCTTCTAAGGCATTTTGCATTTACTGGATTATGAAGTAACTTAGGATGCTTATATTTTTTTTTTCTCTCTTCTTAAAAAATTGAAATTGAAAAAAAATTAAATGAATCATTTGAAATGATTGGGGGAAAAAGACACGCGGATTAACAAAGTGAGAAACATGAGACACATATTTGGACATAAAACTGTATTTTAGAGGATTTTCCATAAGATACTCCCTTTAAGTGAATAGCCTTATCTTTATATATGTATGCATAAACACACAAAAACATGAACCCATGTTTCACTATTACATCTTTTTCTCTGAAATAGCAGTATTCTGTTCAAGTGATATAGAATACCTGACAGTTATGATATTAATATATATTGTATTTCTAAGGATTTTCTATGAAAAATATGACGCTCAGAAGAGCTGAAACTTAAAGGTTTGGGGGCCAATATGTTCTGTTTTCTGTGTCTTTTAAAAAGGGAGACTGAGAGAGCTCTTTGAACCTCTGCAATATTGTGGTATCGTTTAAAAGAACATTAGGAGAGAATTTAGCTGTCATGATAATGAGGATTATAACTTAAACCTGGCATGGTGGAGGTGGACACAATTGGCTCCATGCATGAATTTCTGGTGGTGCTCCTCAGGCCTGACCTGTGCCATGGTTGTTATTGCAATCTGAGTCTTTCTGAATAAGACAAATGTCTCTTATTTTGTAATGTATTTGATATAATAACTTAAATACATTAATTAATTAAATCCTACCCTCAATTTGCCAAAACATCATGGATCCTGTGTTCAGGTCCTGTGTTTCAGTTTGGGCTTGTTTCTGCTTGTGACGTTACAAGAAGATCTGGCTAATTTTCTGGAGAGAGGATGCAGGAGAAAGCATGAGGGGATCCTTAATGAAAGATTAGGGATGGAGAGAGGAAAAATCTATGTCGCCAAACCAGGGTGTCATTAGTATTGGTCTATTTTTTACTTGTTTTTTCTTTGAGATCTGTACCTATATTAACAAAATTATAATACCTGAAGAAAGTTTTTGTGAAGGGATGATAGAGAAGGACATATCTGCATAAATTTAATCTCTAATGTAATATAGTAAAGCCTAATTTAAGTGTTAAATGTATTTTTGTATAAATTGTAAAATTTTGTCTGAGACAAAATAAAGAATATCGTCTCATTAAGAAATCTGGTAGTATTACTGTGACAGTAATCACGTTTTCATTCTATTTTCATAAGTAAAGCTTCAAAGCAGCTTGAGAAATATTCATTACCGATGCAGGCTTGAACATGCAAGTGAATAGCTGTATCAGCACTGTCATATATAATTTCAGCAACACTATGAAGCACAAGAGAAGTTTGGCTAACTGCAGGATAAAAACAATGGACTGCTGGATAAGATTAATGCAAATGCTCCTTTAGAAAAAAATAAGCATCTTGGAAACAACAAAACAAAGCAAATGGTAATTTTTTATTAAAGTAATAAATGCCGCTGTTTTATTGTTTACTATTGATCATTTTTTTCCTCGAGGAATGTAGTCTCCTGGATTTTAAAGATATATTTTTATATATTTTTGCTCTGAGGGGAAACAATGCAAAGAAAACAAGAATTCAATAATTTGGCTACACCTTATACGTTTAAAATCAAATGTGGATTCTATCTTTATTTCTGTTATTCCTCTAGAATTTATTTTCATTATTAGGTGCTAACTCTGAACTTCTCTAAAGCCTTTGCCTACAGTTGAAGGTCCTCAGTGAGAGGCTTTTTGCATTGGTTCCACTTCCCCCTGTGCCTTTTTATACCTACACTTCACCCTCTGCAACATTTTTGTTTTTGTGGCTCTGTGTTCTCAGCCTGAGGAATAAGCAATAATCCTGTCTGCTAATTTTGGATCTTGTCTAAGTTTATTTTAAGTTTTTCTTCATATATTCCTTAGATATTTATGTTTCTAATTCAAATTCATTAATTGCATTAAAAAATACAAGCTGGTTGCAAAATGTTTTTAAAGTTCCCTACCCAAAAGTCCTTGATGTAAAATGAAAACTTAGTGTGCGATAGGCTGATGTTGCTCCGTTTGTAAGGTATAGTTGATTGCTCCCACCCTTTTGTATTATTTCTACTAACTATGGTAAATAGAACTTTAAAAAATGTGACTAGAGAATAATTTTCTTCAGTTAAAAAGGGAAATTTATGAATACTTTGTGGTTATGCAAAAACTCAGAATATTTATAATTACTAGGACTAACATGATCTCCTTGGTTCTAGGCTGTATTTGAAAGTAATCCTGATTACTTATAAATGGAAAAGCCTATTGCACATGAGCTCTGAAAACCCAGAGCTCTCTTCTGTTTCTTCCAGGTCAAGGTGTCAGCTTTGAGGCATACGTATACGTGTATATATATGGTTGTTTGCTTTTTCTCGTCATAAGCTTCATCTTGAGTGCAACAGAGCATGATCTTCATAAAGTTCTGTTGTGTTTGAGTACACAGTAAGTGCTTTTAAAGTAATTTATCTTCTTTTGATCCACTTTCATCAGTTTAGGTGACCTTGTTCACCTTCCACTGATCATCCCTGTTGGTCTGATAGGATCGGTAGTTAGGCGATGAGCAGTTGGTTAAACATGTGACAAAGTCTACCTTTTCCTTGTGTTAATTAGTGAAAATGAGGCAGAAACCACAGCCCCAGCTGTAAAAATCCATTTTTATCCATTAAGCGAAGGGCCAACTTCAAAGGGGTTAGAGGTTTTGCCAATGCAGGAAAAGAAATGTGACGCTCCAGGATATTATGCCTCTGTGGTGCGCTCTGTGGCAAAGGTGCAGAATGACACAACACTTCAAATGGAAAAGCATAACGCAGGGGTGACCATGGTCACCTGTGAGGAGCTGGGGAAGGGTATGGCTGCCCTGGGAGGGGAGGACCCGGGCACTCTGAGACGTGCTGATAGAAGTTGGTGAGATGGGGGCATGGTGGACAGCTCGTTTTGGCTCAGGCAGTGGGAGAGGTCAAGGGAGAGGGTTTTTTCCTTCTACAGTACCACTGGGTTTTTCTTGCTGGTTTTCCATTTCCTTCATTAACCTAGAAGCAGAAATTAGTCTACTGAAGTTAGAAGTACAATTTTAAAATTATCAGGTGCTGCGGACTTGCAAAGAGAAAGAAGGAAAATGGGACATGAGTACTATTCTTTTAATTTACATACCCAAAGGATGCAAGGGATGCACAAGAAGGTAAAATTAATCCCCATTGTGGAGTCCTCCTCTACCTATTCAGGGTTGCATAGTTGTAGTTAGACAAATCTAGTACTAAAACTGATGGTGACCTAAAACTGTGCTTTAAATCATATTTGCCTCTGGGCCTGCCTCCTGGCTTAAGTTAAAACAATTTTAATGCTGCTGTAACCAATATTTGATTCCATATAGCCAGAGAGGCTTTTTTAGAAATCGGTAGTATCTGAAAACCAGCAGCATTCTGGCTGTGGCTCTAGTATTCTTCCTTTTCCTGAATCTGTGATGAGGAAGGTGGGAAGTAAAGTGCACGTTTGCACGTGATGATCCTAAAGTGTGCTGCCACTTGGGCATATTGTTCCACCTTTTCAGGGATATTTTTTCTCAAGGTAGAATTTAACCTTAAATTATGGGGTTGGAATTCTCTAAACTGCTTGAAAGGGGGAAAGCCAGTAAATTTGACCTATTTGTTTTCTGTTGGGATTACTAAATAAAGGAGCTGAATTGGCAGTACTATATTTTTAAAACATGAGACTAAATATACCTTCATAAAAAGTAGTTCAGAAAATTTGCAGTGATTTTTAAACTAAATCCTTTCCTGGTGTTGTTCCAAGTAAAGCTTTGCTGTCACGTCAATCGTCCGCAGCAATGCAAACCAACGTGCAACACTGGGAACATGAATGAGAGGAGTAATGTTTTCTAAATCATATTTATCGCTGTCAAAGATCATCTTTATTAGTGTAGCTATACCCATTTGTGTAAATCTGCTATGCAAGCTAAAACTACAGCTCTGATTTATTAACTTTGGGATCAACCATGTTTTACTTCGGAATGCAGTCATTTTTAGGCATTTTGGCTTTAAAACACAACACCATGGTACGTCCTGGTTGTAACCTTGTCTGGCAAAAAGCAATTACAGCACATTCTTGCTTTTTGTTCTGCATTTGTCACCACGGTCTGATGTGGTGTTATGTCAATAGCAGCTGATGGTGCAGCCTGAAGACCTGGTGGTCCTCCAACAGAGCATGCACAAATTTCCTACGACACTCCATTTCTCTGCTCTTTTCCCTCTGGGATCTTAGTCTTCTGTGGGCTGTGGTTTCAAGGTTTTTGTCTCCTTAATATTTAATGATAGTTATAGCAAATGGGAAAACAAACTTGTGGCATTCATACTTGTTACTGAAGAAATGGTTGCAGATTTACAACTGTGTGTATTTAAGGGTACCTAGTGAGGTGATATTTAGAACTGCTAATAAAGATTGATCTGCTTTTGGCCTTTAAATCAATTTTTCATGGTAACTGCAGTTTCACTTCTATTACAAATATTTAAAGAAGTCAAATTAAACAGGTGGAGTGGGAAGCAGAGAGAATGATGTGGGGTTAACAACTAGCCTTGACATACCGGAGATTTCATAAACTATATTGTACGCTTTCTGCTCAGCTGTTCACAATAGCAAAATTGTCCTGTGTCCTAGGCTAAAACAGATATTACAGGACTCTGTAACGCAATGAAATATAAGAAACTGTTATGAGCAGTTTCCTCAAATAGTGACCCTGGACAGATTACCCTATCTAGGGACTGTGTTTAGAAAGGTATGAAAAAAGAGAGTATTATAAGTCAAAATTAATGGGGGTGTTTTTTGTATGAAAAGCTACACTTCTTTCAGTTAAATTGTTTTACTTTAGCACCAGCTTATTTTTCAGACATTTCTTCCTAAATTGTAGTAAGCACCTAAATTGTAGTAAGCTGCTTCACAGACTCTGTGAAGCAGCAGGTTTTTATGTAACGTTCTCCATGTATCAGAGATTGCTGGTGGTCCCACACCAACTGCCTTGTCACATTTTCCATTACTTCCCAGCTCATTACTAACAGATACAATAGGTGCTTTCCCAATATTTAAGTTTTGTGGAAGTTACTGTGTGCATTGTACAGGAAAGCTGTTTCTCTGTTATTCAGATGCTGTGCATGATTATGACTCGGAAGTATGAAATAAATGAGAGCCTATATGCAGTTGCAGATGTACTGCGGCTCTCAGGATGGGCTGCTATGTAGGAAAAGACTTTCCACTGGTGTAGGAGATAATGGAAAATCCTTTCTTTTGGATCAGGACTTAGAAACTGCACATTGTGTGACTTCTGCTAAAAAAAAATAATTGTGACCTCATGTATTCTACAGCAGCTGTGCCGAGTATTGCTAGATGTTTTTCTTTGGATCTTCAGATATTCTTGCTTCCTTTTAAGTTCTCTCTTCAGCAGTTGCCAGACGCCCCTGAGCACCTCCGCAGCACTCCCTGGGTCTCCTGCAGGGTGTGCAGGGCTCGTGCTGTGCTTGCACGCTCGGGTGCGTGCGAAAGACAAAGCTGCACGCGCTTGTCTATGCTGCTGCAACGGGCTTAGTGCTCTGCCCTGCCAGAAGTGGGCACAGCAGGAATTGCTCTAATAAATGCCAGATTCTGGGCATTAGCATGCGTAGTTTCCTGCACCAATAATCAGACGTTACTTTCCTATTGTATTAGTGTTGCCTTCCCTGGACCTATAAGTACAGCTAGCTCTGAGCTTGAAAACTCCTTTCTTTTTTTAATTTTCTTTCTAAATTTAGTTCACTCAGTTCTCTGAGAGTCTGTTGTGCCATTTCTGTACGCTGACTGTAGCATTGTTTCTCTATGTCTACCAGTTACTGAGCTACTTTTGTTTTGAAGCTGACCTCTAGCAAGGAACAGGTCCTACTTCACTCCTCAACAGGATTTTAAAAGTTTTAGGGAAGAGTGAACATTATTTTGCCTCCTGAGTCGTCTGCCAAGTCTTGCTACTGCCAGTCACTCCCGGGTTTCCTTACTCTTAATTCCTTTCCTTTCCTTAACGCTGGGCTTTCCAAAACAGTGCAGGATTTAGGATGTTTCCCAGAATTATTTTTTAAGGAAGTGTGTAAGACACGATGGCTGTCTAGGGCTGATTTGAACTTCCAGGGTCTACTGGGAAACATTTGTAGAGAAAAGGTGTTGTGGCTGTTAGCTGTTTCCAAAGAAAGCCCTGATTTGCTTGTGTTTAACCTGTGCGTTGTTTAAGAATTTATCTGCAAAATATTTTATAATGGTCCCTTAAAATTTGTCTGGTCATAAGAGAAGAAAGGATGAAACAAAATTAAGTAGGACCTTAGTTAAGACTTGACAAGGAAAGGTTAGAGCAGCAAAATATCAAAACAAGTGAATTCTAATCTAGCTGACAGTTTTAACTGCACAGGAAGACAGATGAATGGTTGGTGTGTATGTGTGCATGTGTGTATATATATATGACTTTCTAGTACATTTGTCACTAGTACTGAAAATCAAACATGGCTCGAAAGGAAGCAGACTCATTTAATAAATGAAGAAAGATGAGACTAACATGGCTTGCAAATAGCTGTATGAATAAATTGCACCAAAAATACAGGAAAGAGGCATTGGTGATTCTGGACTAATGAGAACCTTGGTAATGCTGAGAAAACCAAGAAACTGAAATGTGTATATTTGCATGTAAACATAATGGCAGCAATGATGAGAGCATATCAGTGTTAGGGCCCAGTAGGAAATTATATAGCTATGCTGTTGATTTTTTTAGGGTTTTTTTGGTAATTCTGTTTCTAAAATTAGGAGGTGTTTAAGTGCCCATATATTTGATTAAATGGACAAAAAAAGGTGGAACTAGCTAGGAAGGAATCAGTCTGTTACCTAGCAAGATCCTATGTGGAGTATTAAAATAGTGAAATGCATATCAGAAAATAAGGTCTGGAATAATGTAGGAAAAATATACCTATGATGAACAAACAGTTTGAGTACAGTGATTTGAGCTCCCGTGTCCCATTAAGCACAACATAATACTGGCCATGCTCAACAACTACTTGGCTAGTATAGTTGTTACTGGCTATACTAACATTATTATTTCATGTAAGCCAGTGAAATGAATACTTGTGTTGCCTTCTTGCATATTCCCAGCCTCCTTCTGTCATTTAAAACTAATCTGGACAAAGCACTGAGACACTTGTCACACGGCGTAGTTCAGTTCCCGAAGCGATGGAGGATGGCCTAGGTGACCTAAATACGCCTATTGTATCTCCAACTTTTATAATTCCATTAAAAGTGTTTTTCTCTCTGTGATTGAGCAATATAGAGATGTCTCTAATCTGTGTTCCTCCATCTTGTCCTGAATGAAGTATAGATACTATCTGGGAAGTAACTACCCTCGTGGTTTTGCTCCCTCGCTCTAGTTCTATTTCTGGGACCTCCAGGTAGTTTTTCCCAATATCATTTGTTCAAACATGACATTTGTCTGCTATCTCCAGAGCCCAGCTTTCACATTTACAGAGAGTTTAGCATTAAGGACTAAGCCAAGGCTCATATCATTCCGATTTTGTGCTTATCAACACAGTCCATCCCTTTTCCATGAATGTAAACTGTTGCGGATGTCTGGCACACACTGGAACAATCTTAAAATATTACCAGGTAAAGGCACTTTTATCTGCTTGCTTTATACATTTTCTGATAAACACACAGGATTTGTCACTTTCTTATTTTAACTAATTATAGTGCATTTATACTAGAAAGTACAGTCATGCATTAGAGAGTGAGTGCTGTATTGCATTAGCAAATAATTTATGCTTTTCCTTCAGCATCGGGAATGTTACGTTTCCGCAGATTTACCGGTGAACTTATTCACCTTCTGATTTTATCAGATTATTCTGTTATGACTAATGCTTTTATCAGAACTTTACTATTAGTCAACTTTCTGGCATCCTGTTCTCTGGCTTTTCTTTTTAAATTCAGTAATCCTGCAGTTCTAGTTACAGCAATAAACGCAGCACAAAAATTACATTTGATAAGTGTGCCGGTAGGCAGGGAAGAATTTTGGCCAAACTGTCCAGTTTTGGTTTAAAATGTCATGCTTCTTCAGACTTTGTAATAACAAAACTACAAATTTTTTTTCAGTTGCTGTTGCCACAATGACCTTAACATTCGTTATTGATGTAATAATTATTGACTTCCCTGAGGTGCAGGTTAAATGCTGTAAACAATAGAAATATGAGCTGATATTAGCATTGACACATGTTTATAGCATTGATTTTACATCTCCTCAGCCCAGCTTGCAATATATTTGTTTGCAGAGTAGCTAACCTGGCAAGGCGTAAGTATTTCTTTTCAGCCATAACGTTGAGATAAAAAGTTAGTGGGAAACTCACTGAGAAGCTTCTCTTTTTAGCTGACTTCCCTACATAATTTTCCTCCTTTCCTTTCTAATCTGCAGTCTGTTTCTGTTACTGCCTACTTCTTCCCTGCTGACTCTTGAGTGCAGGCACGCTGGAAGAGACTAATGGTCCATCGAGTCTATTATCCGTCTCTGGTGGTCACCTGTACCTGGCATCTTGTGTACTTTGTGGTATTTTTGTTTGGGTTTTGGCCTTGATGTTTGCCAGAGAATCATCTAGTTACACAAATGCATTAAGAAATCTTAGCTTTCAATTAAAAAAAAAGGTGTTTGGACCTTTCAATTACATAGAAATCATTTTGAATACAAACTGAAGGTGAATTGTAGCAGCTCTGCGTGCGTGAGTGCTGGTATTGTAAAGCAACAAAAACGTCTTTACACTTCAGGGAGGTTTGACTTCAAAATGTAATGGTTACATTATAAATATCACCATGACCACAGCATCCAACTTTTTTCTTTGACTTTTAATACCTAATTTCTCCTATTCAGGAATCTCACACCTACTGTGAATGTGGTGCGCTCGGTGGCCAAGAGACAGCAACCCCTTGACATTTTTGTTTCACCTGCAGGTAATCTGTGTGCAGGTATCTTGCAAGCTCTTGCTGACAAAACTTTTCTGCTTCCCTATTGTACGTGCTTGTTATGTTGCATCTCACAGATTAAAAGGGAGCTAAACTTGGAGACTTTTGTAAGTTTTGTTGAGATTGCTCATTTTATGACCTTCTGTCTGTTGAGGGCAGATGTCTTAGTTACCACAAGGCCTTTCTACAAAACTTGAGCTACGAGTATGAAATGAATAAATACAAAACTGTCTACCCCTTAAAATGCAATGATTATAAAGAACAGTGTCTCTTGTTTTCCCTGTGAGGAACCTTATTTAGGTACTGGGTTCCTTGAGATAATTTGATTCTTGATAAGCTCTTAAATACAGCTCTAGCTCTACATGACACTGCAGTCTGCTTGAAAACCTGTTCTCCCTGAGAGGCACGTCCCATTAAATAAGATCTTGTTATAAGCCACAGCGTGCCACAAGAGCTGTCCTACAGGTTGCGTGATTTTACCCAAAGGTGCAGAGAACAAAGCCTGCTCCCCCCAACAGCTGATGTGGGCAGTTGGGTGTGTTCGTGTGGACTGTGAAAGAGTGATTTCAGACTTGGTTCTCATTTCTAGAGGTACGAAAAAGGAACAGTTCCTGATGTTCTCCAAAGAAAATGAGTTGAGTATGCATGTTTGAGAGAGATGCATATCCAAGGGCAGAAAATAATGCTTTTTATACTTTTCTACTACGTACTTTTGTGCCAAAGCAAGGCACGGTCTGCTTATAGTGCACAAAGTCAATCACTTTGCTGCCATTTGTCGCAAAGTATTTCTTTCTGCTTAGGATGATGTATGCTGAGTCCTGAATGGATCGTCCCTTTTCTTGATGAAACAAATGGAGATTGTCAATAAGTGAAGCAGAGATAAGATAGATAGTGGCTTGTTAGTGATTTGGGAGTGAGGTGATATGGCACAATAGATTAATGCTTTGCCTTCATTTGTTGACATTTAATCTCTGGGCTTTGGTTTGTATTCAGTACACAAAGTAACTGAAAATCTCTGCCATTTGGTACTTGTGAAGTTGACTCGCAACCAGCTTCTTTGCTCTTTAGCATTTCCTTTTTTTAATAAGTGTTTTAATCTGTGTTTCTGAAAACTGATGTAATTTCACTGTTTTCTCCTCAGGGGATTCAGTAATTATGACTCCGTAGTATACCTTTTCTTTTTTTACCTCCTCCCTCCTTTCTCCAGCCTGGTCAGAGGCTTGTAGTTTTGTTTATTACTCACTGCGCTGCCTGCATTTCCCTGGTAGCCACTTGTCCTTCCTTGCACTACTCCTGCATCTAATGAGGCAAGGACCCTGGGGCAGAGGGGGCTGTTGCATTTCTGGACATAGGATGGATGAGAGTGCCAGCCTACTGCCTTTCCTGGATAGAGCAAAACTTTGAGGCATTATTTGCAGTCTCAGATAATCCTGAAGTCCTCTTAAAGAGAAATATTCTTATTATTAATTGATAACTTGCTATATCTGTTTTTTCTGGATTCCGAGTGCCCACGTGAAGGAGTGAAGATAAGTCCCATGAAATGGACAGAGCCTTTCTGTGCAAATATCCCCACTGCACAGCTCTGAAAGACATAGGAGCATGCATAAGAGCAAAATTATATGTGTATATGAATCTCAGGGTGATACAGGGTTGTACGGTTTTTCTGAAATGCTATTAATAGCAGTGGGATGCTGAGCTGATCATGAATTCAAGTTGGGAGACACAGCACCTCTACTTAGAACTGCTGCTGAAAGCATACATGGCATCCTCTTTGTAGAAGATGACCACTACAGGTGCATTTGAGAGAGAAGCCACCTTAAGATCACTGATGATCGCAGTTGCATTTTACTCAGAGAATCTGTGCAGTCTGGGCAGTATAACTGCATGAGTGCAGCCTCCTCATTCCTGTACCAACAAGCTTCATTAAGCTCTCGAGAGTTTACAGCAAATACTGAACTAGAGAGAGCAATTAACTCTGCACGTCTGGTGAAGGGCGCCAGCCCTGTTGATGCATTTGATGATGACCCTCCTCTTCTGGGAACTGCCCCTGCTGTTAAGAGATTTCTTACTCGTCAGTGACTAGCCAACCTATTCCACCATGGGAGAGACTGGATAGCAGAGAGCGAGGCTGAGAAGGGGCTCTGTGACAGCATGCAGAGAGGGAGGGGGAGCCATATAGTGCTTCCTCTTCCCATAATATCTTCCTCGCACAAATGATGATGAGAGTCACAACTGATCCTACCCAGCACGCAATTGTCTTTCCCACTGCCAAGATTTTACAGGCACAACAGATCCCTAAGAAAAGAAATGGGATGGCAAAATCAGGAAACCGATTTTCTCTGCTGGCACGGAAGAGCATACAGAAGAGCCATGTGCAGCATGCCGCTGCAATGTGCCTTGCTTAGAGCCAATGTTCTTATTCATTCAGAAAATATCAGTTGAGGCATAAAGCCAGTTCATTCATATATTTGCCTCGGGATGGAAACAGCCCCCCAGATATTATCTTGTCTTAATACAAAATGAATGAATAAAGATCACATGCTCTGGATCAACATAAAAATAACATTTTGCAAGGATGATCCCTTTCCTTTGAAAACAACTAGTACTTGAGTCTTTTTATTTTAACCAAACTTTCTCAACCATCTCTGCACCTTCTGTAGCAGATTTTTCTGTAGTTAATGTACATTACCATATTTGATTATTAATTCATCTAGTCTCTCCTAAATCAACATTTTGTGTGCAGAAGAATGCTAATAGATTTTGTTTCTAAACCTTCTAATGTACCGTGAAAGTGTCTGCTACATGGCTGACTTCTGCCTCTTAAAGATGTAAATTAGTGTACTTCTGTCTGCACAACTGATTTGTGTGACCATTGTTTGGATATGTAGCTACATGGCTATTGTAAATACTGCAGAATCCCATAATCACCAGAAAGAGCCTGCAAAATCTCTTAAGAGACTAGTTAAAATAAAACTTCATGAGGTTTCCACTCAGTTTCGCTTGACTTGTTTTTAAAATCATAGGTTACATTATTTTTTGTTTATAGAAGTATATATCCACCATATTCTCAATGGCCTCAGATTTATCTTGACCTCTCTGAGATCAAAATCTATTACAGTTCTCCTAGGCAGCTTTTCCTCTAGTTTCTAGGAAGGTCAGTTAGGATACTTGTTTCCCTATATCATCCCGCAGGACTTCATTGGGTTTTAAGTTCACCACTGTTTCCTCCATTCCCGGAACCAATTGTAATGATGATTGCCAGGGAGTGTCTGAAAAATTATGCAGAGAGCAGTTTTCTCCTTCTTAAGCTGCTTGCTGCTATATGCTATATTCTCTCTTCTCCAGCCTCTCCTAGGGTGCACACCATGCCTTGGGTGCTCTCCTGCGGAGAGGTTGGGGAAGAGTGGCTCTGATATCCTCCTGCTGCCTTCTTGATAGTTTCCTCAGGTTAATTAATATGTTTGTCATTTTAGTACTGATAATATTCCCTGGTACCTGCTATTACCAGGGCAGGGGAGGGCACCACTTGGCTGCTAATTACTGCTCTTTTCCTCTGCAGATCCCCAGTCCAGCATCAAGATTTATTCTGAGTTGATAGAATCAGTTACCTGTTTTCTAGTCTCAAAACAAACCTTTTTGCCTTTGACACTACTGGTTTACTTGTAGGGGCTGATACACGGTATGTTAAGTGATGACATTACAGGAGTTGTGTCTAGCTGCTCAAACTCCCCAGTAATAAAATCACCAGCTCAACCTTAGTCGCAGAAACCTTGAGTTGTTATGTGCTTTGGTGGTATTCCAAAAGTGGATATGAAACCTTAAGAAATATCATTTAGCAGTATGTGTTTAACACCCTGAAGAGGATCCTCCTTTGAGGGCTTCCTTTCTCTGTTAGCCACAGTACAATCTGGAAAGCAGGATAAGCAGAGATGTGGTGCTTTTCATGTATTCTGCATCGTCATTTTAATTTCTGTTCTAGCTTTTTTTAACAGCACTACCTGCAAAAAAATTCTACATTAAATTACTTTATATAAAAGTTCTTTAATTGTCTCTTTTGGGCTTTGCTTTCTGAGTTTTATGAGTTTCACTGGGTTTTTTTCCCAGTATTTTTACACTCTATTCCTTAAAGCTTGTTTTCTTTATTTTTTTTCTGCAGTCCTTGCCCCAGTCTGATCAGATGGATTAACTTGGTTTAGATGGCTGTATACAGTTTGAATCAGAGCACACAACTATTAGAGTGTAGACACATATAACACTGTTGTATTTCCTGTAGAAGAGCCAAAATAGGAAGAAAACAGCATTCTAAAATAGATTTTCCTCCAGTGCAGATTCGATAAACAAACTCTGCCAAAATATTTGTGATGCTGATTACAGGAAGGCTTGCAAAAATGAACAAAAAAGGTCACTTGCTGCCTTCTTGTGATGTTCATGACTCATTAATCAGAATGCAGAGTCTGGATTTATAATTTCTCTAATCAGACGGCAAAGTCTTGAAGGAGCAGGAACCATTAGAGTATATAACAGATTTAATACTAAAATGGTTAAACACATGCCAATTCAGTGTAAATCAGAGATTTGTGGAGGTCATGCTTTCCTCCGTCAGGGTAGAGAGACAGTACTCCCATACACTCCCTAGCAGTTGATTTAAAGTTGAATTACTGCTTTAGCGAAAACAGTTAGTCCTTCGACCTTTGAGGTCAGTGCTGTGAGGCAGCAGAATATAGATAAGGAAGAGAGGAAAAACTTAAAGGGATGTGGGTATTCTTTTAAAGTTTCAAATTATCCTTTCTGCAAAAGAAGGTAAATCCCATGCAGATGGTGTTTGTTATTTAAAGACTTAGTTCACTAATTGAGGCTTTGGAAGTCCCTTAGACGATGCCTTACTAGGTCCTTTGACACGGAGAAGTAGCTGGCTACGGTGTGCTTTTGGACATGTGGAGACTAGACACATAAACTTAAGTTTATATTAGGGTTTGGTTTGTGTTTTTTATTTCTCCTGTGGCTATGTTGACTGTATTGTCTTCTCAGCCTAACAAGCCCCTGAGCAACCTTCAGAGGTTAATGCCAACCACATTATTCTATAATTCTATGACAATGTTTTTATTTCACCTTAGAAGTGGGGTAAGAATCTTAGGGAAAGAAGGAGGTGGTTATGAAATGTGAATTGGTTAAGGGTTCATGTTTGAGCAAAAGACCTTTACAGAGAATTAACACTGTTGACCTTTTACCATGAGTGCTCGGTTCCCTGCAGTGAGTTTGGAGTGTACATTTAGTAGGCTATATGTCTCTAACGCAGTTCAGTAACCGTATGGCTGCGTGGATTAAACAGCACTGATGCAATTTAAGGGGATCTTTGTGAGGACCAACTTAAGATGTCTGACTGCTGCCAATTTTAGTTTATATAATACATTCTCTTATATATATTGGCACAAATAGAGACCTACATTTTATTATTCCTGGTTATTTTGAATAGAAAATTCTCCTTGTTTTCATAGTGAGGAGAGTCCATGAGGAGCTGTTTGACTTCTAGTCTACTGCAAGATTGTGGGTTGAATGGCTGTTAGTGAAGATGCTATTGTGCGTTGACATTTGTACATGTTTTTCTCACCTTGTTTTGGCCTGTTCCTTTGATTTTGCTGCTTGCTGTTCTAGATACTTTCTTGACTGTTTGCACAGATCCTCTCAAAGAAATATTTAAATCCAGCTAGCTTAGATCCAATGATGGCAGGAGCCTGCTGCTGTTCCAACATATTTGCTTCAACACTATAGGAATAAGATAAATAATATAAAAGGTATGTTAAACTGATTGTTACATTCATGAACATCTACATACACGGTCTGAATAAAGAAATCTAGATAGCAGGAAAGGTATCAGTATGTTCCTCTTCTTTTACCTTGCCTACCACCTTACGTTTCATGAGTATAGAGTGAACTTTGCTGATGGTGGAGGGGAGGCAGCTAATTCACTAGGGAGATATGCCTACAGAGCTCTCTGCTCGTCCGCTTCCCTGCTGCTTTTTGAACTGCAGATGATGTGTGAATGTGTGCAGCTGCTATCTTCCCCCCTTTCTGATACTGGATTGAATGAGGGCAATTTTTCTGAAGAAACCCGGGCGATTGGGAAGTTTGCAGGTGTCAGGTCTCTGCATGGAGAGAGAGCTCCCAGTTGCAGGCCACCTTGAAGCCCAGAGCCGGGTGTCCATATTTCCCTCGCTGAGTGCTTGGAGTACAGTCTGCTACCAGGTCCCTCCTGCAGCAGGCAGTATCGTATGTGTTTTGTAAGATTTGTTTAAAATGGGGGAAAAAACAAAAATTCCTTTGAAGCTTCTGACAGCTGGGAACATGGCATGCAAGCTTTCCACGAGCAGTTGACAAGCTATTGTAGCTGTTATATGCATTATTTTAACCCAATATTGTTTATACCTAGTAAATAAAATTCAGCATTTCATTATAATGAATATTTAGAGTATCTGTTCTATGTGTTTTATGAAACAATTTTTTTTTTCTTTACAATACTGCAGAGGAATGGATAATGTTTTCAAGAGTAATTACTGAACTTAGTCTTTTGTGTCAAGGAATTTATAGAAATTTATAGAAATCAATTTAATAAATGAAAATGACATTTGGAACTCATTTTTAAAAATCATCTTTTGCTCTGTCTTTCACTCTGATTCTGAACTCAGATTTTATCATAGCTGCATTCTCATTTCAGAAATAATTATTCTTGACTCTACATGGTACATAAAGGTTCAGAAGCAGGTCTGAGTTCTGTAAGCTAAAACCAAATGCCAGTCTGAAATCTAAGTCCTTTTCTCAGGATCAAGCAGCAATACTTATCTTCCAGTATAGGCAAATCTAGCTATTCAGATAATCTAAGCAGAATAGGAGTACTATTTTAAGTACTTTTGAAAATATGTGGTTTTTTCGGTGTTCACCAGGAATGCCCAACCCAGTGCACTGTGGTGGTGGCTATTCTGAGCAATACCTTTCAGAGAGGAATCCCTGGCATGAGCACAGCAAAGTGCTGTGCTGCACAGCCGTGATCTCTGAAGAGATCTATGTGGTGAGGAGCCGCTGCTGTGTGGGTTGACTTAATGTCCTTTATCTTTACATAAATACAGAGAGTTATTGCAAAGATTTGTGGCTTTTAAATTTTAAGTATAATATCTTTACACTTCTGTGTATGTTTAGGAACTGATTCTTAGTTAATGTAATAGAAATTATTTAGAAAAGCTAGGATGGTAAAGTTTTGGCATGCATAAAACACAAGAATTTCATAGACAAAGATACATGCCTAGGCCACTTATATATACTAATTATGCAAGATACAAGGCATTGACAACCTTCTCCAGCTCCATTCTTCTGCAATTTTGAGGTTTTAACAAATCAAATGCATTTCACAAAGATGCTTAAAGTTCTCTTTGATGTGCAAACCTTTGGAAACAGTGAATATCTTGTTATGTTCTCATTGATGCACTAATCAGCTAAAGGACAGACACATGTTTTATTATAAGAACAAACAAAGTGCATCTGCTTGAGGGATCAGAGAGAAAGATACGAGGTTTGACAGCTGTAGACTTCTAAAACAGGCTGGACTAAAATGAAATTTTGCAGAATAAGAGCCGTTACTGTTGTGATACTCAGTTTTCATCTAAATAACAACATTTGCACCAAAGACATCTCTGAAACAGTGACATTTTAATAAGATATCTGCACGTTCGCATTTGCGCAGTAATATAGTAGAGCTACAAATGCTCTATCAAGATCTAAAAATTGATTTTGTTGTATGTCAGGAGAATATAAATGAGATAAAAAAGAAATTAAAATGCCAAGGTTAAATAATAAAAAATAATAAGTGGAAACGCAGTGGTGAGAAAGCCATCACGGTATCATATTTACCTTACATTGACTTGGGTTAAGCTCCACAAGGTTAAAATGTTAATCTTGTCTAGATATTCTAGTAAATTTATTAAATCCATTTTTCAAGAAACATGATTTTTACACTAAATACGTTCTTCAAAGTAGTTAACATTTACTTTTTTGGTAAAATTCTTATTCCTGAGGTAATTAACTCCACTTTTAATGCAAACTTTACAGTGGTTCACAGAGCTACTAAGTTTTAGTTGTGCCGCTGACATATAAAATACATCTGTAGGCCAGCGTTTGGACAGTAATGCTATATAGCAACTGACCTTTTGAGAAAAAGAACAATGCATTTAATCTTTTGTAGTCTCAAAAACTCTTTATAGTGTGTGAGACTTGGGATTTCTGATGGAATCTGGCAGAACAGAGGATAAACTCCTGCATTTCCGTGCAGTGTACTCATTCAACTTAAGTGCAATATGGCATTTTGGTTTTTTTTTTCCCCCCAAAAGAGTGAGTTAGAATATATTGTTCTTCAGTATGAAATTTTTTAAAACATCCTGTGTCTTTCTGAAATACGCTGTCAATCACTTCACGCACGTCCAGAAAAAGAGACCTAATAAAAAGTGGCAGCTGAAAACTAATATTCCAAACTGTCACCAACTAATTAATTTTCTCATTCATATTCTAACTATGCTCCCAACTCATATGGACTGCTGCCAGGGAACTTGACAATAAAATGTTCATTTAAAATTCCTAACAATAAGAAAATATTGAAAGACTGGGAATAAATGTTAGTTGGATGAAGCAGTCTGAAAGTTCTATATTTGCAAGTGTACAAGACACTGGCCATCACTTTGAGATAATGGTAAAACTGTAGCAACTTAGATTGCCTTGTATTTCGGGACAAATGGAGTTGCCCTTCGCACCATGTTAGTGTAATTTTAAACTTTCAGAATTTACTGGGGTTTTTTTCCCCTTATTTTTAAGAATATCAAACAAACCAATTGTTCATCATGGTCTTAAAATTTAATTTAATATTGCTTACATTAAATGATTTATATGGAGACTGATCTGGAAACTTGGTGGCCACCTACAAGTCATTATTTTAATCTGCAGATATTGAAATCTTGAGTTACAAGATTTTTTTAATGTACTGACAAACCTAAAGGTGCAACTAATGAGATGTATCAGAAACATCTAAGGACCTAATTCCCCAAATACTAAAGTACTTTAAAAACTCCTTGAGACGTTACCTGCATCACTAGATATCTGTAAAACTCCAGCACTACAACCCATATAATTGTAGATTGCTGGAGCCTGGCTGTGTTCTTACTTCCCCCTGTGAAATCCCATTCATTTAATTATGCAGTGTATAAAATTTATACTCATTTATGTGCATGATACCTGGAATTATGCACTGGTGTTCATCAGGAAACCTGTCTGTAGAATTTCTGCATCAGTAACTTTTGCGTATTGGTTTCTCATGTTGTTTTGCTGTCTGGTTAAACAAGGTATTTGTGAGAACAGCATTGTGCTGGGATCTCGTGTGACACCATAAAAATATACCAACAAACAATATATTTTCTGACATAGCAAGGAAAAAAATCACCCAACTTTTTGAAGGTGCTGCTTGGTTTGGAAATTGAAAAATTGCTTGAAACTATGCTAAGAATTGAAAGTAAATGAAATGGAAATACAATATATTATAATGAGACAGATGTGAGCTCGTTTTCCCTAGTGCAGGTTCATGGACTGTGCATTTACTTGGTCCGCCTGACATTTAAATTTGAGTAAATTCAGTGGTTTATAAGAAAAGCATCTGTTGTTGGAATGACAATAGCAAGATACAATACCAAGGAAAAGGAATCTAATTGTTATTAGATATTACACCAGAATGTCAATGAAGGGGCTTTCATTGTGTTGAGATTCTGGCATCAGCCTGGATATTAAATTGGCTAGCTCATCAGGGAATATAGCACATTAGTGAGTGATTCAGCTGTGACTCAGTGTGTGCATTAAAATGCGTGACTCAGAAAGTTTCTAATGCCATAAATCAAGAACAGACTTAATACACAACACATTCATGAAGGGAATATAATATAAATTAGTGTGCATTACTTCTACTAAGTTTAACCTTTAATCACATTAGGCTGAACATTTAATTTCTTATAATGATATTAATTTTATTGTCATGTTTGCTGTCCACTCTGTAGCACAGGTAAAACCTTGAATTTTGCCATATATTCAACCCGAGCAAGCTGTAGAGCCTGCAGCTTATAGCTTCTGGTTTAAGATCTCTATTTGGGCATGTTCAGCAACTGAATAGTGGGGGTTGCTGTTAATGACTTTTAATTAAATCAAAAAGCTCTGAGATCATAAACCTGCTGACTTCATTTCCTTTTTCCAGTGCACTTCAAAAAAGTAATTACTGTACTGCACATACAGGCAAATCTTGTAAAATGCCCTCAAGATGCAACTCAAAAGTAAGACTTCTGGTAACGAACAAAGTTAGTAATGTTTTTCAGTAAAGAAATGAACCAAAAGTTAGAATATTCTTCAAAGCATATTTAGGAATGATTTTATTTCTGTTCTGTTTTTAAATAAGAATTCACAAGCGCATGCATTTTCAGGCTTGGAGAAGGTTAAATGTAAATCTAATTTTATTTTTTTTCATCATTACTTTCTAATCACTGAAGCAAATGTAGGGTCTGTAGCATTGTTTGAGTATTTGATATACTTAGTTTTTCCTTCATCATTAAAATTAGACCAAAAGCCTTGACACAAAACATTGAGAAAGTACAGAAGATAAACAGAACTTTGATCACAGGGGTGTCACAAAAGTGAAAGACCACAAAGATGAAGAACAAAAAAAAGAGAACATTTTATTTTACCCAACATATTTAAAACTAGTTTTCAGGTAATTTAATATCATCTCCATCATCTTCTGTGTCTCCCACTCTCCAACTTTTTTTTGGGGGGGGACCACGAGGGCATTTTGAAGTAAAAGATCTGAAAATTGAAAATACCAAACAAATTTTCTTCTCTGAGTAAAATCTTGTCCTGATTACTCTGTGATTACACTATTTTCTGAATTTGTGAAGCAGATGCATCCATTGAAAGCCTGCAGTTTTGGGCAGGGAAAGGAGGATTTATTGAAAAAAATTCCCAGCTTTGTATTTTCTGGTGGCATAATTCTCTGTACAAATTACTGGCTATGCCCTACGCTTTCTGTCATACTTCCAGTTTTTTCTCATACATCAGTGGTGGGTGCAGGACATACGGCAGTGCCCCGTCAGCCTGGCTCTGCTTACGGACTTTTATTTCCCATGCATAGGATTCTTATATTTAATTAATCTTAGTACTTTTTTCATTACTTTATCTGCTCTTCAGAAGGATTTCTTGTGCCCTTTATTCCTCTGATACAAGCAACAAGTACATGCCCAGTTTTTTTTTGGTAACCCTCTTCTTAACAATAGACAAGGTGATACTTTCTACCCTCCCACTCTCTTGCACCAATGTTTTTGCCCAAACTCATACAGAATGAAGAAACTTGCCGTTTGCTTTTGAATATTAAGAATGTAACAAGGTGTTTAATCCGTGACATTGAGGTACAAGGAAGTCTGGCACTCTAATTGTATTTCACTTTCTCCCACTCCTCCTTGAATATCTAACAGATAAAATTATCTTAGCAGTTAAAAAACCTGTTTTTTCTATAAATTGTTTTAATCCATATATATATACTGCTTTCTGGGTTTGTATAAAGCTAACACTTGTAACAATAATTTGAATTGGAGGAACAGGTTTGTGTGTGGTTGCTTTTGAATTAAGACAACACTATTGGAGACAGAGGTGTGAAATACTTTTTTTGGTCCATAGCAACTAAAAAGCAATGTCTGTACAAGGTCAAGAACCAGGACAGTCATTGCTGGAAAGATGAAATATTTTTTTTAGTCCTATGCTTTTTTAATGATTTGTGTTTTTACAAGTAGCCCAGAGCAAATGTGTTAAAAACCATAAAACATACAATACTGACTGCTCCTTCCCAGATCTCCCAGCCTCTAACGTTCGTGGCTTCCTGAGGCAGGGGTTGCTTTTATGTCTTCAGAAACTTCAGGGGATTTCTCTTCCCTGACCTGGCTGCCTTCTCTGTGAACCACTATAAAGCATTGGCATCTATAGTATCCTATGGCAAGGTCTTCCTCAGCCTAACTATGTCTGCGTGAAGGACAAAACCTCCTTTTATTTGTTTACAGCCTTCCCATTGCCTCTGTATTGGAAGAGGCAGTGAACAGCGGCCATCTGACCTCTCCCTCCTGCTCATGAAGGGCTCCATGCAATAATTCTAGGCTGTATCTACATCTGAGATACATACAGACACTTAAGAGAGAGATGTGTCTGGTAGACGAATATGTGACATGGCAAGATTTGCAGGATGGGCTCTGATGAGCACTGCCCACTCATGAGTCTTAAACCAGCCAGAGATTGTCCTTTGGAAACATTATGCAAACCCCTATTGTGCTGCTTTTGGCTGGGATAAAGTTAATTTTCTTTATAGTAGCTAGTATGGGGCTATGTTTTGGATTTGTGCTGAAAACAGTGTTGATAATACAGAGATGTTTCAGTTGTTGCTAAGTAGAGCTTTTACTAAGTCAAGGACTTTTCAGCTTCCCCTGCTCTGCCAGGGGCACCAGAAGCTGGGAGGGGGCACAGCCAGGACAGCTGACCCCAACTGGCCAAAGGGCTATTCCATACCATACGGCGTCATGCCCAGTATATAAAGCTGGGGAAGAAGAAGGAAGGGGGGGATGTTCGGAGTGGTGGTGTTTGTCTTCCCAAGTCACTGTTAGCGTGCTGGAGCCCTGCTTTCCTGGAGATGGCTGAACACCTGCCTGCCCATGGGAAGCACTGAATGAATTCCTTGCTTTGCTTTGCTTTGCTTGTGTGCGTGGCTTTTGCTTTACCTATGAAACTGTCTTTATCTCAACCCATGAGTTTTCTCACTTTTACTCTTCTGATTCTCTCCCCCATCCCACCAGGGGGGAGTGAGCGAGCGGCTGGGTGGGGCTTAGTTGCTGGCTGGGGTTAAACCATGACACCCGTCTTCAGTATGTACACCCTCCTGGCTGTTTTTTTGTAGGAATTGGGATAGTGAGTCTTGAAAGAAAACTAGTTCTTTGCAGATAGTCTCAAGGTCAGCATTATGGATCACTTCAAGACGATCATTTCTTGCATAGGAAGTAGCACTGAGGAACACTCAAAGGCTGTTTTTCACAGTGCAGACAGCTTTTCTAACCCCCAGACTATGCTATCTGCTCACACCAGTAAGATGTAGTATCTTTAGCTGTAAGAAATTCTGCACCGCATAGAAGAAATTCTGTTTGCTTCATTGCAACTCCAAAATATAATTATCTGGAAAGAACAGCCACTGTGTCCCAGTATTATACCTTCCATTTGCACAGATGAATATAAATGTGAATGTCTTGTTCCTTGCAGTACCCTGCTAAGTTTGGCAACCACTTGAGGTTTTATTTTGTTTTGTTTTTTTTCTGTGTTTTATAAGAGAGCTGAATTAGTGATTCATCTAAATGCAAGCAAGAAGGTAAAAGATGCAGCTATGCAGTTAATATTCATTTTATAATAACAGCCAGTTTGTGAGGAGATTAATAATTTGGTTGGTAGTTGAAAGACACTATAATATCTGGGAGTATGAAGAATATTTAGAAAATAACAATATAGATAGATTGTATTGACATTTATTATTTATGTTCTTGTTTCTTCAATTCTTACTCTTTAAATCAATTGAGAATGTGTATCCTCACATGAAGGAGTCATCTGTAGACTAGTGCTGTTGCATTGCACACAGTGTAACCTACTATGATGGAGGAATTTGGAAATAGGTTTTACTTTTAGGAAAGTAAATTGTCTTAATTTTATTCTAATGTAACTGACAGAGTCAGCGTATACTTCAGCAGCGCAGCCCGTGGAGAGCAGGCAGGATACACAGGATCTCTCTGCTGTGGGGTTGCGTGCTGCTGGACGTCAGGGATGCTGGACCATGGCTGGGGACTGAGGAAATGGATAGAAATTTTTCTAATTGCTACCTGACTAATACAGCTAACTTCTACGACTGCATCTTGTCTTTTCCTCGACAATAGTGCTGATAACCACACTTCATCTAAGTCTTGGTGTATTGAAAATATTCAGATGGTATTGGGCTTCGGTTAGGCAGTAATTACTGGAAGAATACTGTTCCCTTTTAAAAGATATTTAAGTACAAGAATTTTTTATTGGATTACTGATCATTACCTTTTGAACTGAATAGCAAGCAAACCCGAAGACCTTTACTAGGCTAGACCAGGTGGAGTTATCTGAAAATTTAAATATTTTAATTAGCAAAAATGTATATTGTTTTTTTTTTTTTAAAATTGTGCTGATTTTTCAATTAATTGCTCATCCCTAGACTCTCATCTGTTCACGCTCTATGGATTTTTTTTTTTTTTTCCTGGGATTTTCAAAATTTTTATTAAATTAGATTTTTGGTTTTACTTGAATATATGGTGTGGGCACTGTTTTCAAGGAGTACTTTTAAAGTTTTCTACCTTTCCTTTCTGTCCCGACCCCATCCCAAGAAATCATAGAAAGCCAGGAGAGGCTGCAAAAATAACGTTTAGTATCTGTACAGCTTGTGGGGGTTTTTGTCTAGTGAAAATAGTTCAGTAGAAATATTTTAGTGAAGATGTTTGGATCCTTTCATCTTTCTGTGTTGAAAACATTTTGCTCAGCTGGACTACGTTTAAAAAAATTTGAAACACATGATGCAGACTTGATGATATTAAGGGTCCTTTCCAACCTAAATGATTCTATGATTCTGTATATCATTGCTGCATATAAGGACTAATCTGAGCTTTCTAGAAAACATGCATACTATTTAGTAATATCTAAGGAATAAACCCATCATTGTCAATTATTTTAAATCGATAGTAATAGTAAAGATTTATAAACATTTTGGAAAGAGCACGAGAGTGCCTTGGACCAGTGTAAGAAAGTACATTCTTGGCTTTACAGTAGTAAGTACCATAGACCAAAAATTCATTTACATGAACGTCACACCTTAGTAGGCATTTTGGCTGCAGTTGTCTCTAGGAACTTCTGCTTTTCAGAAGGTAATATGACTGACAACAAATTACTGCTATTTAAATTACATATATTAAAAAAAACCTGTATTCTTTAGGAGAAATGCTTTTTGTATTGGCTTTTTGTATTTACATCTTTTCATGGAAATTCAGTAATAATTCTGGCCTTGTAAAGTGCAAACTTCTCTACACTGGATTTGCTCACACGTGTGATGGTGAGGTGAGTTTCCATATGCTCTGTTTGCAGTGATCCCCATCTGTCACTAGTATGGACCATCTTTTTTTGTAGATAAAGAAACTTACGCTTTTCTTCATGCATCCTTGGTCTTTCTGGGGACCTGCCAACCAGGGAGGCATTTTGTGTGGAAGAATGCACAGAGACCAGCAAGGTGGTGCATATCTCTAGCTACTGTATAGCCAGTTGCTGTTTCATAGGGCTAATGCTATGTAGAAGTGAAGCAACATCTCTTTAAATGGGCATCGTGAAAGCATCCTTTCAGAGCAGCAGTGTGCATATATGTCTATAGCTAGGACTTCCCAGTGCTGGCAAAATCTTGATTTATTTTTTTTTAATGTATTTCAATTGACTTCTATAATAATTTACACCACAGGATTAGTCTGCTCAGTTGTACCATCAGCCTGCAACAAGTGGGATCAACAAATGGTAAAGAAGGGTTTATACATGGATAGCCATTCATGTATTTGGCATATAACCCTTGCGTATTAAGGTTTGTTACGCACTTATTCCCAAACATACAGAATTGACTATTTCTAAGTAAATTATGCAGTGCTTGGTCTCATTAACTACTCACTCCCTGCTTTGCTTCCATGGAAAGCAAGCTCCATTAAACACTTAATGGTGTTCATGGGAAGCAGAGGTAAAAACAGGCTGATAGGAGGTGTTCTCTTCTTGACTGCACAAACTGTATTAGGTTCAATGCATATAATAAAGTTGGCTAGGGTGAGATTTTAAAAAAAATTTCTATCTATTTACTCTGTCTGTGGTTTAAGCAATGATTTTATGGTGCTACTCAGTAAGAGACAAATATCCATAACATATCAATTAGTGGTCTGCATGTTGCTGTAAGATAAGGGGTGTAATTACTAGAGAAGTTGGATCACCTGTCTCTAACATAATTTTCTAGTTTTACATGCAGTGAGGGAGAAGCAATATTTATAGCTATCCTTTCTTTAAGGAAAGAAAACAGTTGCAAGTGAGTAGTCAGGTACAATATTAGGTGGGATGTTAAGGAAAGGGGAGAACGTACCGCATAATGTCAGCTTATATTCTTCCAACTGTTTTTTAAAGGGATTTATAAATGGGTCAAAGACTGAAACAGTAAGTTTCAAATTACTCTGCTAAAATGAAAAGGCTGGGTTTAGCAGCGCTGTAATAGCCAAACTGTATTGCTTCATGTGTTCCAGGAGCAAGTTGGGAGAGAAGATATTTTAGGAAAGCATGCTAAGTTTGAAACAGTGGAGCACCATGGACAATATTCTGATTTTAAAAGTAATTAGAAAAGACAATAATAATTGCAAATAAAATTTTACTCAGTATGGGGATTGTTTTGGGGAGGTTTGTTGAAAAGGTGGCACCTTGGATAAATAATTGACCAAATGAGAAATTTGCAGCTTGAAAGTGTAAAATGTGAATGTCAGTTCAATAAAGGGAAAAAAACCCCATAGCCATCAGAACATCTTTACTGGCATGGTTATTCCACACAACAGCTACTAAATCTAGTGTCCTTAGCCAAGCAGTAGACTGGAGCTAAAAGAAGATCTCATTGTCCTTTGCTGGAAACATAACTGAATACAAGTGAAAATCACTGAATTGGAGAGGCTTGGCTTGGCTTGACTTGACTTGATTTGACTTGACTTAAAAGCTATTAACCAGCCTGCCAAAGAATGTGGCCTTTCATACTCTCTGATCCTCAAAAGTCCCATGAAATGAGACAGTGTTTATAACTAGTGAAAGCTGAGAACAAACCAGTTACTACTCTTCCTCTCTTTTCCCAATAATAGAAACAACTGGTGCCTTCTCCCGGACAAGGCAGGAAATGGTGCCAGCTGTCCTTTGACAAATGCTAATGCAGCTAAATCCTGAGTATTAAATAGTATCCACCAGCACCTCAATGCTTTTTAGCTGGGCCGCGCCTTGGGTACAGAGTGGAGGTGGCATGTATAGTCCTAAACTGAGTTCTTTCTGGTAGGGGCAATGAAATGATTTTCTAGTTCCCTAAGATGTAAATGGCCAGAAATAGGAGCAGGGCACTTTCAGCTGGTGAAGAGAGAGAACAGATGGAGGTGCCTGCTAGGACTCCCATCGTCTCTAGTTGCTGGGTGGCTGAGGATCAGGTGAAAACAGCCGAATCCTTCTCACCATTGTTCGTTTGGGTAAAATGGACACCTCCACCCTGTGCCTCGGCGGCATGAAGGTATGCAGCTGTGTGTGCTTAGCAGCAGCCAGAGCTAAGGAGTGAAAGCATGTGGGGAAGAAGGTGGGAGAGCAGGACATCAGAGAGAAACCTGAGATTACAAATTATCAGGGAAAATAGCATAATTTCCAGTTGTGACGAAGGAGAGAGAGAGCAAGGAAGCTTTTAGAAGAAGAGATTGGAAAATGTTGAGGTTTTGACATGCTGATGAGAAGCTGGAGATGGCTGATGCTGAGACTGGAGGATATCTAGGATCAGACAGAAAGAAACGTGCCTGAGTAGAGAGTGGACTTGTGAGTGTGCTACATTAAGCTAGTACTGTAATTAAAAACCTGTGTGTGAATAAAGTTACCAAGAGAATGACGGGGGTGAAGTATCAAAAACTGAGTGCTGAAGAATATTAGAACAGACTCTAGGTAAGGTGGGAGACAGCAATAAACATGAAAGGACTGTTGAGATGGAGGAGGAGAGGAATAGACAATGAGGTGAAGGCCAGACCAAGGGAAGTTTGAACAGGGAGAACTCTCCAGAAAAAGGTCAATTTTAGAGACACACAGAAGAATGAGCCCCAAAAAATGCTTCGTTGCACCAAACTCTAATTATGGCCAATAGATTGTGTTCAGGTGATACTGCATGTTCTATTTCTAGTGAATGAGGCATGATTGCACATTTTGCAGTAAATCATCAGTACTTGCATAATACAAATACAAAATTCCTTAATTATCTGATTGAGGGTCTCTGGGCACCTAACATGGCTTTCAAGAAATCATAGAAAAGGAGCAGACATAAGGTCTGCTCCTGTCCCTGCCCTGTGCTTTGTTCGCATAAAACTTGCACGGAGGATGAATTGACTGCATTATGTTTGTTGTTTGTTCTAGGATCCAACTATTTATTTCACCAAATTGATGTTTAAATTCCCATCAGTTACTAATGCAGAAAGCATTTCCTAGTCATAATTATACAAATACAACAGGACCTTATTTAATTTGCATCTCTATATTTTGTCCACATAATGATTCATCTGGTAAGTGCTTTCTTACTATTTTGTAAAATCAGCAGAATAAAACAAAATAAAAATACACTGGTCCTCCCTTTAGTTTCAGCAGTATAATCAAAGGTCAGTAGATAAAGACTAATACCGTATCCCGGTGGCTGAGAGGTGAATAGATGTTTTATAGCTACAATAATTTGACTTGCTTATGCCAAGAAATATGGTATTGCTTGGTAAATGTTACCTTAGTTATAACAATTATGAATAGCTGTATTTTCTCATGAAATATACGGAGAAAAATCTCTAGTGTTGAGACACTGATTAAATGAAAGTTTTCTGCTGAAAATCCTGTGAAGTCTCTTGAAAAGAAAGTATTTTGGAAAATAAAATGTTGCATTGCATGATTTCTTGTTGGGAATGTGATTTCTATGGACCATGTACGGATGTTTCAGGCTGCTACTGCCACTGGTCCACTGAGATACTCCATATATCTCAAAGCAACAAATATATGTGAAACTATGGGGAAAAAAGAAGAAAAAAAATTTTTTTTTAGTAGTATAAAGTTAAACCTACTAAGTGATTCCATTTTCCCCTTTGGAGGCATTTAATTAGACACATTTGTTGGGATCTCTGACACAGTTTTTATATGCTTGATAGTTAAGATTGTGTTGTAATTAGGTGTCACATCATGAAAGCTCTTCTGCCATAGACCTTGACTGTTGTTATCAGAGTTCAAAATTAATTTACAGAAACTAATGCTAACCAGGCTGTTGAATACTGTTAAAATTCCAAAGAGTAAACAATTCTCATGATAACACTTCTGTTGTCATAATAGTCATTAATTTTTAAGCAATATACAACATGTTGCAACACAAAAAGATGATCTAGTGTTGTAAAAGACGTAAATACAGGCTTGAAACACATTGCAGATAGTGTATATTTTAAGTAACTTGACTCTTTTTCAAACGGCACGTTTGGGTTGTGATGCTTGTCATCGAAAGAAACTCAGATTTAGCATGTGGACACAATGCAATTAAAATGAGAAAATAGATTTTTAAGTAAATGCTAGCATTCGCAGGTGATTGGGAAGTTGACACTTAATCTGCAAGCCCTGATCCTTCTTGTCAGATCAGCTGCAGAGATACTGTATGAAGTGGCTGTCAAATTACATGCTTTAGCAGTCTTTGTAATTGAAATGGTTGCACATAATAACTGTATCATGTCTGGGTACTCTGTATCTAATGTGGCACTGGAATGAATTTTGATTTTTCCTGTACATTTCTTGTTCTTTCCTTGAATGCTAGAGTAATTGCAAAGAAGTGGCATGTTACACCTCCAATAAGTGTCAGAAAGTTTTGTTGTTGTTACTGTTATTTGGTTGGCTTTGGGGTTTTTTTAGGAATTTATTTTTGTTTCAAGTCTTGAGAAATTTATTCCAAAATACCAGATGAAAGACTATTGAGGTGAATCTGGGGCAGCTGTGATGAATAACTAAAAGAAATAGTTTCTGCTGGGTAGTCCTTGATCTGTACTGGGAAATGGAACATTGTAATTAAATATAAAATTTAAAACTACATAAGCAGTCCCTATAATTTCAGTGGGCACTCCAGTGCTGAGGTGTTTCAGATTTTGTGGACAGAGGGAACGCTCTGACCTGCCACATGGAAACAGATGCGAGGGGGCAAGCAGAGGGGGAGATGGGCTTTATTCATCTGTGCGACAGCGTAGTTTTTGTGCGTCTGTTTTAACCTGCTTATCCGTATCTCTGATTCTATCCTTATATCTCAGTGTTGTACAACACCTAAGGAGCAAGTAAGATGTTAATCCACAAGCATGAGCAACGAGGTAAAATCTTCTTTACCAGCTTGGTAGAGCTACAGGTTGATGCAGCAGTTTATCAGGCTGCACGGTGCTCAGGTTTCTGTAAACGCAGCTTGTGTTATCAAGAGGCAGCCTGCTCTGTAGATGCTGCAGTCTAAAGAAACGGGTCTTGTAGATTGTTTTATTCTCAGCTTTGGTCCTATTTTTTTATAATATTCTCTCTTTATTCTTATTTATATTGATTGTAATTTGCTGCGTTACACTTCACCTGCTTTTTGTTTCTTTCCCATGTCTACTTTTTTTTCAATTGACATCAGTGGTTTTGAAACAAACTCTTCCTATCCTTCTGTATCGGTGCAAAATGGAATATTGGAGCAAAGCAGAGAACATGTGCAGGGCTTTATTTTCACTGAATTTGTGTGCTAGAGCGCTAAATCGCTGGTATGCACTTGTTGGATTACAGCAGTTCCTGTAGGCTGATTTGCCTCTGTAGCTGTCAGAGTAAAGTGGGGGCACGCAATTACCAAAACTTCCCTGTGAAACTGTGTCCCAGGGACTAACTGTGAAACCTCGTATGTTGTACATTATTTGTTGAACTCATAATCCCAGCATTAGTTATTATCTTTTCATAAATACAACAAAGGCAGAGATCAGCATCACTATACTGAAACTCTGCTTGACAGTGTAACTATGCATCAGCCTTTGAAGAGTCTTTCTAGTATTGCATTTCTGTCCTTAAATTATTTTTGCAATTTTCTAAGTAATAAATTATTTTAGCAGGGAAAATGCCTAACCTAGCAGCGTGGATGTGCATTGCATGTTAGTGCATCTGGTTGTAGTGGATTATTTGCCATTGGGAGGGAAGAGTGAATGTTAACGTCAGAGTGACAAAGGAGCAGCTATGTTTAGACACCTGCAAATCACCCTGCCATATTGGCTCGTAGGTTGGGTGGACTCTTAGTTGAGGCAAACAGAAGATCCAGGATGTGCTTTTTTTTTCCCTGTGCTCTGAAGTTGTAGTTGTTTATCTCATCAGGTCACAATGAGAGCTCTTCATTAATGAAGATCTGTAAGATCACGGTAGTGGGATGACCTGATCAGACCAGCGTAGACGGAATGGGAGATATGAATGAACTATGATGACCCCTATACATATTTGTGATATTAATGTGATCTGTGCTATGTTTTTTACAAATATCTTATATATTATTTTCTGCATCTAGAGAAGTCCTGTGGAGGCAACAGACAATGTTGTCCTGAAATTTCTTAGGAAGTAAAAAGACACTGTGAAGCTTTTTGGTGTCAAGTAGCTTTAAATTTATGTGTTAATTCCTTTCATTTGTGGTTATTCTGTTTACATGTAAATGTAAAATGAATGGAAATTAAATTATTCAAAAGGAAAGCTGAAATTGAACCTTTCTGCCTTCTTCAGTTGACAAGATCAAAATTACTCATTTTCTACATTTCCACTGCAAGATGTTTTTGATTTGATCGGACTGCATTCTTTTATAGAAAATTATTCCGTTCATTTTTTTCTAACTGTAGTCTCTTCTATGAATACTGCAAAAATACTGAAAAAATCCAGTATATGAAATCTCTTCTGTCTCTAACACTGTTTTAATATGATGGAATATTAGAGCTGGAAAATAATTTTGTTTTGAATGGTTGAGCAAGAATATATGAGATATGTAAAGTGACAGGTAAAGTTCTTCCAAATCAGAAATTAATATGCAATTCTGTTGGAATACCATGAAATTGAGGTTAATTTAGATTTATCGTTACGTAATGTAGTTAAGGCTATTGTGCAATGTGTGTATTCTTTGATTTGTTCATTTCATGAATACACATTTCCTCAGGTCATCCATAGAGAATGAATTTAGAAGTTCAGGAGAGAGGTATATATTGTATTTCTTGAACAAAAAGAGCACCTGTGTAAGCCGGTAATACTAGTTGGTTGTTATCTGCTGAGTCTATGGTATATGGCACATATTTTTACATATTTTTGAAGATTTTATTTTGTTAGATGCGTTGGGTTTTTTTATAAACAGTTCTGTGCTCAGCTTTGGGGAAATTTGTATATAGCACAATCCCTGGCTTGATTAATGCTGGTTAGGAACTTTTTGAATAAACTCTTTCCACTGGAAAATAAAGATTTATCGAGTGATTTCCTAGTTCCAGTGTAGAATTTTGTGGTCAGAAACTCCCAGAATAACAGACAGTCCAATAGTTACTGACAGAGAACCAGTCATCCGCCATTTGCTCAACTGGCTAATCTCTCACTTCTAAAAGGTATGCATCGTTTCAATTTGCCTGGCTTAGCTTCCAAGCACTGGTTATTACTCTGGCTTTACAACTGGATTAAGCAGCCTTTTAGTACTAACAGTTTTTCTTCTTGAGCAGTACATACGCTCTCTAATCAAGTCTCCTTCCAGTCATCTTTCTGATGAGCTTAAAAAGCTCTGCCTTCAACTGTAAGGCATTCGTTCTTGCCTGTGGTATAATCTATAATTCCCAATATTTTTAATGAAAAATAGTAGATACTAGATCTATACCCACTTTCACCAGAGTGAAAAATACCTCCCTATTAATATACATTTAGTAATAATAATTTTAACCACATTATCATGGTGGTAGCTCACTCATTAACGCACTATAACCACCCCCCCCCCCCCCCCCCTTCAGGGACATAGTCTCTCATTTTGTGAGGATGTTCGGTGTATATGGCATAATTTTGCATTTGGCTATGTTAAGATACATCTTACTTGAATGCTGCCGGCTTATCAAGCAGTCTGTATTTACTCCTATGACTGCTGTGTCCTTGATGTTTATCACCAGGTCATTCTTTGCATCATCTGTGGATTTTATCAGCATTGACTTTACGTTTGTTTCTAAATCATTTAAGAGTATCTTGGTTAGAACCATCGACTGCTTTTTGTTACAGAACCTCTTTTCAGTTCCCCCCAACTCTACTTCTAGTAGATAATTTCTTTTTGAGTTTTATCAGATAGCCAGCCAGTTCTTTGTCTTTGGGTTATTTCCTAGTAAGAATGTTTAGGTCAAATATTTTACAACACTCTACTACAGTTACACAATCTTCTGGAGTCTTCTGGAGCATGTGTGAACCCCTAAGATTTATTAAGCTACGAATCTTGGGTACAAGCGGCTTACAAGTCATCCCAAGAAGATGTTGTCTGCTATGGACTTTAATTACTAGTGAAGGGAGAGGTATGCACACCTTCTTTCCACATATAGATGGGAAACAATTACTGAACTCTTCTTCTTGTGTTTGTTACTATTAAGTGTTTAGAAAATACACAAAAGCAAGTCCCAGCCTCTCTCTCTCTACATTGTCCTGCCGTTCCCCCCTCTCCCCTGTGTCTTCAGTTTCTCTTCTCTTATTGGTTTTCTACATTTAGAAATTTCTATTTCCTATTGATCGCTGCTACTTCTTTTTGTCTTAAACAGCTCCTCCATCTTTCAAAAATGTGCTACTTTCTTTACATTAGTCCAGTGGATTAGGAAGATTGTGGTCCTGCTCTTGTGCATTGGGACTGAACAAATAGCATCAATGGCAGCTCAGCCCAGTACAAAATCTGATTCCCAGCCAGATTTTTTTTTTAACCCTGCACAAGGATGAAAATGGAAAGAAAACTGGCTTTGTTCACTTCCTTACTTTTTATACTCCTTCCTTCAAAGTTTGTCTGTGGGTTCATTAGAAAAAAGTATTAAAAATCCCCAACAAAAAGCCCTTGTGTGGAAAGAATCTGATCTACAGTTGTTGGCATCTTCAAAGTACTGCCTGTCAACAATACTGCCCTTTTTATGCACACAAGGGTAGATCTACCTAATATTTAATTCCGAGGATACCAAGGTTTTTGTATAAGGGATAAGACAAATGTATTGCTTATGATATTCATATCTTCTGGAAAAAAAAAAACAAACAACCAAAAACAAAAAAAACCAAAACCCCCCCAAAAACAAACCAAAAAGTTAAAACTATACTTTGTCTCTTCATACTATGTTAAAGTAATTTCTGATGTAGTATTCTGGTTTGTGTATAAATCAAGGAAACAATAAATAAATAACCAAACAAATGAAAAAAACCCAAAACATCATAAACCATAGTTTTAATTTAAAAGGTTTCCTGCATTTCTAATATCTTTGATGCTGTTGTTTCTTTTCCCAATGGCAATGATGTGGAAGTGTTGTGGGAAAAGTATTTACAAAGACAGTTTTATCAAATGGCAAAAGCATGCTATCAGCAATATGTATGAACACATTTCTTAAACTTCGTTGCTCACAGCTGACTTCTCTCCCGCTTTACGTATGCACTCCGTGGAGTCTGCTAGAAGGGATCTGCTGCAAACTGGCATTGGCACGCGGCCCCGTCTGAGGAGGTGCAGCCTTTGTGGAAAAGCTATAATCATGGCCGGAGGGATCTTTTCCTTTATCAGTTTGTGGGTATGAGTATCAGTGGTGTGGTAAGAGAATTAATGTTCAGAACAGGTTTGTGTCAACTGTTGTACTCTAGCAAACGTATTATGTAGCAGGAAGCAAAATTTTCCAGAAGTGCAGATGAAAGGCCAAATCACCAAAGCAATTGACTTAGGCAAGCCTGGCTTTTGATCCTGCCTTGGTATTTTCACCTGCAGACTTAGGTCTTGAACCATCATATCTTGTCTATGTTCCTATCACACATGGCACTTGGAGGCTACCTTATGAGGTGTGGGGTTATCTACACGGTACCTGCTCTCGGCATTCCTGTCTCAGCAGGCCCTGAAAGCTGGTGGCCTGTTTCACTGGCTTGCTCTCTTATGAGATCTCACCCAAATTTTGATCCGTTGTGGTTAGTAAAGAAATGGCTAGGGGTTACCTCTGGAGCCTGTTCCTCACCTGTGTCTTGATCAGCTCCTTTAGCCAATGGTGTCTTAAAAAGAGGGCTTCTGCAAAAAGGGGTTTTCTTTTTGGTGGAGATGATTGTAAAGGAGCATTTTCCATCATCTTCGTTTGCTCCAGCCATTCTGGGAGGGGAAAAAAGGTGTTTCAAGATGAGCAGTGGTTCAAGACTTCGGGGGTGGTTTGACTGAGAGGATGAGGATGAGTCAGAAGGGTTTACTTTCTGGGAATGCTGCTGGAATTTCTTGTTCTGTGCGTCCACACTGTCTTGCTGAGCCAGACAACGTTTACGGCGCGTGACTTCTAATATTGGCATACCAGTCCTGCTGACACAGGGCAGCTCCCAGAGCTAAGGTGTCATATAACCAAAAAGAACAGCCAAGACTGTAATGAAGGGGTCTTGCTGTTACCATCACACTTCTCTTTGGACCACACATACTCTTGCTGTTACCATCACACTTCTCTTTGGACCACACATACTCTGTGCTGGGCAATGGTTGTTCAGACAAAATCCATGAATAATCAGCCATTCTAAGTGATCATTTGACTGGGAAGTAGGCTGTGCTTAGAAATGCTTTCACATAGTAATGTTGACAGGCTGAACTATGCTATAGATAGCGCTAAACGCCATTTTTTAATTTACCTCTTTGGAGAGAAAATGGTAGGAGAAGGCCATACGTGATAGATAATTATGTTTTCCGCCTCTGAGAAAACTGATTCTGTGTGGGAGGACCACAGCATGGACCAACAACTGGAGGGGACAGAAGACCCCATGCTTTTGTGCATATAAAAGGACTGTGGATTTCCGTGTCTCACACATGGAAGACCAGGATCTTTTATTCATCCCTGGTTATTTTACTCCCGCTCAAAGGAGAAGAGCGAGCGCCCTGATGCACTTGCTCCCCTCCCTGTGGGTGAGTTACTTCATATGCTCTCCTTTCCTAAACTTCTCTGACGGCGTCAGCTGTCCGCAGGACCTCTAACGGATGGCTGCGCACAAACCGCGCCTCTTGGGCTCTAATGCACTTTCTTCAATATCTGAAATGCATTTCTTAATATGTTGTGTCATAATTTTGGGGTTGCCTTTTTCTTTCCTTCTTAAAACCAGAAAACAAGTGCATTTAACCATGAAAGCAGGTACAAATGTATTCCTGTTAGTGGATAATAATGAAAAGTCAGAGAGATTAATGTGCTGTTACTGTTTATTCAGTACTGCATTGCTTGTGACTAACTACAATGGATGAGACCTTCTTTCTGCCTCATTAAATAAGTTAATCATGTAAATCAGGAGAAAAAACATTTTGGATAGTGTGAGTACAGGTTGAGCATCAGATAAGCACTTTTTACCACCATGTATTAAAGGAGATTTGACAACATACAGGTGTCCCAGCTACAAAACATTAACATCAGTCTTCTGTTATCTCTAAAGTAAATGAAAACAAAATTAAAAGGTCAAACTGGTGCATGTTTCAATCAGGACTACACGGCCACTGACTGAAATTTCTTTCAGAGAAAGAGGGGAACTCGAAAGGGAATGGCAGTTCTTGAAGACGACAAATTATAATGGACATTCCAATTTATTCAGAAAAAAAAGCTTTTATAGCTTTTAAACTGTAAATCAAAAGTATAATTCATTTTCTATAAAGTAGGATTTACTAAAACTTCTAGGTATTGCTTTCTTGGCTTACCAAAAAATATGCCCTAATTTGTACTATAGGTTTGAAGCCAAAAGAATGCAAATGTAAATTAGGACATAATCTTGACAACCTGGGAAGGAATAGGAATAAAACTTTTTAGATGAAACTAGCAATACATTGATAAAGAAATGTAACTCTCAGGATTACAAGACAGAATGACGAAGAAACCCACCTTATCTGATCATTTGTCCAAAACACTTTTTACACCAAAGCTGAGCTGCTGACACTCAAGAAACTTCAGGTTTGGATATGTGATTTTTAATAAGACCGAGTGCTTGCATTTTGTGATTGCTGATGGAATGGAAGAAAAGATTCCAAACATTACTTTTTGCAACTCAAGAACTGCTAGAATTCTCATTTTTGTCATCACAGGATTTTTAATCCAGAGACTTCAGATAAAGAAATCCTAACCACTGGATGCTTTAACAAGAATAAAGTGGCCACGGAGATAATTGTTGGAAGTTGGATTAAAGGATATAGAAGTATTGCAAAAGTATTGCCTTCCTTCCTTTGTTTTCAATTAAAAATAAAGTAAAATCCATTATCTTTTTTTAGAGATGGTAGCAATCACAGGGGAAGCAAACAAGGAAGCCTGCAAAAGGTTGTTGAGAAAATGCCAACACTTTATTGGTTGGAAGGAAATGAGTATGGATCTAATGCAAAACTTACTGAAATCAATGGAAGATACTCATTAGTTTCAGTGATATTTGGGTAAGGCTCAATGTGAGTTTGAGGTAATGTCACATAATTAGGCTCCTGACTAACTAATTTTAACCCAACAAATTGTATTTATACTTAATTGTTGGAACAAAACAGAGATTTAAAACTAAGTATTAAGTTAAAAAATAAGTTATGCCTTTGCAGTAGATTTAATCTACATTTCAAATCAGAAATACCTATTTTTAGGATCAAAACCTATTCTTCCACTTCTGGATGACACTAGAGCAGCTAGTGTTTGGCTGCTTTTTCTTTTTTTTAAATCAAATGCATGTACAAGTTTGTTATTAAAACCTTCTATAAAATGAATTGTTGTTGATTTTTAACCCACATTTTCATGCATTTCTGTTTCATAACAATAATAGATCTAATTGAATTGCGCCAGTGAGTAATAATGAGAAAATTATAACTGTTTTAAAGTTGCATCCTAGATTCGAGTCAGTAAATTCCTGGAGGCTTTGTTGTAACTGTCACAGTTTGGCCTGGATGCGTTGGGTTTGGGGAAGGTTTTATTTTGTAGCATTCAGCTGCAATGTGGGAAAAGTCAAAAGTAGCAACAGAGGGTGGCAACTGGGGCCACCCAAGTATCAGCTCACCTTCCATTTTGGCTGTGATCAGATAAATCCTTTTTTCTTAATCTAATTTTGCTGGGGTTTGGATTTGTCCTAGAAGAGGACCTATAACCAAACTAAAAATGAGGTGAGATTGTGTAAGAACTGCTGTCCTGATGACATTTCTATTCAAGGTGATAGAAAACTGGCCAGAATGCCTCAACTAATGACATTTATACTATTGTATGCAGAAATATTTTCAGAACAGTTACCGACATTTTGACAGTCCTGAAACTAATCCTTAGCTTTATTTCATCCCTAGTGACATTCATTTTACTGATAATTGAAATAATATACAACTTTATTTTTTACAGTAAAAATACATACAGATTTGATTTTTTTTTTTCTATTGCTATCCTGTAGCAGTGCAAGCCATAATACATTATGTGGCTTACAACGACAAAAAATTATGTTTTCAATTTGGTAAGTCATTTTCAATTGAAAATATAATGCATTCCTACATAAGACATATTGGAGTGTGGCAGACAGTAAGTATTAGGGAAGACCTACTATATTTGAAACAACATAATTAACACTCTTTGTTCATGATAGGCAAATAAACAACCAAGGTAGGTCTTTTTCAGTGATGGATAGCATCTTTATTAAAGAACTAATCTACATCTCAAACCAGGATCTATCTAGTACATAAATCAGGGTCTTGTGGTTCTATTTACGGTTCCTTTTACAACCTAAGTGTTAAGTTTATTGCCATATAGCCCAATAATTCATTGTTGAGGGATGCCAAGCCCCGTTCTCCCTTCTCTGTATTCTCACTACAAATGGAGACACATTTAGTTCAGAATACCATCACTGATTTGCTCTATTCTTAACAAGTAGCTTAAGTTCTGACTGTCTAATGTTAATTATATACCTTTATTAAGAATGTTGAAGTTCTGCTGAGAAAATGTGTTTATATATGCTAAGTATTCAGTTCCTTCAACTCATATACAAAGTCAAGGTTGCCCTGCCAGAGAGCTCCTATGCCAGGGACCTCTGCACTTGTTCTCCTGAGATGGTCAAGTTTGGAATAACAGAGGAACTGCATAAAAGCCGTAGTGATTTATTAGCTCATGTTTGGACATGATGGCCCTAAATAATCTATTCCAGCTATTTGGTAGATGCCATGATCTGTGAAACTTACCTGAGCACCTCTGGCCAACATTTTTTTTTTTTTTTTTCCTAGTCAATAGTTCCCTGTGCGTATTGCAGATGCTTGGGACCCCAAAGGCTTTTTCCTTACCTGACTCAATTGCAAGATGAGCACTTAGAACACAGGGGATGTATATTCAAAGCTATACTTCACCTTTCATTGATTAATAGCAGATCCAACTATGTCAGATTCTTGTATACCTGCATGTATGATAAAGTATAATCAGTAGATAACTTGCAAAATTCTTTGGGGCACTCATAAAAGCTCTTAGATACGTCACTTCTTTCTAGTTTAAAATACTGTTTGGGATAAGGTTGTAGGTTGTTTGGACTTTATTGTATTTATTATATTTGGCTGTGAGCAGACTATTAGATTAATTACTTAAAAAACTTACTGATGTTTTTATGCTTTGATGTGCAATGGATTAGCTGATGATGTCGTCGTTTAAAGAATCATCAGAGATGTAGGAGACAGCTGCTACTGAAAGGTCACATCAACTGTCGTTTCAGATTTTCAGCAAATGCACGTAGATGCATCTGCAGGGATTACACTCCTCGGATTGGAAAGTTTCCAGGACAAACATAGCAGAGTTCTACCTTTTAAAAATTATATTAGTAGTAGTATTTTAGTGAAAACTGAGATTTTAGAAAGCATTTGAGAGGCTTGTTTACAAGATTCTTAGATGCTTCTGCTCATTAGGAAATGCCAATATAGACGTTCTGTACCTTATTGGTCTGTAAAGATTGCGGATACATCAAGGAGAAGGAGATGCATTATGTAAGCATTAACAGCAGTGGAAAATCTGTAGTCTGCATAATCTCTTCAAAAGACGTGCCATCTTCCACTTCTCATTCTGTTTCGGGCCTTGAAAGAAGGAAGGTCTAAAAAAAGATAAAATCCTTTTTATGGAGAAATTTTTTTGTTTCTGTTTCGTTTCAGGAAGGCAGTGAGCTAGTGAATAGTGTAACTAATCTGGCAACTGTGAAGTAAATTGTAAAATAAGGTGTTTTTCAGCAGAGATAAGGGAATAAGAATTTGATTCTGTATAGCCAAGCTATGTTACTTTCCAAGACTATGGACATAAGATACTGTGAACATTTTTAATTTGAAAAGGCTTATGGTTCTCAAAAATCAATGTCTTTTATGATTTTATATGTTGACATCAAACAAAATGAGGCCCAGATTTCTGAAATAAGTGGATTCTGGGATAATCCAAGTTAAAGGCCATTTGTGATCTGAATAAATATGTGCAGCAGTATGTTCCTTTTTAACCACACCTTTCTGGTTTTTACACATTTTTCCAAGATAGAGCCTTGGTCAGATTTCTGTGGTCCTTTTCTCATCTTCTGAATCATCCTACAACTTATTCAGGAGTTATAAAAATACAGTGACCCAGATCCTCTGCTGCAGCTGAGGTAGCAGCAAAGCCAGCTCCTGTTGCCCTGATGCTGGGCTCTTTACTGGGTTCGACTTTGAACAGGGGACATCACAATCTTGATACTACTCAGGTCTCAAGTAACACCAGTTTCAGTGGGCTGATTTTGCAGCTCAGTATTACCATGGTAAAAGAAATTCGTAGTCATGCCTTCTTCCTTATGCACTGCCATTTTTTTCCCAGTTGCGAAGTATGAAGTAGCTTAGGGACCATCATAGGGCTTGTGTATGTTCCTCCTAAATAGGCTCACATTGGTTATGTGGTGGTGGGGCAGTTAAAGCCATTATGGAGCACTGTATAAAACTGTGATGGGGTAGATGTGAGGAGAAATCTCTTAATGATGAGGATGGTGAAGCACTGGAAGAGATTGCCTGAAGAGGCTCTGGAGTATTCCTCACTGGAGATCTTTAAAGATTAGGCAGGAATTATGTGCACATAGTTGATCATGCTGCAAGTCTGAGGTGTGTCCTCGAGCAGCGTTTTCTACTTGTGATCTGTGATTTTTTTTTCTATCAATTTTTTCATGCGTTTATAACTGAAGTTACTACTGTTTCATAATTTCCTCTAATCAGCTTAATCTTTTTCTAATATTTATTTAACTAGATGATTATTTTAGTGTGTTTTTTTAAGCCTTGGGAGCTCAGAAATAATAAAACATTGCAGGCTGGGTGTTGGCGGAGTTTTAAGGGAACTGTCACCACTGTTAGCGTTCTCAGCCCAAGCAGCTGCTTGCAGATTCAGTCACCAAAGCACCTTATAGACAGGAAAAATTCTGCTCTGGAAAGGAGGAATGCAACTGGAAAACAATGTATAAAAGCAAAGAAAAAAAAGAGAGATAACAATAACCACTAATAAGACCCAAAACTTGGCGTCATTAGGGCAGCACTGTGGGAAAACAGGAAAAATGAAAGCGGTGCAATAACTGGATGTTCTGTAGAGATCAGCTCTGGGAGAGAACAGCTTCCTTTGTCCTTAATCAGAGACTTTATAACTCTAGAGGGGAAGTAAGTGAGAGACTGCACACATGGACCTACTGAACTGGAATGCAGGAGTAGTGGCTAAATATAACACACGTCTCCAACTGGCAAAGGAAAGAAAAGCGAAGAGCTGTGGGAGGCAGATATGGAAATGATACACTGTGCCTCCACTATGCAAGTCTTGGTTTACAAGGTGCTTTGATGTAAGACCTCTCTGCAGTGACAGCTAGTGTCACTGGAGTTCATTATAAAGTAAATAGATGCTACTTTTATAACTCACCTCCCAATAGAACATGCAAATTTCATAATTTCCAGGAACATGCTGTGAGAGTGTGCTGAACTCCAAAGTATCAGATTTTTCTGATAGATGACCTAGAAAATCCATCACTTTTTAAAAGTATGATTCTTTCCTTCTGTGCATGTTTTTTTCTCCCAGTTAGTTGTCACAGGACCTTCCTTTACTTGCAGCATGATGATGAAAAGCAGTGGGGAGGAGGTCAAAGGAAAATGACACCAGGTATAACACCACATTAATATTCGAATGGCTTTATTTTCCTCTGTTGCTATGTCCTTGATGCAAAGGAAGGAGACGTGGGCATTCGGGGAGCTGATTGGCATGGTGGGTTGTGTGCTTGGTCATATGCTCCTCCTTGAACTCATTCTGGAGTGAGTGTCTCAGTGGCAGTGGGACTGGAGTGTCCATCCATCCACTATGCTTTAGAAGAGCTAAAAAAGGTGGAAGAAACCCCTGTCAAACGAAACGCTAGAGGAGCTATTAGCTCAGCCAGTCCTACGGAGCATCTGAACTCCAGACACAGACTTTCCTTGCACTGTGTAGTCCGGGAGCTGCCAGGTTTGACAGGCAGCGTCACAGCTCCCACGCTGCTCCTCAGACATGGCACTGGCTGCAGAATTGGTTGCAGTTTTTGGTGTGGTCTCACTCCTAGGGGCCATGACCTGGAGCAATCCAGAGGAAAAAAAAATTAATGTATAGCATAAATGATCTTTGGGAAGTAAGTAGGGTGCTGTTTGTTGTAAGCTAATTTGTTTCCTTTGGCTGTTGTCTCCTGAAACCATCAAATCTTTTCCCACCGTGCTTCTATACCACTGAGTGCACAAAAATATCTTGTTCCTTTCCTTTGGAGAATATTCCTCAAAACAAGGTCCTGTTTATGACAGTCTGACTCTTTTACCTTCTCTTTCTACCTCTTTGGGTCTTTGTGTCATTTACTAAAAAATCTTTTTTCTCCCTAATAGCATGTGTGATGGGTAACTTTCAAATTCATGTCTAGAATATCACACGTCTTCTGAGTTCACATCTGCTGAGTGAGCATCAGGATTTTTTGTACTTCACCTTGATTTTGCAATAGCATTGACCAAATTCAGTGGGCTTCTGTTTCAAATGCCTTAGCAGGATGTTGTCAACAGCAGAATTGTGCCTTTAGTGAGTATCTGTATGGCAACACCTCTGCTTCCTGGTGATAAATGATTTCAGCATATTGAAATATAGGTAAATTTGAAAAATAAAGAACCTCCTGTTTTCTGAGAACTTGGAATTTTAATGAAAGACTGTATGGTACAAAAGTGATATGCTGTAAAACCTTGCTGTACTGAAACTAGAGAGCACTGAAGCTGGAATAAGATTACCCACATGGGTATTTTTAATAAGTTCAATAGTGTGTTTCCCTGCCTGTTTGAGAAAATAAATCTCTTGCTTTCAGAGCACCTTGCTTATATTACTTGGAATAAGGTATGTCATAGCTCAAGCAACATTATCTTCAATCAAGGAAGCAATAGCCTTTTTTTCTTCTAAATTTAAAAAAATTACTAATGTAAAAGCATTCCTGATGAAAACTGGTTCAGCTAAACTGAAATCAGCAAATCAAACCTGTCTAAAGTGGTGTTTAAAATGTTATATGCCCAAATTAAGGTTCACCCAGATCATCATTCTTCAACAGGTTTTTTTCTGAGTCAACCTGGCGTGCAGGCAATGTCCCTTTTCTATTGCGATAGGGTTTTGCAGAAGCACAGGATCCCTCTGCTTGAGACTTACTGTAGCAGCAAGGCCATCCATAATGTTAGTGCAAAGTTTAAATGATACGTTAGTATGTTAGTATGCAACATAACGGGCATTAACGGTGGAACTGGACAAGCCAGGTGGTGTAAGTCCAAAGGAGAAAGAAAACTTTAGTAGTGGTGAAGGCTAGCAAATAACAGTTTCTTCTAGATTAGCATTTAAAACAAAGCATTACATTCTTTGGATTAAATAAAATGACTACAATTCTTTTGTAGGAGGCTGCTTTAATTGCTATTTTGTTTCCATAAGTCACCGCATAAATTATATCTTCTCTATAAATTCTCTCTGTTTTTGGCTTTGCCTCCTGGGGTTTTAATTTATCAGACTTGTCATTTCTTGAATATTATCACAGATTGAAATGTACAGTAGACACCTGGAGGCTTTTACTTTTTTCCATCCTTGGGCTTTGTAGAAATAGGACCATCTGGCCTGTAGGTCTGGAAGCATCAACATTCACTCATTAGATATGTCTGAAGCCCTCACTTTCAATCTGCCTCATTTAGCTACCTTAGGACTGTAGTTAGGTGGTCTGTTGTTTTCACCTGTTGTTTACAAGAAGTTTAAATGCGTGCTCCAAACTAGAGGCAAACATCTCCTACACCCATCTCCATCTTCGTGTTTCGTTATCGCTTGGCTGTTCCTGGAATAAGAATCCGGGGGTAAAGAATAGCCATATTTCCACAATTTCTGTTACCACTTCAGAAATGGTTATCAAATGCGAAGCCTAAAGAGGGCCCTGCTGGGTTATCTAGTGGGTGCTTCTCGTAACACAAACAGCAGAGAGCGTCTACTTCCAGCAACAACCGCTGGTAAAAATCGCTGAGGGCTGAGCAGCGCAAACCTCTGCCGTGTCAAACAGGGCTCGGGTGCCCCTGCATTACCTGCCAGGCTTGGAAAAAGGAGTTCAAAGGAGAGAGCTCAGCTCTCTGTTTTGGGGAAGGAGCACAATTTTCATGCTGGGAGGGAAAACGTGTTCTAGTTGTGAACTAACTGAAGACTGTCATCTTGCAGAGTATCCCTGGGAGAAGTTAGACCCCAGACAGGAGCCCTGTTTTGATTATTAGCAGCAACTTACCTGTCAGTCAGGAGATGGTGACAGGCTGTAAAACCCTCTTCTATTTTGCACACGCTGGAAGAGTTGACAGCAGCTTATTGTGAACTCAGCAATGATGTAATTGCGCTGTCTTGCTAATCTAGTTTTTTTTCTTCTCTCTGTAGTTAATAAATACCTTTTAAAACTTTTTAATAAAAATCAAGAGTATAAAATTCCAAACAGAATACCAAAACTATTAGCTTTGTCGTGTGAATGTATCCCCTCATGTGAATGACTTCGTGTTCACTAAGGCTAGTTGCAGGAGCAATCGTTACAGGCATTTGGGTCGACCTTGCTTCTATTAAAGATGGTAAAAAAAAATCTCCAACATAAAAGAAAAAAGCCTGAAAATGTGCTGCTGTGACATAAGCATGAATAAGGCTTTAGCTTAATCTGGAGACCCTCAGGTTCAATGAGCAGTTTCAGTAGGAGCTTCTCTAGAACAGAGATCAGATCACATTTACTGAGGTGAGGTTTGTATTTTCAAGGCAGAGTGCTGAAGATGCCAAGTGCTACCTCTTGAGTCCAGTCCGTATGCAAGATGCTGGGACGTGAGGAGTCACACTGAACTGCATGCAGCTGAAGTCACACGTGTGTATATGTCTGTGAAGGACTGAGCTGATCATTTCTAATTACCATTTGCAGACTTTTTTTTTAATCTTCACTTTTACTACCTATGATTAAAAGTCATGCTCACCCTGCACAGATTGCTTTCCACAGTGATTCCAGCAGTTCATTTGCTCCTTTCTGTATTGCTCCACCTTATTGGTGCCTTCAAGGATTAATTTATCATAGGTAAACCAGATTTATAAATGTGAATTTACACCAATAAGATTGGAAGGCTCTGATTCACAGCCACAATAGTAACTTTAATAACTAGGAATACTTAGAGAGTCAAAATAAATATTGGTGTTCTCTTCCTTTCCTCATTTTGCCTGAAATACGTGCAGGTCTATCATTCACTCAGACTAAAAGTGGATCTGCCAAAGCTTTGGAACATACAAACCATTCCTGTCTGCTTGCATCCTTTGGGTCTGTTTTGATAGAATTTCTCATTGATTATCCCAATTTCACTGTAGGGAGATAGCTCTCAAAATTAGCATTCCATGAGATGGTTCCAGCAGAAGGTAAAATGCACCTTCTATAACAATAACAAGTATTACTGTGTTTAGTTTTTTCAGTTGTTAGCAAGTGTGGACCTAAATCATGCACCTTTTGCCATAAAACTCAGAGGAAGTGTAGGAGAAGGTAAAGCTGGGGAGCTTTACCTCCATCTCGAGATACGTCCTCAGCAATAGTATGAACCGCCCTCTGGGTCAGCTCTGTAGGCTGTGCCTAGGCAAGTCCCACCGGCCTTCCTCGAGAGCGTATACTGCACCAGCCATTTTCCACGTGGCCCCTGGTGCTCATTAGCCCCTGTGAAAACATCTGTGCCCTCTACAGAGGGATCCGACTCCTCTGTCCTCTGAAGAAGGCCACAAGCAAAGAGGATGCTGTGCCCTCCAGCCTCGCGCAATCAGACTGACACTGGTTCATGCCAATTTTCATGTAAGCAGAGAAAGTAAGAATATGCAGTGGGGCAAGTTTATCAATTTACCGAGGAATATTATTTGGCAGTAAATTGCGCAGCCTGAGTCGACAGCCTCTCAACATCTCTCTGCCTTTTGCCGTTGTTGTACACCTATTTTTCTCTGGTGTAACCTGCTTCCATCCCAAGGAAGTTTACGACACGTCATGTGCAAGTGCTCCGCGGAGAGGTGACTGGGGGATGCGTAGGGGAAAAGGTGGCACTCCTGGTGCACCAGGTGTCAAAAGCCTCTGTCCTTTACTTCCAGGTTCAGTGAAGCCTTTCTTTAAGCTGCCTTCAACTCTTTGTACAACAAATACCTGTGCCGACTGACAAATTCCGAAATATTTTTTTTATCCTCCTTGTCTAGTGAGCCATACCATAACTTGCTCTGGGAAGGGGAGAAACAAGCATTTCTGCAGGGAAAGGATTCCTTCTGGTGCAGCAGTCACAGCTGGTCACAAAACTTGGCTCTGCTCTAACTCCCAAATTGGGGGTCAGCAATTAGAGAGGCTCAGCTGATGGGGATGTGGAGTTATTTCTTCTCATCTTCTACCATTATTAGTATTCAGTTTCTGTCTATCCTTCTAAGTTAAACTTCACCAGGCAGGATGAAATGTTGGTGCTTTCTCCCAGTCAGTAGGTAAGCTACTTCACGAGACGTGCATCATCTACTGCCAGAGCCTGCAGGAAGATCCCCAGCAGATCAAAGCAACGAGCTGAACAAAAGCAGTCATTTAACCCCTGTGCTATCCTTGAGGGCTTCCTAGCTTCATAAAATGCATTTTCGTCTCTGTTACGATGATTTGTTACCTGAATGATCTATGCACCTCAGGCAGCAATGGTGAGGTAAAACAACTGAAAGAGAAACCAGGGCCAAAATACCTGCATCAGCTTAAAAGAGCAGTACCAGTCTCTCCTCTCCAACTGTTCGACTGGAGTTTGAAAAGGAAGGGATAAAACTAATTTACTGAATTCCTAATTTCTAATAGTTATAAGAAATAACCATCTATTGAAGTAATGCATGAATGGATACTTATGTGGTTCAATCAAGAAGAAGTTTCATAGTTGGTTCAGAGATAAAGGATAAATAAAGCATCTGTACTAATCTCTAAATAGGAGTTTGCGCTAAGAGAATGTTTTACGAATGGTAAAACTGAGGCATAAAATGATGCACACGTCTCCGAGCAAACTTCCGTCAGCCATAACCACTGTGCCTGGGAAGGGCAGAGCTTCTTGCTGGCACGGTGCAGCTGGACGGTACAAGCGCTGTACCTGAAGTGTTCAAGGTGTGCTCGACTGAGGTACGCTGTGTTGAGTCAAGTTGTACGTGAGCAGTCACATTTCCAACTACCCCATAGCTGACAGACCACTGCTAAAATAGCAAACTTGCCTTGTTGAGCCTGTGAAGTTGGAGATTCAGCTGGAAAGCCTACAAAAAATTCAACCTGTTGAATTTTGCATGGTCTTTTTCTGCATTAGACTTGAATCTGCTGTCTCATAGTTATTCCAGGGAAGACTGTACCAAAATCATTATAATTACATCAGTGTGTAACTAGTGTGAGAACAGAAGTGGGATTCTTACAAAGAAAGTGTTGTTTTAGCTTTAAATCAATTCAAAATTAACAGTAATACATAGTAATACACAATCCATCTTTTATTGCAGCTTGTTACTGTAAATGCGCATAAGTTTAATGCATGCTTTTAGCAGCTGCTTAGATTTCCATATACCAATAAACAAGGTTAAATCAGTACAAACGCTATCTAAACTTTCCATACTTACTGTAGGAAATACCTGAAGTACAGTAAACAACGGTAGTGGGCTCTTTAGGTCTTCCATGCTGACTGCTGAAACCATTCGTTATATTGCAAACTGGTTTATGTATGCTTCATCCAGCTTCAGCTGAGAAAAACCCCAGAACTTGGTACCCTACTTCCAGTACAGAAGGCTAAGTTAGAAGTTACTGCACTAGTGCCAAGTTACACCAGCCTGAACCTGGTGAGGGTGGACAGAATAGAGCCCTCGCTGTTCACTCATGCTTTATGGATGTGAGCGAGTATCTTGCTCTGTTGTGAAACAGAGAAGGAAAAATGTACCGTTCGCTGTGAATCTGCAAAACTGTGTGAAGCGAAAACCGCCAGTTTCTGTTCGCAGTAGCAGATGAGATAAAACTCCAATGAAAATAAGCATGAGAATTCAAGTAATAACATGACTGCTCATTGCTATATAGGAAAAACTAAGCCAGAGTATAACATTAATTAGTATTAATCACACACAAATAATTCTGCCTGATACAACTGTGAGTAGCAAATAGCAAATACCAGAAGCTCTCATTAACAGTTAAATCTTTTCACGGTGGTTTTTAACGATACTTTGCAGTATATAGGTAAAGATGATGCAGGGTTAGAGACCTCCTAGTCCTCCTGACTATGGGTAGGTGTCCAAAAGTTGCCCTAGAGAAGCAATCTGTATGGATTAAGTAGACTTAGTAGCATCTACTCATCCTCACAATTACAATTTCAGATCAAACTTTTTCATACTGTACAAAGTTGATATAATGAGTGCTTTAAAATGGGAGACACCTTATTGTAGTGTGTATAAATGCTGATAGCACTGATTCAGATCATATGCAGTCTGAAATGTGATTAACATTTTAAGCTAATATCCAAATCAAGTTATTTTTATAACCTATCAAATGAAAATTATGAGGCTCTTCAAAAACCCCTCAACAACAGACTCATAAAGGGGATAATGAGAGACATTAGCTGTTTATAAAAGATAGTATCTCATGCAAATTTGACATTACATGTCTTACTGCATGTTATTAGATGTTCATTGGCTATGCAAATATTATTCACTTTTTGTAAATGTTGTCTGCTCTTCAGTCAGCATAAGGAAACATGAGCTTCAGTGAAAATGCTATGGTTTACCATTTTCAATGAAAATAAAAAAGAGGTAGACTACACTCTTGTCTTTGATCAATGCTTAGAATAAAGGGAAAATATTGATCCTTATTTCCAGTGTACTTCTTTAAGGTGGCAATTGGTTGTTTAATGCCTGCTAAACTACATAAAATACTTTAAATTATAATAAAGATACACAATAGGGTTGGTTCATAATTTCTAAAATTGGTGTCTATTCATATTTATCATGTTAATAGCACAAATATTTCTGAGACTTAAAGTATCTGTAAAAGACCTAACATTGACATCTTTCATTTGGTGAGATTCAACAAGACAATGCGTTTAAGGGCCGCTTGCAATACTATTTTTCAGCTGTGGTAAATATACGGTGTCCCATTCTTTTTACATGGAAATTGACATGGCTAGATAGCGTGGGCCGGAAGAGAATCAGACATGAATTTTCTTAAGACTGAACAGACCTTGCTTAAATTTAAGTCCTGATTTCAAATACAGTTGCCAGTGCACAGGGGAGGCAGGATTCCCAGAGCTTCTGGGTCATCAAAAGCAGTCTTCTGCTGTGGTGTGCAAGTATATCATATAATCCTTTTGATAAACTAAATAAATCCCATCTACAGACTGTTCTGGTTTTTGTGCCCCAGCTACTCCCCCTGGGAGGCTGTTCTAGGACCTCTCTCTTCTGATCGAAATCATCCTCTAATGTCCTGCCTAAATATATTCAAGACGATTTATGCCCATTTGTTCCTGTGCCAGTATTATCCTTTAGCTTAAAAAATGTCTTTTCCCTTCCTGGTGTGTCCCTGAAGTGTTTGCTGAGAGCAGTCATACTTCTTCCCAGCCCTTGTTTAGTTAGGCTAAACAAGCCAAGCTGTTTTAGCCTTTTCTCTTAGGACTGAAGGCTTTCCCCTGATTATGATGCCTCTCTGGTCTCTTGAGGTTTTAATTCTTCTTTATATTTTAACATAGATAAACAGAATTGTTCAGAGCCTTCAAGACAAGGACTAGCGAGCGCCTTGTGCAATGCTGGTTAGTTCTTGCCGTATCTTCTCGGCAATATCTCTCTGCCCACACAAGAAACTACTTTTTTTCCTTTTCCCTACTTCCTCCACAGCTGACAAGTGCATTTTGATCCCTTGCCTCCTATGCAGTTTCTAACTTTAGGATGCTCAGTTTGTAACTGAAATTCTTGCTAGTGACTACATGCATGGCCTTGTATTCAGTAGTACTAAATTACATCGAGTACCCATTGCTTCTGTTTTCAGTCATGCCATTCTTCTCGTGTGATATCCCAATTCACTTAGGTATCAACAGCATTGCAAAATCTGCGTCATCAGCAGACTCCACGAGGACTTTTCTACCTGTGCTAACTGTGTGCCTGCCTGTGCTACTGCTGCGTTCGCTGTATGGAGATCCCCAGGGCTCTGCCATATGCAGCCACCCTTCAGCGACTCCTCTGCGCCGTGGAAAGCCAATTTTAACAGGTGCATTGCTTTGCATTTGTCCCGGAGCACGCAGAAGCTCCAGATCAGAGTGCTCTCAGACTGCTTCTCCACAAATAAAAGAACACTGCAAACACTGACGCATACTCTTGGAGTAAATTAGCGGGATGGTGTAATATGGGACAACGTGACTGGCTTCGGTGAGGTTACGGAGCACTGGAAATCCGTGTGCGAGTTTGGGCTGGGCCCTGTCCTTCTTGTGCATACCTTGCCAGCCTGCTTCCAGGAGGGGGGCTGCTGCTTGAGACAGGGTTTTGTAAATCCAGTGATCCTGTAGTTCCAGCTACGCTTCACCCAGGCAGTATACCTTAAACATCCCTAATCTGCGCAGTAGCTATGCCGAGCAAGAGCCAAGTAACCGAAAGAAAAGTAAATGTGTTAACTAGGACAGAACATAGGCTGTGTCCAGTCACCGGGTGTTTCAGACCATAGCACAGACAGTTCCCTTTCTAAAGGGAAACAGCCTTGTATTATATTTTATTCACAGAGACATTCCCTACGCCATTGCCTTACATGATTCCTGCTGCGTACAGATGTGAATATAGTGGCTTTAAATTCACCTGACTGCTGCATATGTCCTTGAATCAGCAGTCTGCAGTGCACTTAGCAGCATTACGATAGTTATTATTTTTCTGCTTCCCAGTGGGCTACCATTCATTCCCATCCTGTCAAAGCCTCCAAGTGCCAAATCAGAAATTTAACATTCAATTAACACTCTGTTTTGTTCAGGAAGCATTCTACAATGGCAATATGCTGCTTCTGTATCATTATGAGATAGGAGTCCTTCTTTGCTAACACCTTGCTGTAATCTGTGTCACAAAGGACAGCTAAAATGGAGCTATAATTATATGTCTTAATAAAGCGCAACCCTGTTGGTAGTTTACCTTAAATTTCAGCATTTCATGATTTAAAGCAATCTATCTCTTGAAATATATTATTTTTCTTATACAGTACTTATACATGAGATAATTTCTTCTTTGCTTTTTTTTGTTGGTAAGAGAGTTGCTATTATGATCTGCTCGTCAGTTTGTATGATCCGTATGCCTTGGCCTTTGCACCAACCACTGCTTTTTGTGGCAAACTGCCTCTTCCTGTGGGAGGATTTAGGATACCTCATATATGTGTCTAAAATATAAAGGATATTGGTGTCTTTGAGCTAAAAAGAGCTTCAGAAAGTCTCAGAAAAAAACTTCAGCAGCTGTCCGAAGTTGAATTACAGCCTCTATGAGGTTCATATATATTAGTAACAAGCATAAGAAGTTCCAAGGTAGAGGATGAATTTGGGTTTACCCAGGGTGTGAGTAACTCTGAGAAGATCAATTCAAGACACAATCTCTTTCAACTAGACGGAGTTTCATTGTTTATTTTCTGATACCTGATTTGCATTTCCTCAACCTGATTTGGTCACTTAAAAGCCTAAAAAATGCCAGATGAATTATTTGAGGAAGATGCAGTTCTCAGATGGGGAGAGCAAACCAGGAGAGAAATCAGGTAATTAACAGGCCTACGAAAGTGTGGGACTACCAAATTATTTTCCTGTCTAGTCTTGCACGAGGGAGTTATGCATGGATATGCAAAACTGCTGCAGTGCTACAGGGGCTGGTGCAGACTGACGGGGGATTTATTATCTGTTCAGCACAGGTGATTGGGCTGTGGGTGTAGGAGAAAAAGACTTCTGAGAATGATCCCAACATTTCACCTGAGGTTTCACATTTGCTAGAAGCTTAAATTCGACTCTGTTAAAAACATTACCATTTTTCCACCTATTCAGTCAGAATCTGTCAGTGCCTGTGTAGGCTTTTACTGTTCTCCATCTTGCTAGGTAGTCAGCTAAGAAGATGACTGAAGTTTATTAGCTGGCACTGGCAAAATAAATAGGAAGAGCATGTAGTAAAGAATGTTGTAAGTATTGTGAGCTGTACAAGAATGGGTGGTATGAAAATGCCCTGGAAGTCCATCAGTTTTTCTTTTCCCACCAGTTCTCACCTTTACCTGGATCCTACAAGCAGATAAATGGACCCAGAACACCCAAATGCCTTTCTGAAGTCTTTGAAAAGGAGTAGGATTTACTCTACCTGTTATGATAGCAGTGACTCACCAAGAGTGTTCTCATTTGAAAGGTCTCTTTCCTTCTCCTTCTCCTACTCCTACACCTTGTCTAATACTTGGAGAGGGAAAATACTCCTTCCCCATTGAAATACAGCAGCTCAAATGGCATGTTTGTACGAAGATGCTCTGCTCAGTATTCTTGTGACTCTGACTTGCAAATGCCTTCTTGTATTTCTGGCTGAAATTGAGTAACTGAGCATTTTTATTATTTGATATTCTTTATATCAGAGAATGGAAATTATCTGATTGGCTTACTGAAAGTGCAAATTATATTGAAAAAATGAATTTGGCGTTAGGTTTGATGCATAAATATTTTTTCTGACATTTTTCAGTACATTTGTGTGCAACTGTTAGACCTTGGGAAATTGAGAGATACGTGAGCTTCCTGGCAGGTGACAGGAGATTGGGAAAGTGGTATTAGGGGATTTCAGTAAAGGAGAAGAGCCGGAATAGCTACTCTGCTTCTAAATTTGAAAGGAAGCTTTCCCTCCATCAGGTTTCAGCTGATCTTCTCTCTTTTCCACTGAGTTTCCTGTTGTGGATAAAAACCCCATATGTATTAAAACCATTACAGGATAATAAAAATCTTCCTAAATCTGAATGCTATAGACTAAGTAAGATAACACTGTATTGAATGGTGTCCAAAGTACTTTGGTATCAGCTGATGGCAATTCCCCACTTGCTACATGCCTACATTTGACTTTGAGTTTTAAATGGGTTACCAATTTTCAGGAGTTGAGCACATTAGCCAGTGAAAGTTTGTGGTTGAAACCCATCTCTAGTGAGAAACTGAGCAGTAATATTTACTGGTGGCCAGGACCTAAGGAAAAGAGAATTATTATAATAAAAATGCAAAACAAACCCTACAGGACAAGAAATTGGATTGTGAATGTACTCATTCTGGGCTTAACGATTCTTCCTGATAGGATGAATGTGTTTCCATCATGTAAGACTCTTTGGCTGCACAATTATGCAAACACTAAAGCTATAGAGTCCCCATGAGGTCCTTTTTATCTTTGTTTAAAAAAATATTAAAAATCCTCCTCTCTGTAGTATCCTAGAATACTACGAAACTTCTGTGGGTGCCTAGCAGAGCGCTATTTTACAAAACGTGCATATCTAAGAGATCTTCCAAATCCATGTGCCAGTATAAAGTAATACGGCTGGCAAACATTACACTAAATGAAAGATGTGTCTATATAAATATATATATTTGAAAAAACTCCATTACTGCAAAGATCTGCATTGTGTTACCTGCATACTGGACCTCTGAAAACGTAAGTCCAGATTATAAGCAAATAATGCTGTTAATATAATGGAGCTGAGAGAAATTCATTGTAATAGAGATCTTGAATAATGAAATGACACATGAAGTATAGATTTATTTTTTTCTTTTGAGTTTTAATTCCAATAACAAGCCTTATTGTAATTTTCAGTTAACACTGCCCTATTAGCGAATACAACAAAGCAAGTAGTTCTTGACTGAAGATATAACTCCAGGTATGGTCCGATCATTTAATGGAAATGTATCTTCAATATTTAATCGAACTGACTCATGCTGAACTATTTCGGGGGAATTAAAAAAGAGTGATCCAATTATGATTGAATTTTTCCAAATTATAATATTTCACTAGTCTTTGTTTTCCTGAGGGAAAATCAAGTATTCTGAACTTTTTACAGTTGTAAATTGTTTTTAACAGTTAGCATAAATATATTAAATTATTGTGTTGTATATGGAAGTTATTGAATTGTAAGATGGAACAAATAAACTCAAAACTAGTCTAGAAGAAACAAAACAAAGATACAAAGCACTAGAACAGTGAACAGAAACTTCAAGCTGTTTTCACTAGAAACAGGTATAATTCTAATGCATGCTTTTAACCAATTTTTTTAAGTTGAGAGTGAAGGACAGAAAGTTCAACGTAGGTGAATAGAAGATGGAAAATACTGGAGAAAAGAACAAAAACGGTGAATGGTCCCTAGGGACCCTGTAAATTATTCTTATGCAGCGGGGAGGAGCGAATGCTGCTTTATTCTCAATGAGAAGAGTTGGGCTTCCTTAACTCCTGAGCGCGCTGCCCATGAGAAGCAGTCCAAGAGTATGCTCACTCACACAAATGAGCTGGGTTTTTTAACCCGTTTAGAAGGATATCAGCAATGAAGATATGCTGGCACAGGTTTCAGCTCTGTGCAGGTGGCTGGAGCTTCTGGATTTCAGCATGGACTAGCGATCTATGCCAGAAGGTCTTCACAGTCGTTGGTTCTTGCGCTATCTATAGCAAAACTGTGTCTTGATACAGGAGCTACAAGTGCACCTACATTTCTGTGTATACGAGGTAGATGTTTATTTAGCATCCACCTGGGTTTTATTATAGTCATTTGGGGTAGATTCATCTAGTCCTGTGGGTTATTTAAAATAAGGAGAATAGATAGGAAGGAAAGGATGTGGAACAATTCTGGAAAGGAATATTAAAGCAGAGCATAACTGCAGAAGTGCTGGATGTGAGCACAGAATCACGATCAGAGTGTATTTACAAACACAGGAGTCATGCTTTCAAATAACATTAAGATTCCTCAGCAAACTAAGTCATTACCATTGTCTCCTCTCTTTAAAGTATTACCTCTGTGTGCCAAAAGGCTGAACAAGACCATCGGAAAGAATCCAACTTATATTATTCTTCCCTTCAAGTCTCATTTTGAAAACAGGAGGAATCAAGGGCATAAGCATTACTTCAGTATTTCTTTTTACTTTCATAAGGCAAAGAGCAAAATGCATTCAACACAGTATTTTCTAATGCCTAACACATCATGTTAAAACTCAAAGACAAACAAAGATGGTTTTAAATAGCCAAATCATTAGTTATATTAGGTGTAGGATATGTTCCCAAGTAAAGGCAAAAAGGTAATCTGAAGATTCAAAATCACCATAAACATTGCGGTGTGAGAAAGATCGAGAACCTTTGAGATTTCATCTGTTCATACACTCCAGACTCCTTGCTCAGATGAGTCTGATTTTTTTTATTCTTAAAAACAAACAAATAAGCAAACAGGTGCACCATTAACCTATCCCTTTTACCAGCAATTTATTCTCCCCAAGTACCGAAAGAGAATTGTACCCAGAGGAATGAGATTCAATATTTTATCCACACCCTCATCATTTATGTACTAGAATGGATTAAATGTTAATCTCTTAATAATCCTTAATGAAGCAAGAAAGATCTTCAGAAATTAGCACTGTTTAATTGTCAGATGCCACCTCAGAAGAAATGCTATTTGTTAGTCAGGGCAGGTCCCAGTCATTGCTGGGTTTGAAAACAGATTGTTTATTTCTCCACGACAAAGCACTGCTGCACCAGCTGGAAACTGTATGGTTTAATGCCTGCAGATAAATGATGCGAGTGGTATAAGGCTATATCTATCAGAGACAGGTAAATCAGCAGTTTGGAAGCTGTTGATAAGCGGTCTTCCTCATTTGAAAAGTGAGGTCAAGGAAAAAACAACACATGGGATTCATAAAAGCAGTGAAATGAGTAGAGGAGGAGGACTGGGAGCATAAATCACAGCCTCCGTGCGGCGGAGTCCTCAGGTATATGGTGTGAGTGAATGAAGAAAGGGCAGTGATGAGCTTTGGCTCAAGAGCAATAAGATCTTCCAAGAGCAACAGGGATTTAGCAATTAAAAACAAATCAGAAAAGATTTTTGTGTTTTTCAGTGAACCATTTACTATTTCTGTTAAAATGCAGTAAGCTTGAGCTGTCTGAGCTCTGAAGTTACAAAAAAAATATCTGGAAGTAGCAGACTTGCCAAAATACATGAAATTGCCTAAAAACTTTTTGATAAGTAATAGGAAAAATTCTTAGAGGTACTCCTAGCAGGAGGAAAAAACTTGTGTCTGAGATGCCATGGTCTCCTTCATTTTCCTTATCAGCCATGGAGCCTTTTGCAGAGAGAATAAGGAATAATAAATCTGTCACAGAAATAATCTTGAAGCAACACATCAAAAAGAGTCTGTTATGTTTATCTTATTTTTATCTAACCTGAACAATTTTTTAAAGTTGTTATCTAAAAAAAGTGTCTGTCTTCAGACTAATTCATGTCAAAACTCAAGTGTTAGCTTTGTGTTTGCCTGACTTGAAAAAGCTGTTTTCCCAAATATGTTTTGGTAAAAATGGGCAAAAGATTTTTATAATTATAAATGAAAAGGAATTGGAGTCCCTTGGAGCTGGCTATGCAACTTCATTATTTTAAAAAAATAAAGGAACAGCCAGAGGAATATTTAGTGAAGAATGTTTTTATTATTCCAAGGTCTTCCTGCTATCTTCTCAGCCCAACTGTAGTGGGAATACTGAAAATATTGCTAGAATTTGGTAGGAATAATAATACTAAAAAAATCTCTAAAATGCAAATGTAAACACAATGTCTATTTTTAAACATTGTATCATTTTATGTCACCTAAATAGGCACATGAAAACCAAGCACACGCAGCAGAGCCTACCTAATACTAAGCATCACCCATTATTATATTATATTATATTATATTATATTATATTATATTATATTATATTATATTAATATATCACCCAGTGATCTATTGTTTTCCTTCCCTGAGGATGCATAATGCAGATAGTTAAGTCTTTAACCAACACCCTTCTGTCATAACCAGAAGTTTCAAAGACTAGAAAGCAGTGGGATGTACATAAAACTGGCTCTCCGTTCATCTCCATCTCTAGAAATATCATGGACAACTTGGTCTCCCTTTTCTCCATCTCCTTCAAGCTAAACACCTTATATCTGAACTTTTCATACATACAGATAAGTTTAATAGACAGAATGGCCTTTCTCATAATTAGCATTTGCTAATCATATTTAAAATAGAAAATAAGTACAGTTGTGTGACTTCTAGTATTTTCATATCTGTTATTTATGAGCTTGAACTTCCTAAATAAATCATACTAGAAAATAACGCGGTTCTGGAAGTAAAGGAACAGAAAATAATCAAGTAGCAGATAGGACAATTCAAATTACATGCGTTGGAAAAAATAGAGGGAAGGAAGGAAAAGAAAGTGAAGTGGGAAAGTTTCTTATGAGTGATACTGGTAAAAAACCAAAGTCTATGGTAAATGTTACTTGCAAATAAAAAAAAAGTATTTTTTTCATTCCTCATGTTACTGAGTTGAATAAAATACTCTTTGTTAGCTCAGAAACATTCCCGCATTGTGGTTTAAAAAATCCATTGCAGAATGAGTTATGTATTCATAAACAGAGAGTTCATGAGCTTGTTCTGCCACTCAGTCAGATCAGTCAGTTTTTTACCCTTCCAAGACCTAATAATGTCAGGATCATTTTTCTTCAGTCGCAGTCTGTCTGTGAAGGCGCAGCAGATATAATTTAAGCCAGAAGAGAAGTGTGTTTATTTCAATGTAGGGGATGTAAAATGCCAGTGTTTTACCATTAGATAATGCACCGTATAAATCTTTGTGTACGCCAAAGCTGAAAAGGAGCACTTGTTTCCCAGAACCGGAGGTGCGGGAAAGGCTTCGCACCAGGCGCTACCAACTCAAATAGAGCCTTAGATGTGTAGGTGTTTGCTTCGGACTCCTCACTGTTTGTTTTCTGTAGTGGACAAGGAGAACAAGAACGTCTCTCATTTCTCTAACAAGTTCTGGGGCTTTACTTTTGTTGTAGATATTTATAAATGAAAAGTCTTCATGTCTTAGCTTCTATTATAGAATGTATAAATAAATTTGAAAGACTGTTTCTGTGGAACTAAAAATTTCAGCTGCACAGTTGACTTTTTCATTCTCATATTATGATATGGTAGATAAATAGAATTTTATTCTGATTGAGCTGTAGGTTTCTTTTAAAAGGTTCATCAATACATGGGCCTTGTCTGTGCACTAAAATAAAATTTATTGGGCAATGAACTCTATTTCAAGCTTAAATGAGAAAATTAAGATTTAAAAAGTTATATCTATCTGCAGATGTAATTAATGATCAAAGATGCAATTAAACATTAAAGAAGTTTTAAACTTTGTTGAATAGTTTCCTTAATGAGTTCCTAATAATAAGAGATATTAAATAACTTTGAGAAATAGTTTAAGTAGGCAGTTGCTTTTGGCAAATGTAATGCTTTAACACATTTTATTTGAAATCAGAGAATAAAAAGTATATACTAATGGAAGATGTCCAACATTGATCAATGGCATATTTTCAATACCTATTAGCTATTGCTAAGCTGCTAGAATTAGAAATATATAGGTGATATTGGCATGAATACCAACACTTTGTCATTATAATAGGCATGATAAATTAATTCCCCATTTTGTTGCTTTGGAATATTCCCAGGATAAACTCTGCTCAATAAAATAGTGCTTTAACTCAATAAGTAGACTAAACATTTAGAAGATAGTGAAGTAGAAGCTACTCTTTTTGAACTAGGGATGATTGATTGAAATGTTTCCACATGACAGTTTTTAATCAGAAAATGCAGTTTTGTTGGAAGGGAATCATTTCAATAGGAATATGTCCATTTCAATAACAATTCTAGAGGAACTGGTAATTTTTTTTTTCCAAAGTTACTTATTTATTTCAGTTAAGTAAAAAAAATTGCTAAAGATAATGTTTTTTATTTTGACTTCTTAGCTCCTTCTCTTTTAGTGTTACATTTACAGAATCCAGTTATATTTCTTACTTTAAAACTTCATAGTAAGATTGCATTTTTTTGTTCTTTTAAATTATTTTTTAATGAGATAAATTTATCACTCAACTTAGTATCTTTTCTCATTTGTCTAACAAAAAACTGGCGAGGATCAACACGTTTCTAGGAAGAAACACGTGTGGTAAATTTAGTTCAAAAACTAAAAGAGCTTTTGGCGAATTTTTTGAAGAATTTTGAAACCCGTTACAGCAAATATGGCTGAAAGACTATCAACACAGAAGATGCAGATAGGATGGAGAGCTTTATGCCCATCTCTGTTACCTCATGTTATCCTGTTTCTTAAAATGTTGAAATGTTGGATCTGAATTTTGCTGTTATAATAGGTATTAAAACCTTGGTTTTGAAAATCCTCCCCCTCCCCCAAGAAAAGTGTGTTAGATTGAGGGCTTGTGCTGTATCATATGGGAGAGAAAAAAGAAGAGAGGTAACAGGAAAGAAAGAGGGTTTGCTTTCTGAAGGCTATCTGCGTGGTTTCAGGGCTGTGATACCTGTTTTGATGTCACAACTGGTTTTGAAAAACTAGGTGTTGGCCAGTTTAAATTTGTTACACTCACCGTTGCTCTAAATGTTTTCCCTGATAAGTAAAATTTGTGAGATAGTTGTTCATTTTTATAGCGTCACCTTGGTTAAACCATCCTATTCTGAACTGAGAAACCTTAGTCAGCTGATGGAGATTATTACACTTGAAAAGGGAATAAATATTTTATAATATTAATGGCTACTTCAAAATGACTTTGTGAATAGAGTGTTTCAGGCCTCTTTTTGAGTCTTTGTCTTCACCACATGACATCAGAACTGTATCTGATGTAAATAGAATGTGAAAGTAGTTTTATTTGTGATGCTGGGTTCATGGGGGTGTTCTGTTTAACCTCTTATTAAATGATCTCTGATATCTTCTTTCTTTTCACATGGGGATGATATAAATTACTGTGGTTTATTTATATGCTTACCTAATCCATCTGGATATAAATACTGAACATTATTTAATGAAACAAAACTAAAAACATTACACACACAATTAGCCACTTCCTGTATCTTTAATAAAAATATATTGAATTATACTGAAGAAGAATTGCAGTGTGTTTAAGGCCAACCTATATAGTGAGAATTTGGGGGAAAATAGTTGCTTTCCTTTTCTCTTTAATACATGGACGCTACAATCAAGAGCAGCCAGTGCCATGATTCCTGGAGGGGCTTACCCAGAGTAAAAGGGAAAGACGAGGTCTGTGAAGTTGTCGCTTCGCGTTCACGCACAAAAGCGCGCAGTACTTAGCTCAGCCTCTTCCATTGCATGCATCGTTCACAGATCTGCAGTGTTTAAGGCATGGGCTTTTTCTGCTCCATTTTGGTATTTTGGTATGACTAGCTGGGATTTCTTCTGAGGGGAATGAAGTTTGCCATCTGTGACCGGTCTGATGTACGAACATGCCATTTTACCGAGAAGACGATATAGTACAGAGACAACAAATATTTTTGGTTGTGTCTGAAGAAATGCAATGTGTTGTGATTTTTTTTTTCTCCCTTCGTCTAAAAAATGCTCAGAAATTATTCCTGGTATCAGTAGCTCTGTTAATGCTGATTTTTTCCCATTGCTATAAAACCTTGGAATGTATCTGTTTGTTCAGCCATATGAAACAGAGTATTTTCTACACGATGGACATCATATATATCCAACATGATATGCCAGATCTTCAGGGCTTAGACCAAGAAAACCAAATGCAACTTTTTATTTATTTTCCTATAATTTGAGCATTCAGTAACTAATTAAAGAGTAACTGTGAATAAATGCAGAATTCTTTTATTTTGGCCGTAGAGAAGCTCTGTTAGCTTTTTTTGCCAACAGTGGTACTTAGAGGCTGATTTCCTGCAGTAGCTTCATTGATCCAGAAGTCCGCTATTGTCGGTATTTTGAAATGAAATAATGGCTCATCAGATACATTGTTTTATCTAGTGTTCTACCTTTCAATTCCTGTTTTCTCTTTTTTACCCCAGCCTGTTGAGGCTTGGCATGAAAATGTGAGAATATTGACCTTTGCTTCAGAACTGCAAGGAAGGTTAAAACCCACGCCGTTTCGGGGGCCTGATGTGTAACACATCTTTGTCCATAATGATGTCCACAGAGAGTGCTGTTTCCATTAAAATCAAGGAAAAAATACTGCTCACCATATACATCCCTAAAGGCATTTCTTCATACAATAATACTAGACCCTTGTGATTGTTTGGCAGGTTTATTTAAAGGTTGTGGTACATAGTACTCATTTCATCTTATTGTCAAAAACACATTTATTAAATTTTCTCTAGGAAGTTAGAATTGCTTTCAAATTAAGTATTTTGGCGCTGTCATTCTTTTTTAGGATTTAATGGCATTGTAATGTTCTGCTGTAATGAGTGACTCATATTGACTCATTGTTTCACTGTTTCTACACGTTACCTCTGCTGATGCTTTGCAAATTTTCAGAGTCTGTAGAGATTTATGCATTCAATTTGGTTGTACCCAGTCTTGGAGGGATCATTTCCTCAGCTACTATGATTTTAGGGGCTAATTATTGGTCAAATTAGCCGGTAAAGACAAAATCCAGGAGCAGAAACCTTTTGAAAACACAGGCTGTGCTACGAAGGATAAAGCAGGAGCAGGGAGCAGTGGCAGCACAGGTTATGAAGCGCTGCTTCAGAGCTGTGCACAGTTTTACTCAGTATTTGAGGCTCCGCGTAAGGGGTCGTAACAACCACGACGAAGGTGCAAACCCTACGTCGGAGGGAGGGAGGAACCAAACGCAACGCCACAGGTCCACCACAGCACGGCTTCGAGCCCGTGAGGAGCCTCACAGACTCTTTTTGGCAGCTCTGTGGAGCAGCTTTTCTTGTGCTTCGGCATCCCCTGTGCCAGCCGCAGGTGGCAGACACCTGCATCTGTCCTGGAGCCGCAGAAAAACCTCGAGTTGTGTTGGCTGTGAGAGCTGGGGTGAGCTAACATGACTGGGGAACAGATGTGTGAGACTCGCCCGTTAAAGGTGAGACTTGACCTTACTAAAGCAGTTAAGCAGGCAAATGCAACAATGCCAGCTTACTCCAGCTCTCCTCTTTTTACTAGGATAGCACGTCAGCGTGGACGCGGCTCCCTGCTGCAAACACACCTACGCTGCAAAGCCCCAGGCTGAAGTCAGAGGTGCACAAACTTCTAGCAGGCTTTTGAACAATGAAAAAATGTAGAACATAAGTGTAAAAGGTATGAAAAAATGTGGACCAGGTTATATAATGTTAATGATAAAAAAGGAAGCAGATAACTGAATTAATTAAAAAATGGTAAAATGGGAAAGTTACTGCAGTATAATAAAATTTTTGAAGTCTTGTTTACTGGTACTAACAAGTACCATATTTTTCTTCAGAGGAGGGGTTTCTTTAGTAACATGGCAAGCATTGAATTGTTAGAGAGAGAAAAACTTGCTCTTATGCCAGCCCTTCAGAACAGCTTCTGCACCCACTGCTGGTCCTCGAATATCTTCAGTTTTTCTAAAAATGCAATGAAATTGTTTACTACTTTGTGGAACACAGGTTCATGTACAGGAGTAAAGGCACATGTGACTGTTTTCTGATTTCTGTTTTGAAAGTAAGTGTGTCTAACATCCAAAGCTATTAGGTATTTAAAACTGTGGTGGTCAATGTATATTTAAAACTGTGGTGGTCAATGTATATACACGATATTAACGATCTTTTAAGACTCTTGATTCATGATCTTGTAAGACTTTTAACAATTTTGGGGATTTTTTCTGAACATAAAGACTTGAAGTTTTTATCCCGTAGTCCACTTACTTTCACCTGGTTTAAGTGATCAGTTACTAGGTGATGGTTATTGCTATTGCAAGATGTTGTTAGTGGTCACTGAAATTCACAGAAGATTTTCTTTTTAGAGGGTGAACTTTATTTCCAGTATTACAGTTGCAACTTGGGAGAGGTTTTTTTTATTAAAGAATATGTAGGAAAATTAATTTAGAAATACTCCCAGGGCAGAAAGGGTGTCTCATTTACGGTATTTATGTATTTTGGAGTGTCAACCCTGAGACTAAGGAGAAGGAACAGTGATTTTTTTCAGGGAACTCAGATGACCCTGAAGGAGGTTTGGCACGTTGCTTTTCCAGTAGATACAAGTCCATAGCATGCATCTGTCATTGGACAACCTTTCCCAATTTACCTAGACCACATCATTACTGCTATATGGCCATACATTGGGACTGCTGTCAATCAGCAGATAAAAGATATTTTTTACAATGATGCGGAAAGGCTTCATCCACCTGATGCTTTTTTGTTGCCTTTTGGCTTGGCTATTGCTTTGAAAATAAATGTTCCTTTTTGTACAACCTATAATATGTCCTGTATTGAAGTTATTAGCTGCACTCAGTATTAGGATTTGCTATTCTTCTTGCGGTAGATACTAGTTTCTCCAAGGCAAGCATGCTTTCTTAAAACTTGAGCTATGTTAATCAGTTCTTTATATGGAAATATGAAATGATTGACATTTTTTGACATGCTACCAAAAGAATGGTTTGCTTCTCTATTGTTCTCCTTTTTCAATTTGGAAATGACATTCTCTACCAGCAAACAATAATTTTCAAGGATAGAAAAAAGTTAGGAGTCAACAGAGCAATTTGGAAAGAATAATAACCATATGTTGTGGGCTTGATTATTCACTGGTTTTCATCTTTTGTAATTCACAGAATGAGTTAGCATAAATGTATATGTTGCTTGGTTTACAGAGATGTAAATGATTGCAAAAAATACAGAAGAAAAGCAAAGTAGGCTCAATATTTGGTATTTATAATACTACAGAATGCATAGAAATAGTTATTCACTGAAATATTCACTAGAAATATAGCTTGAAGAGTTAACATAACTTGTTTTCTTTATTCTCTGGAAATGAGAAATAATTGAGTTTTAGCAAAAGTGGGCTACCTTCTGCTGCCACAGAGGCAAACCTGGCAGACAACTTGTCATGTTAGAAGAGAGCAAAACTTGAACAGTTGCTCCGTAAATGTGCAGCCTCATTTTCTAATTTGATTATTGCTGTAGTTGACAAGCTCTTAAGAAGGTTTGAAATGTTAGTGCTCTTTCAGGAGCACTGACAGGAGGAAAGGATGGAAATTCAGAATGGTTTTTTCCCCTCTTTTTTCTCCTCTTGTTATGAAGGATGGATTGTCTTCTGTTAAGATTAAGAAGACAAAACAGCTTCACACCTATTCTGTCCTTAGGTATAAAAGTCAAAGATTAGGTGCAGAGAGGTGGTTGGTTAAAGGTACTCATGCAATAGTTTTATAAGCGTAACGCTATGATAAGGCTGTGAAATGCTATCAGTGTCCCAGCGATGCCAAAGCCGCAAGAGGGCATGAAGCCAGTTCTGTCTCCCATACTTAATGACTGCTGAGCTTCACTTGAAGGCTGAGCCTAAAGTCTTATTTCCTGCTTTAAACAAGCCACATATTGCACATTTGCCATGTACTTTATGTCAAATGGTTTCAGACTAAGCACTATAAAGTAACGCTTCAGTCATGTACATTGAAATACTGAATTGTTTAACCAAACCTGTGGAGAGCTGGAAGCCCCTTTAATCAGAATAGTTTCAGTCAATTAACATTCATAGCCTTACAATTTATGTTGGAATGAGGTACCCAGTTCTGCATTTGGAGGCAAAGATCAGCACTGATGCAGCAAAATACCCATTGCTGGCAGGATTCGGAGATTCTCTTCAGGTGTCAGTGTCTGAATATTTACCTGTTGCTTCCAGAGTCATGCTGGCTGAGGCTGGAGCTAGCCGAGTTACTCTGAAGTAACTCGGAGTTACTTCAGAGCAGGAGTTACTCCAAGCAGGAGTCTGGAAAAAGCTTTAACTGCAGTGAACATTGTCCAGAGCAGACACTAGGAACAAAATTACTCCTGAATGTCAAAGTATTCACAATTTTCTTTCTCATGTTAAGGGGTGAATGTTATAGAACATTGACCGTGGCTACTGGATAAGATAGTGTAAACCCTAATGAAAGTATTTAATTAACCACCTCCAAAATGTGCATTCAAGCTGTTATTTTTTAATGAAGCAGTGGATAGTTACTTTTGTCTTCTTCAGTGAGAACTGTGATTTTTTTTTTAATTAAAGGGCAAGAAGTGACAAACAAGGACAAGTCCTCAGTGGGAAAGAAGTCACATTTTGGATGTGTTATCAAACACATATTTTTGATTGCTAAATTTCATTAATGTATTAAAAAAGATGTCAAATTATGACCTGACTCCAGTGGTTAAGTGCCATTTTAGAGTGTTTAATACATGAACATACATAGAAGTTCTATCACTTAAAGTTATCTTGGCATCCTTGTGATGGCCTACTATACTTTTGCAAATTACTTTGTTGTCTTTGTGGCTTTGCAGTTCTTCTTCTTGATGACCTGTGTCGTGGTTTAACCCCAGCCAGAAACTAAGCACCATGCAGCCGCTCGCTCACTCCCCACCCCCGGTGGGATGGAGGGAAGAATCGGAAGGGTAAAAGTGAGAAAACTCGTGGGTTGAGATTAAGACAGTTTAATAATTGAAATAAAATAAAGTAAACAATAATAATAATAATAGACTATACAAAGCAAGTGATGCACGATGCAATTGCTCACCACCCTCTAACCAATCCCAGCCCGTCCCTGGGCAACGGTCACTGTCCCCTGGCCAGCTCCCCCCAGTTTCTATACTGGGCATGACGCCATATGGTATGGAATAGCCCTTTGGCCAGTTGGGGTCAGCTGTCCTGGCTGTGCCCCCTCCCAGCTTCTGGTGCCCCTGGCAGAGCAGGGGAAGCTGAAAAGTCCTTGACCAGTGTAAGCACTGCCCAGCGACAACTGAAACATCAGTGTGTTATAAACATTATTCTCATCCTAAATCCAAACCAGCACTATCCCAGCTACTAGGAAGACAATTAACTCTATCCCAGCCAAAACCAGGACATGCGTCACTGATAATGCCACTTTAAACAGTGACTGTATGAACACTAAGAATTACTAATAATTTTCTGGCAGTCTGTTTTTTAGATAAAGAGTTTCCTGCCCTCCTTTCTATTTCCTTTCTTTTTTCCATGAAAGTCCAATGGTGACAGATTTTCTGAGAAATAGTGTTTAAATCTTTGTGTTTAAATGTGATTTTCTTTACATGGTAGACTGTGCTTCAAGATTAGGAAGATACTAAGACATCTCATTCTTTAAATAAAGTCAAGTTGAAAGATGTGATACGGAATACCCTTGTAAAGATTTCATTCTGCAGCAAGTAATTAAGTACAGTTTAAGCATACCATAAAATATGCAATTAAAAAAAAAGATTGTGCACCCTGATAGGTAATATAGTAAATTGCAGTCCTGCAGTTTCTTTTGCTTGCTGCCATATAAGAAAACACAGATATTGACTTTTGTTGAAGGTCTTTTGATCAGACAGCTAAATATTGACTAAACCAAAGTAACTGTCAATGTTCAAACCCAAGGGTCAAAATAAGTATAAGTTTAGTAAGAGTGAAAGAGGGAGCCGGGGGGGGGGGGGGGAAGATGAAAAGCATATGGATTGTCATAGATTTTTTTTCCCCAAAAAATTCATTATGAGACCAGTCATGTTTGGTAGTTCTAAGGCAGCCATCTAATTTTTTTTTTTAGGTTGAAAACCTTCAAATATTCAGAGAGCCCCCACTTCCCTTCTGCTTTAAAATTATACTTGAGTTTATTGCATAAAGCTGCTTTGATCAGGCGTACACAGCTTGTTCTTAGATTCATGTATGTGTACTGGAGTGCTATGGCCTGCAGTCACCTATATGGTAGGTGAACATTATTGAACCTAAAATTTGCATGGCAATTGATTTCAGAAAATACCTCTTAAGAACAGCACTATGCAGAATACTATCATTTTCACCAGTGTGCTCTGAAAAAAAAGTGAACATAGAAAATGAAGATTAGCAGTCATCTTCTGCATTCTTCTTCCCTTTTCTAGGTCTCTTTCTTATAGCAGGCAATTACATTCCTGTGTAGCAATAATTTAGACCCATGTCACCGTTGTAATGACTTTGGAAAGCTATAAAGACACAGTTTGCAGAGTTTTAAAGTATGTGCTTAAAGTATATTGCTGTTGAGCAAAGCACTTAAGCATGTGCTTAATTTCAGGTATGTGGTAAAGTGTCACTGGATTTATTTATACAGCAGTCTACGGATGGATGGAAAGTTAATTCAGGACCGTATTCAGCTACCGTGCAGAGCGGTGTGCGGGAGGGGAGGGAGGGGGATGCCAGGAATCTTGGAAACTGAGGGTTTGGAGGAACTCCTCGAATTCCTCTTGTCCATTCCTGAAGTGGCTGTAAACCACCTCTGACAGTACCTGCTCAATTAAGATCCAGTCGGTAATGAGGGAAATTCCTGATCTTTAGAAACACGCTCCTGAACCATTCCTGTGGTTCCTGTACTGAAAATGCTTGTCTTTCCCCATAACAGGCTTTTGAAAAAACAGGCGTCCACTATCTTTTAAGACTTTTCCCACATACTAGGAGATTTACCAAATCTAGGCAAATCAAATCTAATTGTGTTTCCTCTAGATTAAACAAATCTAATTTCATTAACTGCTCCTCAGATCTCACGCTTCCTTAACTACTTGTCTTGTTGCTGCCCATCTTGTTTTTTGTAGTGCAGTGACCAAAATTAACTGCAGACCCACAAGATTGGTATTAAGCAGATCAAATAATTGCTTTTGCTGGCATATCTGTAAGCCCTGCTCTCCATCTGTCCCAGGACTGACGTGTGCGTTTTGAGGAACAGCATCGGGCTGCCGAGTCGTAGTTAGCTTGCGGCTCGCTGCAACACGCAGCATGGAACGACGTTTCTCTGCTACCTTTGGACTGCAGTTTGTCCTCTTCTTCCTTTTCTGCATCTAATTTCAGCTCTGCATGGGTAGCACTTTACACACTTTTTGACTGAATTTCACATTGTTGATTTTGGAACGTGTCCAGCCTGTTTTCAATTCTGATCCTGTTCCTGACGTTATTTGTAATCCACTTTTCTGCACATTCCCAAGTCTGAGTTTTGTACTTATAAATGCTTGTGAGAATACTCTCTAGTAACTGAAATAACAATGAATAACAATGGACTTTCACAAAAGGCCCCGAAAGGTCCTAATTGAAAATACTTCCCCTTTTGGCAATTAAATATTAAGAATTGACATTTCACATAGTTTGTCAACCAGCTGTACAATACTGATTTCATCTAAACCTCATTGTTGTATGAGAAAATCATGTGGTATTGTTCTTGAAGTCTTACAGCACTTCCCTCTGCTTGTCCACAGTTTGCCTGTTAAAGAACAAGACTAGATTGTCTGGATATGACCTGGTCTGGATAAATTAATGATGGCTGTTCTTTTTATCACTTTATCTTCTATAAACTTAAGTTCTATATTTATGTTTTTTTCTGAGAACTAAAGACTAAGCTGCTTGTGTATACTTTATTCTCCTCTTCCTTGTTAAAGGCCAGCAAAGTTTTTGCCATTCTCCAATCCACCAGAATTACCCTGTCTTTTTGAAGGCCTCAGAGATTTCTCTTCAATGGTTCAGAGGTGGCTGAAGCTTCAAATATTTCTGAGATTGATTTGTTGATTTGAATGTTGATTTATCTAATTATTTATTTACCTAATGTATTTATTTATTTTCATGTTCTGGCCTTCATAATTAGTGAGCACATAGTTAACTAAGTATCTGGTCTCAATTTTTTGTGTGTGACAAAAGTATTAGAAACATCAGCCTTACTCCTTTTCTCTTTCTTCTTTTGAAGTCTGCCTTTGCTTAAGACTCCTATCTTCTTTTACCTTTTTCTCATTTTTCCTAATCATCTCATTGGAATAACTTTCCAACTTTTGATTCTTAACCAGTTTTATACGTTCCTTCTATTTGCCTGGTGGTTTCTCCTTTCTTTTGGAAAATAAAATACTGTCCCCAGTGTATTCAGAAAGTTGTCATATCATCTTTGTCAGCCTGTATTGCTTTTCCATCAGACATTTGTATAATAAAAATCCTCCTTGCTGCCTGATCCTTCCCTAGGATGTTTCTGCATATTACTCCCTTCAGCACAAAGACATGAATCTCAGGATATTTGTGAAGACTAAGGCTTGTGCTTGATTTTCAAGTTAAATAGGGAAAGAACGACTCCCTACAACATAGCACCCTTATTCGTGGTCCCTTTTATCTTACGCGGAGTCATTCAAGAAGGCAGTAATTCCTTCTGACTTGTTGAACCGCAGACTTCAGAACCAGGATACGTGTTATTGATACAAAGGCAAAGCCACATTTTTTCTCCCTTCCTGCTCTTCTTGAACAATTTATTACCCTTTTACAGCAAAATCCCAATTCCGCAACGCATCCCATTAATGCTATAGTGCTGCTTATGTTATTGAATGTGTGCTAAAACTTCAGCTTCTTGCAGCTGTTTTTCATTTTCATGGCATTTACATATCACTACCTTAGATACTTAATTGGGAGCTCCGTTACTTCCTTTCCTATAATTCTATTTCAATTTCCCAACCAAATAGCTGGCCTGAGAGTTTCAGACTTTCATAATATCCACTTTTTTGCTCATCTGTGTGATTTTGTTTCACCATATCAGCCTAGCTTAGGGGAGCGATGTGAAGGATAGCTCTTCTCCTTAACAGCATTTTTTTCTCAAACCTACTGGATTCTCCAGGGTTAGAAGCATCAGCAATTCTTTATCTGCCTCTCCCGCCCGATAGCCTGTCGAAATCCTCAAGAGGGTTTCTGAATGTAGCTCCCAGATGAGTAATGATGCTGAGGCCGGGTTTTAGATACTTATTTAGAATCAAAGTACGGGTGTGCCAATATGTGGTCCTCTATAAGTCTCCTGAGAGAACACTATCAACACAGTTGGGAAGTCAGAGGTTTGTGTCCAATTCCCAAGGTTAAAAATAGACCCAAAGTTTCTGTAACACTTCTTCTTAATGCGTCCTCCTAAATCTCCAACTATATTAACTTTCCCACTGTCTGCATTTTTCTTACACAGTTTGCTTCTAATTAGAGATTCTTCATAATTATATTGAAAGGGAAAGAGCTCTCTTCTGCCTCAAATCACACTCTATGACTTCTGCAAGTACCCTTAAGTATCTCTGCCACTGTCATGGTTTAACCCCAGCTGGCACCTAAGCACCACGCAGCTGCTGGCTCACTCCCCCCCGCTGGGATGGGGGAGAGAATCAGAAGGGTAAAAGTGGGTTGAGAAGAAAACTCGTGGGTTGAGATAAAGACAGTTTTATAAGTAAAGCAAAAGCCGCACACGCAAGCAAAGCCAAACAAGGCATTCATTCACTGCTTCCCGTGGGCAGGCAGGTGTTCAGCCATCTCCAGGAAAGCAGGGCTCCAGCACGCGTAACGGTGACTTGGGAAGACAAACGCCATCACTCCAAACGTCCCCTCTTCCTTCTTCTTCCCCAGCTGTATATGCTCAGCGTGACGCCATATGGTCTGGAATAGCCCTTTGGGCAGTTGGGGTCAGCTGTCCTGGCTGTGCCCCCTCCCAGCTCCTTGTGCCCCCCAGCCCACTCGCTGGTGGGGTGGGGTGAGGAGCAGCAAAGGCCTTGACTCTGTGTCAGCACTGCTCAGCAGGAACGGAAACATCCCTGGGTTATCAACACTGTTTCCAGCACAAATTCAAACCATAGCCCCACACTAGCTACTATGTAGAAAATTAACTCTATCCCAGCCAAAACCAGCACAGACACCTTCTTTATTGAACAGAAGTGCTAAAATGACTGCCGAGCTGAAAACGCTGTGAAAAATCACAGAATATTATCCAAATGAAATGTCGGGTCACCATAAGCAGAACTAGGACCAATATGAGAGTTCAGCCATATGCAATCCAAATGGCAGCACTGAATTGGGGTGATATTTTTTATTTTACAAACACTTGGTTGCATGGGCTTGTGCCTATAGAAACTGAGTAGACTATTGCTGAGTACAGTGCTCTATTAATTTAATTATCCCTTTCTAGCTTTTCTAGATACTTCTGTTTCTGGGATAAACTGCATGATGAGAACTTTTTTTTTTTTTAAATGTGACAACAGTATCGTGAAACATGAACGAAGACGTACAGTAAACTAGTCCCAGAACTGCAAATAATACATATTAGAAAGTTTGCCAGGGAAACCATGCAAAACTATGCTTGGATAAGTATGTGTAGCTTATCCAAGCCCTTAACTGGTGTTAGACTTCTCAGTCATCCTGTTGACTTTACTTGCTTTTAATCCCAAAATGTGTTCCATTTCCTGTTCTGTCAGGAGGCACTGGCATGCTTCTTTCTAAGCCAGTCCTCTAGTATGAGGCTGGATATATTGCATTGCTGTGTTTTAATACAACTCTTATTAATTCTTAATATTTAATATTATATATGCTTAAGATTATATCTATCACTCTTATTACTATCCTTAATATTTTTAAGCATTTACTTCTTTCAGCTAATGTTGTGATTGCCAATGTTCAGGAGACATCTTCCTGTATTCTGGTCAAGAACTGGGATTCCAAAAGCAAGGTTCTTCCTAAGTCCTGTGTATTTACATACTGTATACTTAACATCTTCCTCATGGTCTTGAGTGGAGAATACTTCCTTCATTTACTAAATTTTTTGTGTGTATTTATATAGTTGTTCTGCTTTGCCTTGGGCTGTAGTTGTGTTTCCTTAATGGATGAATAGTTTTCTGCATGGATAATTTGTGTATCAGTTTGTAAAACATTTTCAGATCCTTTGGGAGAGAAAAGGTATTATACAAATCTTGGATAATATATGTGTGTATTATTATACAAATGTTTGATACCTTTCATTATATAATGTCTGCTATGGATGAATAGGCTGTTATCGTATAGTTCTGTGACAGCTCCATTTCATATTGTAATAACATCATGGAACTAAGCTCAGTGGTGTAATTTTATACAAAATCTTTTCTCCTTCCCCTTGATGGAGGAATAAGTCTTTCAGGATGCTCAGACCTACAGGATGCTCACCCCATCCAGTGACTGCTAGTCACAATTAAGGGTATTGACGAGAGAACAGGCCCCGCTGCTCTCTACTTCTTCCCCACAGTGCTTTAGGGCGTCTTAGAATTATGGTGGCCAATAGAGTTACCGTTTTTAAAAATAAACTGTGCAGTGTTAGATGATTTTTATAATTTTCAGCATAAAGTAAGTGCACATAGTCATATAGCTGTTTCAAAGGAAAATATAATTCTCAGTAGAAAATTGGTTTTTAATCACTGCTAGCATCATAAGGCTTGTTGGTTTAGTTGTAGAGCGAATTAGAGCTGGATGGAAAATATTTCACAGGACAATCGTCCTGCAAGAATGAAGTCTGATCAAAAGGGGCTGGGAGATTATGCAGATTTTTACAAAATTTTAGAAAAGGGGAAGAGAATAATTTGTATTGTTATTGAAATGTTTTCTTTAACTTTCTGGCTTAAATTAATTTTGACTTTTGCAATGTAGTAAAATTAACATAATATTACTTCTATGTAATATAAATAATGAAACTGAATTGAATAACGTAATAGGGAAAATGTATTGGTTTGCTTCAGTAATAAGAAAATATTTCAATGATATTAAAACATTTCACTTAGTTTTTTTCCCAATTTTAATTTTATTGTAGACTATGGCATTTTATTATGATTCTATTCTGATTTTTAACTCCCCTCATTCTCTCTTTGTTTCTTTGTCATCCTACTCTTCCTCCTCCCCACTGCCCAAATTAGCAAATGAAATTTGGGCTTCCTAATCCATCCCTCTTGATTTATGTAATGTATAAGGGCAACATTTTCAAAATTGCTCAATTAAGTTAAGCATTCAATCTGGGTAATTTTTAGTAATAAATACGTGCCTAATCTATTGAGGCTGTTTTTAATATCCTACTTCCCAGCTGCATCCCTCGTGGTTAAATATCTGTGAATCTGACAAGTCTTCCACGAGTAGCATGTAGATACTAGATTCCTGAATATGGCAATTTCATTTTTGTAAACTGTGGTCTAGGTCATAAAATGGGTTTGAATATTAGTCTGAATTCTTTATCCATTATTTACCATTGATAGGAGATCCTCAATGAACCATTTAATGTTACTGCACATGCATGCCGTGTGAAGTTCTTCAAAGAATAGCTGTATGGCAACCACCAAGAAGAAAAAATCAGTCTTGCCACTTGTGGTTTTAACCATGAGATTACACTAGTAATCTTTTTGCTTTTTCTAGACATACTTCTGATTTATACCTATGTCAATATGAGACTTTTGAGTTCCCGGGCCAGTCATCTGTTGGCCAAATCTAACCTGATTTGATCTGTAAAAAGTTTACAGATTTGTCAATATATGATTAGAATATATAGTTCTGGATTAATGTACTTTACTGCAAATATGCATTGAGAGAATTTTAAAGATCTGAACTTTAAAATTTTTTTGCTATGCAGGTTGATCCTCAGTACAAATTATACTATTTTCCCCCTCAATTTCAGGTGTGTCTTCTTAAGAATTAAAAAGTAAGCCAAAAGTTATTGTATGCAAACTCTGCTATAACAGATCTTCATGGGTGAGGGGTTCCCAGAGTAATTTTTGCCAGATTAGAGCTATGGTGCGATGGCTAGGGAAGGGGAAATACATGTTTCAAAAGCAAAGATCTAGTTTTGCTTCTTCCCCACCTAATCTGTAACTTTTATGACTGCTTTCTTGTGTAAAAATAGTTTTAGTGACAAACAGTAGTGCTGTTTTATATTAGTGAACTGCTTGTGAAATACAAATGAGGATCTTTCGTTGTGAGCCACCATTAGGATTTAAAATCCACTAATACTTTTGCTTAGAGTTACTTCACAGAGACTTTGAACTTTGAACAAATACTACTGTCAGAATATACTTACTACTTTGTTTTTCACTTCATAGTTATGTTTTGCAAATTTGCTCCTTGCAACATTGGTAAGAAGAAATATTTTATAAATATAATGAAGCAAGCTGGCAAGAATTGCAGCAACTCAAAAACTTTCCTCTGAATGTGTGAAATTCCTCCCCGTAGCTATAAAGACATCATATATAAAACCACGCTTGGCTTCTGGCTACTGCTCACGAAGAGGTGGGGGAGGAGGCTCCTGCAGGACCCTCTGTCAGGTCAGCGCAGATGGTTTGGATACCTCAGGACATCTACAGTGGTTTGGATACCTCAGGACATCTACAGTGGCACTTGGCGACGGTAGTAGCCACCTGAGTCCCAGTTTCAGGCTGTGGTATTGGATGCGTGTGTTTGTGTATCTCTGTTTCTCTTGGAAACTACTGCTGTGATTTATGAGTCCATAGGTTGTTAGGTAATCAGGAGGGGATGGCATAGATCTGAAATCATGGCTCCTGTGTTCTTCTGTTATGAACTATTACTTCAAACACTCGTGAATACTGGCTGTGCATTTTATTGGTTAATGAGCGGTATTTTTGGAAATGCAGTCCTGTTCTGTATACTTCCACTGAAATACTTGCACCTGTATCTTAATAAGTCCTGTAACTTTCCTGCTGGAATATATTTGCATTTATTTGTATTAACTCAGTGTTTGCATTGATTGTTTTTCTAAAACAAGACAAGGAGAGAAAAACATGAGTACAATTTATTCACAAAGAAAATAGCCTTTCACTGAAGCAGACATTAGAATATAATGTGTTTCTGAATGCAGAAGGTGCCTGGAATTTTCCCTCTATCAAAGAATTTCTTAAGCAGCAAAGTTCAAATATTCTGTCATTTAAAACCATAATTTAAAAAGCACTCTATACAAAATGGCATTCTGTCTGTTTTTCAGGTTTGTGTGACTCAGAGTGGTTCTCCTCTGGACAAGTATTTTTAGTTTTTGCAAGCCCACAGAGCCACTTAAAAGACCAGTGAAGAACAATCATCTTAACTTTTCTTGGGTTTTGGCCACAGTGGTTTGATTTTTAAATTCACCTTTATAATTTCAAGGATTTTTTTAGCCCAGTTGCTAGAGCTTTAAAAGGAATCAGAAATCCATAATCAGAGTATATTCATAAGATCTGATTTTACAAAGCCACTGACAAGCTCTCAAGCCATGACCTTGCGGCTTTCATACACTCATCAGTGTTGGGCTTCATAGAGGCTGTGGGTAGTATGACAGGAGACATTTTTCTTCACGTTGTAAGAGTCTGAGCAGTAACGTTGCTAGCAAGAGAGATACAAACCTGAAGTTCTAGGCTAGAGCTGATTGAGAATCTTTTGATCTCAACCAATTGACTTCATGGCAAAAAAACAGACACTGTTTGTAGGAATGGGTCAACTGGACGTAAAAGATGTAACGGGCTTCTTATTTTTATGGGAATGCTTATAATTAGCAATCAAGTAGTATTTACATCTTCACTGGGCTGTACAGTTATTAATTACACAACGATGAGGGCCATATAAAATATACAGAAAACAACACTACCTGTTCTGGCTATTCTGGTTTTGTTCTTTGAAACTCCACCACTGGAGCAGCAGCAGACTTACCAAACATAAAACTCAAAAACATAAAGATCTTCACCGCGCTAGCAATGACTGTGCCTCTTCGTGGTGATCTGTACAGCAGCAGCATCTGCGTGACACCAGGCAGTTAAATCACTTGATAACGAGGACTTTATTTAAAACCAGGTTTTATATCTTTACGTCAGCTCAGACACTGCACCTCCCAGCCCACCTCCCGGGCACTGGAGTGATTAACGCATGGCACGTATGCAGCGCTTGGCACGTAGGGGTGCTCTCAGTAAGTGCTCTAGCCTGATGTGGTGGCTGGCCAGGAGAGCAGCAAACCAGGGTTTCTTAAGAGAGAAAAGGGAGAATTCCCCTCACTTGTGGCATCCTCCGCTATATTCTTTTTGCGCATATGTCCGGCCCTTTTACTCCCCTAACAGGTTCCTGGCTTACTTGCTTGTGTCCAAAATCGGCACTACATATTAGTCTGCTATATCAACAAAACATGTATGTTATTAAGTCATCATGCGATACAGGCTGTAACTATCGAATAATACTCTGATGGAGTTGATATTCAGTTTATGTGGAAGATAAAATAGTCATGTTATGTCTTGACTTATGCACCCAGATCTTGTGTGTGATGGGGAAGATGGAGGAAATTACAAGGAGTCTGTAACGTAACATTTCAGTTGAAAGATGGATGAATTAATGTAATGACTCTGTAAAGAACTGATCAAGAGCATAATTCCATTTCTTTCTGCAGCTATTTCACCCAAGCCTTAAGTGCTTTCCCTGCTGATACTATGAGGTGTTTTGGTGAAAATGGTACAAGAAACTACCATAAATACTGTACATCTTAATTGCTTTTACCCATATGGCATCAGTTTTAGTACCAGGCTCCAGTTTCAAAGATGTGTCCTGTTAATGGCTGTAAAACAACTGTTCTTTTAAACAAACCAGTCAAATGACTTTTGAACAGTAATTTACTAAAAAAGACCCAAATAAAAGTTGGTGTGGGCAGCAGTGAAAACTGGTGAATTAATTTAATATCCCCAAAGCATCAATAATATGAACCAATGAACCAGCATTCAAAATAATTATAAAAGGGATGATCGAATACTATGAATAAGAGTTTTGATATTGATTTTGAGAAGCTTTAGATAAGACTCAGTGTGTATAGAGCCAATCCCCAAACTCCTACCCCCAAAATACTCATGTTTCCAGTAATTCTAATTGATTTATGAATACCCAGCATGCATGACCTTTATGAAACTTATGCTCCATATCTTAGTCCATTATAGTGATAAAAACTCACGGGGAATATATTGTGAATGAACATCCAAGCTTCAGCTAAACTGACTGCTAATGTCTTTTTCCTTCTTGATTAATAGTGCAACTCCATCACAATGGATCTCATCAAAAACAAGCTGAAAGTAACCTCTATTGAAACATGCCCATTCAAACCCTAAATCATTAGAATTCTTCAGCTCTGATGGGGGCTCAGTAATTAGTCGAGTTGCAATAGACCTGTGCCATAAACAGCATGAATCAGAACATGTCTGCTTCTAAGACTTATTATTTGTATTACTGTAGCACCTAGAGGCCACAGGCAAAATCTAAGTTCTCCCCACGTTTGCATTGCTCAGAAAAAAATAAGATCCCAAGTCCTTGAGAATGCAGCCAACGCAAAGGAAGGACTGGCAGCAAAGGCTACTCTGCAGAAGTAAGGCAAAGCCATAGGTATTGGCGTACAAAAGATGCCATCTTGGTTGCCCTTTTTGCTTTTTCTTTGCATAGCACAATTATTATGTGAAAAGAAACAGTGTCAGAGGGCAAGAAAGTAAAGGGACACAGCTGACTTGCAGCGAGGGTACAGAAGTTAAGGAAATAATGAATTTTAAGAGAGAAAATAGCGATATGAAATGGAGAGGTAAAGGCAGAGATGGTGTGAAGGGAAGTGCAGGAACGGCTGATCCCTGAGCTGAGCGAAAGCAACTGTGCAGACTGACACCGGGCTGAGCAATGCAAGTCCTCACCGCAGGCTCTTGCAGCTGGGTCTCATGCGGGGGGCTGCGGGTGGTCCTCGGTGTCATGCTGGAAAGGAATCATAAAGTCAGCGACAAAAAGAGATTGAGTCGGTTAATTCAGACAATTCTCCTACCCTAGGCAGCACCAACTACACTCATACCACTCCAGACAGACATTTATCTGGCTTCCAGGGCTGGAGGCCTCCAGACCTCCTAAGGCAACCCAGTCCATGGCTTTGCCCCCCCCACCTTTGGAAATAAATATGGGGTTTTTTCCTAATGTTTAACCTGAATCTTTCTTTCTGCTTTTTAAACCTATTGCTGTTTATTCGATCCACCATGCACACAAGAGATTATTTTCATTCTTTTGTAGCACCTTTTAATGATTTGAACATTGTTTCCATATCTGCCCCTGGTTTTCTCTCCTTTAGACTGGCTGATCCCAACGATTTTCAGTTTTTCTTCAGAGCGCGTGCTTGCCAGACCTCTGATTCTCCTTGTTACGTGTCTGTGTCACTGTGCGTTCACTGACCTTGGCCCTTGTATTCAACAGATGCCCTGCCAGTACTGACAAGGGCAGGATTTCTCCACGCGTCGTGACGGCTGTAGTCCTGCTTGTCCATCACAGCGTGCTATTTGTGTGGTTCACCCTAGCAGGACGCTGCCTTAGGTGCAGTTCCGAAATCTTCTGTAAAGTCCCAGTCCTCATTTGAAAAAGTGATCCAACCTGTTCTCCTCCATCCCTCGCACAGTCCCTCACGCATGCCCTTACTGAACTGCGCACGAGTCTTTAAGGTCTCAGTCTGTCAAGATGACTTTTAACTCTGACGATGTCCCCCAACATCCTTTGCATCCTCCCCAGCTTCATGCTGTTTGTGAATCTGATGAGTGTACAGTGTGCTCCACCACCCCGGTGCTGACAGAAACGTCAGCAAACCCCACCAGGATGGACCATCGAGGGACCCCCGCGCTGCAGCCTTGTGGCTGGGAGCCACTGGAAAGGACGTGGTGGAGACAGTTCTGTTGATAGGTGTTTTAGTTTTACTCAGATTATGTTTCTCTCTACTGTCCTGGAATATAGTGCTGGAAGCCCTTCTGCATCAAGATAGATGACATTTACTGCTCTCCTATCCACAATATCCTACCCTATTAAAGAAAGAAATTAGATTTGACATGATCTGCTCTTGGCAAATTAATGGTAGCTATTAGTCATCATCTACCTTTCGTCTAGGTGCTTGCAAAGTTAATTTGATTATTTTTTCTAGAACTTTTATTGGGACTTCAAGAGAAATTGTGTCTGTTGATTGGTGGAGGAGTCAACACAGTGATGGGTGATACAGGAAGATGGAAATACTCTGTATTCTGTGGCTGGCTGGTCTGTAATTCCTTGGTCCCTTGTCATCGTCCTGTTCCCTTCTAACCTGTTGCCACCGTAGGCTGAAATCTTAGATCTTTGTCACTGCTATTAATTATGCTCACCATCTGGTCAGAACTGACCTTTCCTGTGAGGTTTGATGCAAAAAATATTTAAAAAGATCAAACACTTCTCTCGTGTGCTGATAGCTTTCCTTCTACCTTGCAGTCCCTTGAGATCCAGGCTGCCCAGGAGAGCACTGGAGCCGCTCCCGTCAGCCATGCATCCCCGTCCCAGCACACCGTCTCCTCCATGGTGACAATCCTGCGTTCTGCAATCCTGCTGTGAGCCGGATCACGAAACCGACTGGAATTAACCAACAGCCCCAGCCCAAGCCTAAGTGTTTCACTTGCTTGTGTTTGAGGTTCTTCTTCCTTACAAAGGCTCATGTCCACTGCCCCTTCAGCTACCATCTGCCTTCACATTTTCAACTCTTCCTTCTTGCTGGTTAGCAACAAATTTCAGATGGTCTCCTTTACTGGTCCTTATAAAAAACCCCTTGTCACCAGCTGATGATAGGACACATGGTAAACTGTGTCCCTAAGGTCTCCCCTGAAGTTCTCCTTTTTTCTAGCTCCATATGAGGGCCTCCTATGCCGAGTTCAGCAAAAATGGGTACGTGAGACCCCTTTTACAGCCATGGGCTTCGTAAGGTGAGGGCCTTCGTGAAAACAAGGGTTGCGATGCCCCATGCTGAGCTCCCCAGGCTAGGGGACCTTCCCGTGCAGCTCGGGAGACCCACCTTTGGCCGCTGGCTGCGGAAACGCCGTGGTGGGGCTGGGGAGGAGCGGGGCAGCTCCTGCCCTGCGCCTGGAGCTGCGGGGGGCAAGAAACATTACGCGAAAGCAAACAGCACAACTGTGCTTCCTTCCCCCCGGTTTTTCTTTACACCCCCCGTGGTTTCTCTCTGCCGGCGGCGGGGCAGCAGCGGCCGGAGGCCTCGGGGAAGCCGCCGCCGGGCCGGGGCCGGGGCCGGGGCCGGTCCCGGCGGGGCGGCAGCGGGGGCGGGCAGCGCGGCCCCGCCGCAGCCGGCAGCGACGCCCCCGTGGCGGGGCCGCGGATGGTCTCTCCCGGGCCGGCGGGAACCGCTGTGACACCTGCTGGCGGCGGCGGGCCGAGGCGGGCCGGCCCACGGCGGGCGGAGCGGGGCGGGCGGGCAGAGCGTGCCCGCCGCGGGGCGCTCCGCGGCCGGCGCCCGGCGGTGATGCGCGGCCGTCCCCCGGCGCGGGGCTCGGCGGCGGCGGCGGGCACCGCGGGGCCGGGCGCCCCCTGAGCACCGGCGCGGCGGGGCACGGCGGTAGCGGCGCTGCCGCGGCCGCGGCTCCGCGCCCCCCGCCCGTCCTCCCCTTTCTCCTCCTCCTCCTCCTCCTCCGCCGCGCCACTTCCAGGGGAGGCTGGTGTCATGCGGCTGGCGCCGAGGGAGGGGTGCCCGGGGCCGCAGCGGCAGTGAGAGGCGCCGAGCCGAGCCCAGCCGAGCCGATCCCCCTGCGATGACAGCCATGAAGGAGCAGCCGGCGCACCCGGGCGGCAGGGGGAACCCGCCGCCCCCGCCGCAGCCCGACCAGGTGGGACCCGCGGCGGGAGGCGCCGAGGGGCCGGGGCCGGGGTGGCGGGGCGGGGGGGGGAGGCCGCCGTCCCGGCGAAGTTGTGCGGAGCTGGGTAAAAGTCCGGGGCGGGGGCGGGCGCCCTCGGGGCAGCTCGGCCGGGGGAAGCAGGAGCCCCGCGGAGCTGCCTCGGGAGATGCGGGGGGAGCGGCGGGGCCGCCCGGAGGGCACCCAGCCTCGTCCGGCCCCGCCTCGGGGCCGGGGTGTCGGTCAGCCCCGGCCCCCGGCGGCAGCGGGTCCCCCAGGAGTTTGCGCTCCGCTTCCCCGCGAGTTGCGCCGGGGGGAGGCACACGGGCGGGGGATCCTGCCCTGCCGGCAGGTGCCAGCGGCGCCGCGACGGGGCTGCCGGCCGTGGGGACCGGGGGAGCGGCGGCGGCGCCGGGGCTGGCGGGGGCGGCGCGGTGCGCCCGGAGCGCCGCGGCCGGGAGCGGGGCGCGGGGGGCGCCTGTGCCCGCGGCGGAGCTGCCCGGGGCGCCGCGGGGCCGCGCTCCGCATCGCCGGCCGCTCCGCGCTGCTCCGCTCCGCCGCGGCGGCCGGGGAGGTTTCCCGGAGGGTTTTTGGCAGCGCCCGGGCGGCAGTCACGTCCCTCGGCCCGACGGGGGCCTCCCCGCGGGGCTGGCGGGGTGCGGCTGGCCGGGATACCCGTGTCTCTGGGTACCGGCGTCTCTCGGTACCGGCTCGCTATCGAAACGGGCGAGTCTCGGACGGCTTCCGCGTGTGAAGGATGGGTGCCGGGGAGCAGCTGAACTTGGCCGTCATCATCACAAAATCGAAGTTTTCATTACCAGACCGCCGTATCTGTTGCTCCGGGGCGAGAGCGCTAACGCATCAGGAGGGATGGGGCCGTGCGCCTTCCCACCGCCACCCCCGGTGGGGACCCCTGGCACCCGCCGGCCGCTGCCGCTGCTGCAGGGCGGCGGGGCGGGGCGGCGTGGCCGAGCCGGAGCCGGAGCCGGAGCCGGAGCCGGAGCGGGCGCCGCGCACCTGCCCTCGCCGCCCGGCGGGTGAGGCCCCCGCGGCACAGCTCGCCCTCGCCCGCTAAAACACCGAAAAATGTGCGAACTCCAACGGCATTCCGAGATGGAGGGGTTTTTTGCACATTGCCGGGACCCGCCGCTTTCCGTTTTGAACTCCGGCATGCTGAACGGGGCCGGCGGGACGTGGGGAGCCGCATTTCACATTTTCGTTCTCCCTTACGTGCGTCTACAGAGCTTAATTTTGCTCCGATACGCTAACATGGGGTGAAAAACACCAACAGTGAAAGGTGCTGCGCACAGTTATGTTTTAGAAAGCCCGTATCCCAGTATCCAGCCCTGCATGCGCACCCAGGCTGCTCGTTAAGCTTCTGGGTAGTCCTTCAGTGAACCCATTCATTCATTTAAATAAATGTAAAGGCTTTTTGCTGAAAAGTGTACGCATTATGGCACATTTTCATGTAATACTGATAAAATAATACATTTGAGTTTGAGGAGCCTTCTCAAATAAATTAATTGCGTAAGTTACATTATCTGAAAAAGATGGGTAACTTCCATCAGTACTTAAGTTTCATGCAAATAGCAGAATGTATGGAAGAGTCAAGATCATTTTAAATAGTCTCAGAGGTTCACAGAGCTCATAAATTTCAGGGACGTTGTTTTGCTTTAGAGGGATACTGCTTTTAGATATAATAAAAAGTAGTTGAACTTAACTAATCTTTATTTCTTTATATTCAATTCAGATATGTTAAATTGCCAGAATGGCTTTTTGTTGTTGGAGGTGGAAATCTTTTCAAAGCAGGCTTAATATTATATGCCAATAATTACCAGTTTGTCTGCTCTTTTAGGTCGTAATGAGGGACAGCAGTAAGTTCTCAATTTAAAACATGCTAAATATTAGGAATTTATCCTAAATACAGAAATGTTATTACAGTGCTCTGGAGTTCTCAGCCTCCCTCGGTGGTGGATGGGGGGTCCCCTGGTCTATCTGCTGTGCCTGCCTGTGTGACGTGTAAATGTGAAGTCCCATATATTTGCGTCAGGTTTTTCCAGACCAAGTTTGGTTTTCCTGGTAAAAGTTGATATTGAATCAACTTTGATTGCCTGTTGTCTTAGGTGCTGGGGACGTCATGTGGTAAATAACGGCATCACATAGAAAACGTTGCTTTTAATGGAAAGCAAGTCTTTCTATGGCTTTAACTGCTACTAATAAGGGTGCAGGCCTAAATCCTGCGGTGAGCTCTGTGTAGAGTGAGGCCATGGTTGGTGGATCTCTACGAACACCAAGGCCACTCACGCACCTTCACAGCAGCCTAGACCCAGGCGATCGTAGCTCAGCCCTGGGCAGGGCTTGGACACAGGCTGTGTCTGACTCTAGGTTTATGCTGGAAACCGTTCTTAGTACAGCTGCATGATGTGGCTGTACCTTAGCAGAGGGATATTAGGGGTTAGAAGCTTTTTGCTGGCTTTTTGCAGTTGCAGTTCCAGAACTGCAGCCATGGTGAGCGCTGTGGTGGGCATGGGGAGAAGAACAAACAGGCTCATATGTTCACCCCGGTTTTCCATAGCCCATAGCACTGTCACTGCTCGGTCCATGTGGAAAATGAACCCTCCTGGGGCCTTCAAGAAATCCATCTGTCCGGATACTCTTGTTGAACATTTCATTTTGCTTGGTGAGCGTGTATAAACCTGTAGTGTTGCTACAAGTGACACCGGTAGTTTATTTATTTATTTTTAACAAGAAGCCACATCTGCACTGAGAGGGTTTCCTGAGACAGCAGGAGCAGCAGGAGCAGCAAATCTTTTCTGGTAGGGAAGTGCTTTGACCTGTGGGAAGTCCAAGAAGGAGCAAGGAATTACACCAAGATTTTCTAAGTATAAATCTCTTTCCTAATTTCAAAGTCCAGTTTTACAGATACTCCTGAGAATAGTCATGCTGAAGTTGACACATTTGTGGTAAATTTACAGACTTGCGACCTGAGCTGTAATTTCAAATTACAGCAGGCTAATGCTGGGATGCTCTACTTAAATAAAAGCTTGGATTGACTGACTGAAGAATCCATAGCCATCAGCTTATAAATAAATTGGATACAACTTCATATCCAACACTTCCCCTGATGGTATTTTTAAACCCAGTCTCCCCTGGGCCAAGGCATCTAATAACAACTTCCATTAACAGGGCTATTGATGTTTTGGCGATCGGTTTGATAAATTAGCCAGATTTATTCTCAACTCTTTGCTAAATGATGACTCATATTTATTGCCAAAATTACAGTTTTATGTCCAGGTGATATATCTGTAGAAAGGAAAATAGCTGTAAATTACTTGTATTTCTGCTCACTTCTGGAAAGCTCTATCATAGTGCTCAGACTTCTGTCACTTGAGTGCTTGTGTCGGGAGTGAATGCGGCTCCCTCAGTTCCTCTCAGAGAGTACAAAAAATAGTGTTTTTCATCTTGTAGCTTTTAAGAACCATCCTGGGGTCTTGGACAATGATGTTTAGTGATCGTTTTTAGAAGGTACAACCATTTGGTAGTCAGTGGACACAACATATTTGAAAAATATAATGTACCTGTATGACTTGCTGGTTGATGAATGTTGCTGTCTTTGCAGATGAAAAACTAAGATAATTCCTCTAGGTATTACCTTTGTGAGGCTTCAGTCTGTTTACAAAAAAAACAGATGATCTACACCACCTGGTGCTACTTGCTGTTCTTTGTGTGTATAGAAGACAGTCCTTTGAAATTTATAATCATTTTCTCCTGAGCCTCTTTTACTCTTGCAACTTAAGGTCTTTTTAAAATTGATTTTAAAATAGAAAAAAATCCCAGATTTTTTTTGCTTTACTGTATGTCAGTTTAGAATCTCCTACATTATTCTGCTTAAAAATGGGTAAGGAAAAATGAAATCAGACTGCATTGTGTTGCACTAAATAGGGAAATTATTTGGTAAGCATTTAAATTACATGTTTAGTATACATACAAGGACAACTGACTACTGTTTGCTTCACTGCCTTGATTTAAGGAGTTGAATTTTCTCTGTCTCAGGACCAGTTTCTGTGGTCATCAAACAAGGGGCGTATTCTGAAAGTACCTCTGAACAAAAGAGAACAATCTGTGGTTTATTTTTCAGTGACTAAAGCCAAAATAGTTTATATTTTTACGTCCTCCTTCATTGCCTTACTTCTTTTTTCCAAAACCAGACTCTGATCTTGCAGTGGGAAAAACGCTGATGGATAGCTGTGTCTGTCCAGAGCAGTATTCATCTTAATGGGGTTTTATCAAGGTAAAAGGGCTCTTCCCTGCCCCACTGAGGTCATTTTGAGCTTGATGGGTCAGGGAGAAACTTGAACTCTTAATTGTATACGTACCACAGTTCCAGTAACTTGAAAGATTTAGTTAGGTAGTCAAGTCCATGTCACCTGCTCTTGGTTGTGTTCAGAGTTGGCTTCAGGCTGAAATAAGAAATTCTGTTCCAGTACATAACCCAAAGTGACTTTGCATTTTTCCTTCTTACCAACCTGGCGGAACTTTTTACTTGTTTTATTGCGGCAATATATCAAACATTCTGGTTTGCAAGGTTCAACGTAACGTCAGAAACATCAGGTAAAAAAAGCCAATAAAAGTGGAGAAATAAGGTTATATTATTATGCCCAGAATATTTAATAAAGAGATAACAGCTGAATCTTAGCTTTAACTTTTAAATTCTGTTTTGTATACTGTATATATGCCATACTATATCCGTGCTGGATCCAGAAAGAAGTATTACAGGCTTGCAATATGTGTTGAATATATGACCAGCAGCACAAGAAGCTTATGTGAAAATATATTAACTGTGGCAGTTTGGAATATCGTTCAGGATTTGAGTTCTGGGGGAAGGCACGGGACGTATCATCTTTCAAATGCTGCGCATGGCCTTGATTCACTTTCTTTTTGCCATGTGGCTGTTCTGAAGTAATTCAGTCATGTAGCTCACTGTGGTGATTCGTACAAAAAGCCTGAAGCTCATCTTCCATCTTCATTGCATTTCTAGTCTTCTGGTCTGAGCTCCGTGGAGCAGGGGCGAGTAGGATCTCACTTTTGGTGAAATGCTTCTCATGTTAATTGAGAAGCATCATTTTATATGACATCTTGTAAATAGTCTGTGTAGTATAGGATCTCAGGTAGCTGAGAGGGCAGTCATGAGGGTTTTTTTAAGTGGCTGTATAGCACATAAGTGTGTTTCTCTGTACATCCCAAACTCAGAAGTGATTTCTGAAGAGAAACTCATTTTCTTAACGCAGAGAACTTTACAAAGAACTTTCCAGTGCTTGATCCACCTTCTGCCCTGGGAACCTGCCAGGAGCACAGCCATGAAGAGGTCTCCGTTGGTGGACACAGGGCAAGGCAATCATGCTGATGCTCTCTTGCTCCTCGTACCCTCCCCTCATGGTTCCCATGCCTTTTTGCAGGTTCTTCATGCCTTGCTTTGAAAATGGTGTGCAGGGATCTGTGCAGCATAACACAGCACCTGATTTTTCAGTGTTGAGAGCTCTCCACTTTGCAGGTGGATTAAAGGGATTACTTAATGCAGTAAATCAAAAACTGTGAAACAGGGCAATCTTTTTGTCTCTTCTGTGTTAAAGTGAATTGCAGGCATGCTGTAGGTTACATAGTAGCCTCAAATATTTGAACATACATGTTGTATTAGCTATTTTAAAAAATACTTTCTGTATTTCTTCCCAGTATCTTCCAACTGAAAGTATTGCTTCAGGCAACTTGTTTTGATATTTAACTAGAGGGAGGAACTCTTTAAGCAAACTGAGATATTGTTTGATGTTATTCTAGAATTTGAAAGCCGTCATCTTCACATTTTTTAATAACTTGAGGGCATTCAGAGATTACATGCACGTGTTACTGACTCGCAAACGTGAGCGCAGACTTTCGTCCCATAGTGGTAATAAGGATGAATGTAATATGTGATGCCTAGAGAAGTATCTTGGTTTTTGTTGTTGTTTTGTTTTGTTGGTTCGTTTTTTTGAAACTGATAGAGCTCTGAAATGTGCTTGACCTTTGGAAAAACTTGTAGGTGTACAAGACTGTACTTCACATGTTATACTTTCTTTAAGATTGCACTGGAAGACATAGGCAGGCTCATCTGCTGCCACAGATGCCGGTGTCCTGCCAGCAGGTATTTGTTGACACTGTCTTTGTAACTCTTATAAGACCTGTGTCATATTTCAAGTCCATGCATTAGCCACGAAATCTCGACTGTCTCAAACTCTGTCCCTTTCCACTTTGATCATACGCTTCTTTTACGCTCCACTCAGCTGCATCGAATAATGTTCATTAATATATGATAGTAAAAAGAACAATGCTGATGGTGACTGATGATGATAAATGACTGTATTTATCCATTAGGAAGGACACTGGATGACCTACAGATCTGAGGCTGAAGCTAGAAGACCTTTTCTAATTGTTCTTAACACTGCTGGCAACAGCCATGTTACTTATTATGTGTTATTTATTTAGAGAGTCTGTAAATAGTTTAAAATTATTCTAAACCAAGATAAAAGCCCTCTGACATTTGGGGGATGTTGTCTAAGAAAATCAATTAGGAAGTATTAAACACTGTGATAATTCAAGGAAAATAAAGATTCTTTAAATGCTTTTGGGGGTTATTTTAGACTGCCTGGGGCAATATTTGAAATTTACATTCCTTTGAGGAGAAAAAAAGCAGCATTTTGTAGCTTTCCAGAAAACAAACTGGGCAAATGTTAGAGTTTTCTTTTTTGGAAATACGGAGAGAATTCCAAATGCTAGCGGGAAAACCATTAAACTTGTTTGAAATGCTGGGCGAGTGCAAGAAACTAAATCAAACGCTGCCAGTGCGACTGATCATTCATCCTCTGTGTTTGTTCTTTCTGCTCCTGACGGTGCAGAGGCTGCTGACTTCCTTTACCCCTTTCCCATCCTAAGGCTTCAGAGGCTGGTTGAATCAAAGCATTTAATATATATTAGGGGAGTCTTTCAGAGTAAGGGTTTGAGCTGAAGTACACTTAATTAGGAGTAATGATGTGCTGTGGTTTTGAGTCTTATGGAAGAACTGTTTAAATCGGATGGTCTAATGACAGTTCTAAATAAACACAAAATGGCTATAAAAATTGGGTGGCTTGAGTCAGAAAAAGTGCAGTTGCAGTTCAAGAAGATCTTCTTGGTAGTCCCTGCTGGAAATCTCCTTTTAGCAATTCCCACCTTATTTGTGAAGTCTGCAATATCTCGGTGTGAATAGCAACGCAACAAGGATCCTATGGAAAAGTTTAGTCAAGGGCCTTCTTGTTCTATGGCACAGATGATTGTATCAGGTAATTAGATGGCATCAAGCGTAAGTCTAAGTTTAAATCTTCTTGAGGTAATAAGCCCACAAAGTCAGAAGACTTTGAAATGAGTGGGTAGCTGCAATGCAAGGAAATTAGTTGCAAAAGATTCCTTTTTATTTTTCGTTCAAAGTTTCATTGTATTGTGGTGCACTGAATATATGTTAGCTTTCAGTCCCTGAGATGGCTGGAAACATTTCTATATCCTGGCCCATTCCTAAAGTGCTTATTTACATGGATTTCCCCACCGAAGTCAGTGGGAATACTGGTGTGAATAATGACTGTAGTAGTAATCATATAATTTGCACTGTAATAATTTTCATTATAACTTGGGAAAAAAAGTCCTTTGGTGTACAGTAAGATGGATCGAGCTGCGGTACTCAAGCTGTATGAAAGGCAGTTATCAAAATGTTGTCACTGGCATCCTCCGAGGTTTTTGGTAGTGAATGTTCAGCGTTGTGTCATGTTTTCAAATTCAAAAGGACAGAACTACATTTCTAGTACTATGTGCCAGACTCTGAAAAGGTTCCTGAAGGCAGCTGTCAGTTTATGCAAGTTGTTTGCTCACTGGATTTGAGAAAGACAGGGTATATACATAGTATATACATTTTCTTGTATGCCTTGCAGGGTCTCTACATGCAATCCTGTACCGAAGAGGGGATTTGCCCCTTTTTGGGTCCTGTTACTGTAGGCAGAAATGAGCTCAATGCTGGAGTCCTAAGTAGCAGCATTGAGACCCTACATTTCTGATATCATTATGGCATAACTAGTGACAGCTGAAGGAAGGAGGGTGAAAGCTTGTCTGGATGGGTTTGTGAAGACTCTAGTGAAGTCCTTTTTTTGTTGGTGACTATTTGGATGGTGTCCTTAGCTATTTTCTTTTGTCCCTCTGCACTCTTTTTTTAGACACGTTTCTGATTCTGTAAAAGGCTGTGTTCTGCATGAGCAGTTCTCAAAGCTCTTTCACTTCTTTTTCCCTTCAGTTTTGTTACATCTCCAGGTGATTCTCTCCTGTACCATACTTTTTTCCCCCAGCTTCCCATCTTTAATCTTCTATACACAGAGTTTTCCTAACACTTTTCTTCCCACAGCCCTTCTGCCTTTACCAATGTCATATTTACCTTTGTAAGCTAAGCAACATCTTTGTCATCTTTGTTTCCTTACTCTTATTTCCTCATTGCTAAGCATTTGAAGAATGTTGTCTCACTTAAGTGTACTGCTAGCTTTCACTGACAGCGTAAGAAGGGTCTCAAAATAGAGGACAGTAATGTATTTATAATTAATTTATGTGTTTTGATACTTCCATTGTGATCCAGTGATTTCGTTAGGTACTGGGAAACCATTAGCTTTGAGGGCATGGAAGAGAATAGGCTCATGGTAAACAAGAGTGTCGTTGTGGTAAACTGTCTCTGCTGCCCAAATGGTGTCTTTAGTAGAGGCACTGGGAGACAGACAGACATTTGATAGAATTTTATTCTGTTAGAATAATTCCATGCTCTAATTTCCTCTCCCATAACATTAATGATGTTAATATACAGTAAGCTTGTAGTTTAAAGAATGCACTGGTCAGCAGATGAAAATGGACTAATCCTCATGAAATAGAGAATCATAGAATCATTTAGGTTGGGAAAGATCTTTAAGATCATCAAGTCCAACCGTTAACCCAGCACTGCCAAGTCCACCACTACACCATGTCCCTAAGCACCACATCTACACGTCTTTTAAATACCTCCAGAGATGGGGACTCAACCACTTCCCTGGGCAGCCCCTTCCAATGCTTGACAGCCCTTTCCATGAAGAAATTGTTCCTAACATCCAATCTAAACCTCCCCTGGCGCAGCTTGAGGCCATTTCCTCTCGTCCTATCGCTTGTCACCTGGGAGAAGAGACCGACCCCCACCTCTCTACAACCTCCTTTCAGGTAGTTGTGGAGAGCGATAAGGTCTCCCCTCAGCCTCCTTTTCTCCAGGCTGAAAAACCCCAGTTCCCTCAGCCGCTCCTCACAAGACCCTTGTGCTCCAGACCCTTCACCAGCTTCGTTGCCCTTCTCTGGACACGCTCCAGCACCTCAATGTCTCTCTTGTAGTGAGGGGCCCAACACTGAACACGGTATTCGAGGTGCAGCCTCACCAGTGCCCAGTACAGGGGGACAATCACTTCCCTAGTCCTGCTGGCCACGCTATTTCTGCTGCAAGCCAGGATGTTATTGGCCACCTTGGCCACCTGGGCACACTGCTGGCTCATATTCAGCCAGCTGTCAACCAACACCCCCAGGTCCTTCTCTGCCTGGCAGCTTTCCAGCCACTCTTCCCCAAGCCTGTAGCGTTGCATGGGGTTGCTGTGACCCAAGTGCAGGACCTGGCACTTGGCCTTGTTGAACCTCATACAGTTGGCCTCAGCCCATCAATCCAGCCTGTCCAGATCGCTCTGCAGAGCCTTTATATATGTTGATATGTCAGAGGAAATTAGAATTCTTCTTATTTCTGGTCTCTGCTGTATATATTTGTAAATATAAACAGATATGAGCAGAATGTTCTGGCTTTCATGGTAGGTGGTGCCATCTTCATACACGAATTTAGGAAAAGGAGGTTCCTTCTTTTCTTCTTCATAGTATAATTAGTTGTAGCATAGAAACACCCTGTTTATTCAAGAAAAGGAAAAACTTGAGGAGAAAAGGCTTTAGTGTACTAATTCTGCGAGCAGCATATCCCCCCTGTGTATCAGCTCAGGGGGGATATCTTTGTACTCTTGTTTACATCCTGTGCACCGAACCCAAGAATCTGCTATAGCTGTCTCACTCCATACAATGCATATGGAGAGATGATAGATAATTTCTGAAAGAAGCACGTGCAGGGCCATATATCATGTCGGCAAGGGAATATATTCAGTGTGTAAAGAAAAAGTAAGGTTCTTCACTGAAAATGTCCTTTTCTTGAGGTCTGTTTACCTCCCTCATTCTGGCCACCTCCTTGCATTATTTTTACTTGGGGCTATGGTACCTAGCCCAGCTGGGGATCCAAATTGGGCTGGATCTTTTTATTCTAAAAACCAACCAGCCAACCAACCAAAATAGCAACAATAAACAACAAAAAACCCCAAACCCAGAACAACTCTTCCCCTCCAAACCAGCTTTGAGAATTTTCCCCTTTATCCTTTGCTTCATTCAGGTTATACTTTATTAAATGTGTTATTTGTACCTAGGAAACCGTCAGTTATATTCGTCATAAATCTTGCCTGATTTCTGGGTGGGTAAAGATTCCTTTCTAAAATGTGAGCTAGGCAAGTGCAATGCAATGCAATGCCAGCTTTTGCTTTAGTTCATCTCACAGTTGCCAGCCTAAGTGGACTTAATAGCACTTCTTTCCTGGGATGAAATGGTGCTTCAGTAAAGGACTTTTTCTCTTCCCTTTAAAAAGGAAGAACAGTTTCTGCCAAAGTAACGCATTGAAAGTGTAAAGAAAATAAATGTCCTTACCTGCTGCTGTTAATATCTTTTAAACTACTATAAGTCACAAAGGTGTAATTCTCTTTACTCTTAATTACCTATTCCATTTCTTTTTGTCAGGCGTCCTTCTTCCATCTCCCCTGCAGTAGGGTGGGGGAGATGCCGAATGTGTTTGCTCATCTCTAGGCAAGGAAGTACTTCCACTGAAGTAATATTCTCCGAGTGTTTGCATGCAAGCTTGCCCTTCGGCGTTCCTTTGGTCTGCAGTAAATTTTGGTATTGCAGTGCAATAATTCTTGGATAAGCCCATGGTAGCATTTTAGTTTGGGTCAAAAATGTACCAGTGAAACAAATCCTAATCGTACTTACTGAACTTTATGGCTTGCACCTCAGAGCAGTTTCAGAGTGTGAACTGGATTCCTTTAGGATGAAATTAAGCAAGCTGATGTGCTCCACGAGCACGCTTGAGGTGCTCCAGCTGCTAATGGGTGTTTGGTCCCCAGGGTCAGACTAGAGCTGGTCCATGTAACCCTCAGAAACACACAGGTTGTGGACATCAAGTCCGTAACACAAATGGTTTCTCTCTCCAGTTCTGCTCTTCTCTCCTTGCTAATATATGCATAGCTTTAACAAACACAGAAGGTAATGCCTCACTGCATATATTTAAAACTAATTGTATGCTTCTGTTTTGTTTTTCACTTGGTTGTAGGCCTGGTGCAACTGCTTGTAAGACTTTTTTTTCTTACAACACTGGATTTTTTTCTTACATGTTGGGAGGTATTTGTTTGCCATTTTTCAGACAAACCAGTGTTTGTTGCCTCCCCAGTTAAGATGAGAATACAGTGGCAAAAATGAATGGGTTGCAGGTGGTGAAGAGGTCTTAGTTTCACTAGAGAGATGCCTGTGAGGACTGCTCAGCGTCGGAGTATGGGAGAGAGAATAGACATAAGGAAAGAAAACGAGTATAAGTCTTGCTGGAGGTTTGTAGATCATACGATCTTTTGTAACTGAGATTTTTCCATTGTGCTACATAGGTGGATGTATCTGAAAGAGTGCCACTAACTTGGAAGAGAGTGGAGATTAGGAAATCAGAGATTGAAAGCCCTTGTTCTGTTCTTGGCTGGTTGCAGAATTTCTCTATGACTTGGGTAGCTCCTTGAGGGCTCCAATTTCAGAAGTGTCTGCAGAGTTTGAGGTGTGGTGTTGTTCTGGGAATTTGAAATGTCAGAGTTACCTGTGATGGACAAAAAGACCTCCGGTGCTTTCAAGATTAGTTAACATTTGGGAAAACTCAATTGCCTTTTTAAAGCATTATCGAGCAATAAAATAGAGGAGGTATCTCACGTATGGGGAATGGTCTGTTGGTGAGACAGTGATTAATAGTTACTGTGAGTCTAAACTCGCTGATATTTGTGTACTTCTGTGAGAACAACACAAATATTTAGATTTAGGAGTATGCTCACAATCCAGACGAGTTGCAGGAAGGTAGCATTATTGGTAGTTGCTTAAGGCTCTGGATTTCTGCCCCGAAGACAGGAACTTGAGATGATATTAAATGTAGTGATCGCAGTGGTTGTCATTTAAGACGCAGTTGCTGCTGCCAAAGTGTCCCAGGCCCATAGGGCTGTGTGTGCTGTGTCCCTGGAGCAGCTCCGTGGGTGACAGTGATAAAGCGTGTGCTGCTCCTGCCGAGGGATTATGGCAGAGTTTGTTAATACCCACCCTCCAAACCATCTGTGCAGGCTGATCCTGGAAATGCCATGTGCAGGATTTTCCAGTGATTTCAGTATAGATTGCTTCTGCGCATGGAGTTCCACATAAGAAAATTTGTGAAGTCCTGAAAAAAGACTATATTAAGAATACACTGATGGAACGAAAATTAGTTTAATCTGATTTTCTTGTACTATCCATTCTCCATCCATTATTCTAGGAAAATACTCTTAAATTGTAAGTAATGAGAATACTTTTGAACGTCGGGTATGATCCAGTGTATCTTTCAGCAGTTGGCTATAAAGTGGTTAATAGGGCTAACTTTAAGGCAGCATTTTATGTGAATAATTCTATGGTTTTGGGTAGAACTAGTACTCCCTGTTTGTCTAACCCCAGCAGATAAGGGCTCTAAGTTCCTGGTCTGTTCTTGCTGCCAGCACACTCCCGTGTGACTCAGCTGAGCTGGATGAGTTTTAACCACTCACCTAGTTTTCAGTAATCTGTAGTGGCGGAGGACCCAGTACTAAGTGTTGCTTTCATATCAGTGTGAGTCTTTCCATCATTTGTAGGAGCTTGCACTGGTAATAAGGACAAGGGGAGCAGCACATGAAATTGTTAGCAAATTGCAAAATACCTGAGAAAACCAGGGGTTTTTTGTCCGTCTGCAGACAGTGTGCACTTGGACAGTGTGCTGAGGTACAGTATAGAGTAATGAGCCATAGTCACATTTACATGGAAAACATTTCCCGTAAGGAGGGGAATGGTGTTGTCTATTTTACTGTAGTGGATTTCCGTTAAAAGCAGGGACTCCAGCACATCCACCATCTAAAATCTATGCAGGGCTTGGTGGAAACAAGGTACATAAATAGGAGGGATGGATGGTACTGAAATCTCTGACTTTGACCAGTTGAGGGAGGAAGCAGACACATGGTAAGAAGTGCCTTCCAGATGCCGGTCTGTGTTACTTTCAGGTGCCCCATCTTGCAGAAATCATAACAAGAACCAATAGGTACATAAAACAAAAAAAGGAAAGTGAAATAAGGGGCGTATTTTTTAAGTGAGGCCATTTAACCCTTGGAATAGAAATGCTGAGGTAGGTTTTGAAGTCTCTGCTTTTTGATGTGTTTGAACTAAAAATGGCTTCCAGAAAGATGCCCAAGCAAAAATTCTTGGCCCTCGGACAGAGGTACCAGAGTGAAATGTAATGGGTTGCAGTCTATAGGAGGTGAAATGATGGGGATCCCTTTTGATGCCTTGGTGAATCAGTGAATTATTAGTGGTCTTACCATTGTTGATAGTCAATATAAATGAACTCCTACGAGAAAAAAAATACCTTTTTACCAATCATCTTTCTTTTTTTTCCCCCTTCTGCTGCTTGACAATGATAGAAAGTTCCTCCTTCCCTTTTTATATGCTATTGTAAATCTTTGTCGTAATAGCAAAGGAATAATGGGTTATCTTATATATGAGCTAAAGAGAAATTTTCCTGGAGAGCTGCAGTCTGAAATATGAAATCCTACTGTTAGGAAAGTTTCCATGCAGCACTTGACAAAACTTAATATGTATTTACTCTTGGGTCTGAAAGCTGCAGCTGTGACTATGAAAAAGATTTCGAAGTCTGCACTTTTGCTACATGTGGTCAGTATCCATCCATGACCTGGTGTTAACTCTACTTTTAGGACCCCAACCTGGCTGTCAGTACTATGCAAACTTCTTTCTTACTTCTTTTTTTTTTCCTGACAGCACAAGAATTTTAGTTATACCAGGTATAACTTGTTATATACAAATTGAGGAAAATAGTTTCTTTTCTGCTTTTTGTCACATGGACTATTGTAGTGAAAGAGACTTAATATGTGCCTTCCTTGTGAATATGCACAGTGGTGGTTCAGTTAAAGCAGGCCCAAAAATATGTTAACACTCGTTTCGTGGCTTTAGCAGGTACATGTTTGGCCATGCAAATGAGTGATGTCCACCTAGCTCAAGTGGAGCGACTCCATCTGTTTGCTGTATCAGTTATTCTATACCTCAGGGAGCTATTTTCCTCCCAGCAAGAAAAGTCTTGTTTTACATCTGGTATATTGGGACTTGATTTTAGGACTGGGTCAAATCTAAAATGTTGTTTCGCCATATTGCATCTCTCTTCCTGACATTGCACATGGTACGTAGATGAATCGTGTATTTAAAAGTATTTGTAGAAGTAGTGTTTAGTCATTGAAAATGAGTTAACTGTTTCTATGAAGGCTCTCAGATTTAGCTGATAGATTATAGGGAGGATTTTGCCCTTAAGGACTTTCTTGAGGTTCTTGGTATGGAGAAAACTGTGCTTTGAGATTAAATTATTCAGGAAGTGTTTTTCAAAGTAATTAAAGCTTCTAGCATTTAATGTTTTATGTATGCAGATTAAAAATGAAGGCTGATTAAATCACGACAACGGGAAGTTTATTCGCAAATGGCAGACGGTAATGTCTCTTTTGTGACTGGTGGAGCACTGTTGAGCCTACTTCATTATATCGAATATTGAACCGTTCTATTAGTGCAATTTTTTCTAAGTGATGGCATAGTTAAAAAGCGGGCAGTAGAATTTGATGCAGTACAGCCCTGGCTTTGCTAAATAGTGCGAATACTTCTTTTTCTGTCAAGCATCTGATTTATAGACAATTTTTCAGCTTGTGTTTTTGAAATGGCCAGGTGGGCTATACAAAACTGAACAAGATCAAGAGGCAGGCCAAAGTAATGATTTTCTTGTTGGAAAGTAATAGACATGCCAGTATAGCATGTAATAACAGCAGGTTTTACAGCGTGGTGCAGAACAGTAGGAACGTGAAACACATACGTTACATAAATTATCCATGCATAAGTTTCTGCCGAGTTCTGGGCTACAGTAACTCATTCGTGCTTGCTTTTTTTCTTTTCCCCCTTCTTTTTTCTAGTCACTTAGTTTCAATGCATGAACTCTTTCAGCCCTTTACAAATTTTACTTGGGTATATGTCCTCTGGATTGAGTACCTCATCCTTTGAATACACATACTTGCCGTGCAGGAGTCAGTGAATGGTCGTCTCTGAACTCTAACAGCAAGTCAAACCTCGCTGTGGCAGGTGCCCGTGTGGATGGCGTGCACGCGCGCGTGCGCACCGAGAGATACATTGGCTCACTGAGGACTGGCATATTTTCATACTGGATGAAAATTGTTCCCAAAGGTGCTACACAAAAACATTTTCTTTCATCATCCTAAGGAAACAGGGCATGTATGATCCCATGAAAATGAAGGTAGTCATTAAAACCATCACATCAAATGAAAATGTTTAGCGTACAGCAGGCTTTGTGACTCTGTGGATTTCCCAGTGGTTTCCCTGGCAGGATCTTTCCTCTATCCAGTGGGTGTACCTTCTGATATAACAGAGGGACGAGGGTTTGTCCTTTATCCAAAGAGCGAGAGATCCCACCTTCCTACGGGGTCGGGCAGGCTGCCTGTGACTGCCTGGGGCTGTGTTTCCTGGAGATAAGAGATGCCTTCATCTGATAGAGGCCATATATCCTTAACTTGGGTCAGCCAAGTCTGTTCCCATCATCATGGCAGACATAACCACCGACTGAATTACCCACATACTGTTGTGGTGTGCTTAGCAGGTATTGTTTAGAGAAGATACTTCTTATGCCTAATATATCCATAGCTATGGCTTGAGTAATGTGCAATATTTTTAATACATCTACGGGATTTTTTTCTTCTCTACCGTCTCATTAAGGACATAAAGTTTCTGTTCAGTGCATGGAACTTTCTGTTGATTATAATTAAATTTTCCAATATTGCTTGCTTATAGCACTGGCAATTCATCAAAACAAAAAATGAAAGTTATTTTTATGTTTCAAAAGTGATAATTTAGTTCTAGGTGGCTGGTCAAGTTAAATCCAAGATCAAATGACTAGCCTTTAAGTGACAGCCTCTGTGTGCCTTGTTCCACGTATGCTGCAGTTAAAAATAATCTGAATTCTTAGTTTTAGCACGGAAGTTGGTTGGACTCCAGCCTTTACAATGTATAAAACTTTTTTTTTTGGGTTGGGGGGGAGGGAAGTAAGTTCTTGTGTTTTAGGAACTATGATCTCAGCTCCAAATGATAAAATTGAAAACAATTTGTGATGCAGCAAATGCAGAGGGGGAATGTTCTTCAGCACATTTGGGCATTTCATAGTTACTCTGAAGTCGGATCAGAGAGGACAGGAAAGACTGGCTGGGATGAGGAGTGGGCAGAAAGTGAGGTCTGGCTGGGAGAGGCACCATGCTGACTGTGTTGTGAACTTCTGGAACAGGACAGCAAGCCAAGACTGGCTTGGCTTTTCCAGCTGGAAGATCACGTGAAGTGGCTGTGCTGGACTGAGAAGCCTGTGCGGAGAGGGAGCCAGATGGCTTCGTAGAGCTCTCTGTAGCCTTGGGTGCCTGCTTGGGCTTTGCCTCCCATTCATTTGGAGTTCCTCCAACACAAACAACTTTTTCCCCCTTCCCTCTCTCCTGTTACGATAGCTGTTTTTTTACTGAATGCCTGCTGTGTCTAGAGACTCATATATGTATCTGTGTGCACACATGCAGATCATGGTGGGATTTATCAGCGCTTCTGTGGAAGACTTCTCAGGTTCCAATTTCCCCTCCTTATCCTCTTTCCTATCAGGAAAAAGAAAATCAACAAAGAAACACCCAGTACACAAATTTAGAATATCCACTACACGCTGTGGGAGTGTGAAATAACTTATCTGTCCAAATACTTCTGAATTATTCCGAGTCTGCTTTCTTGTGTGCTTTTGCTAGGGCTACTGCCATAGTAATACTGGGGTTTTATACTCTTCTGATAGTGTTCCTTGGTTATGGTGAAGATCTGGAGGTATATTTTGAAGTACACCAACAGAGATGGTGTGTTGCCTTCAGTTTCACTGTAAAGCCCTGCAACACTGTTTTCTCCTGAGACAAGTCAGACTTGTTTTGGTTCCTCTACTAACTCATAATTCTGATTTATAGTTGTCCATCATTTTTGTATATTTTATATAAATACACACGCATGCGCACACACACACGCTGTCCTGCATGTCTTGTGTTTTCATTTCTATACTCATCAGCCGATATAATGCACTATAACAGCTCGCCCCTCTGTCTATGATTCCTCCACATTTATCTCTTTCACAGCACCCAGGGAGGTGCAGTGCATCTCCTAAGCATTTCTGCAAAAAGCAGAGTCACCGGAGAGCGTTACTCACAAATATCGGTGCAAAGCTTAGAATATGTGATGTATCATTTCAGGTTAGATGTAAGAACCCTAATTGTTGGAGACACATATGTGAAGAGTGTAAACCGTTAAAATTTCATGGGCGTTTGAGGGATTTTTTTGCAAACCCCATCAAATAAACTAGTGAGCTCTGTGAAACATCTTGAAGGACCCTTCATCAGTTTCCTGTAGAAGTCCTCCAGTCCTGTAGAAAACAGTGATAGCTGTTTCTTAACCAGCAAAGGTTTCACATTTTTGTTCCACTGGGATGGAAACTTCCAGATGATATTAACAGGTTTTTCCGCATGGGAGAAGATTCTGCCTTTTGAAAGGTTTTGTCCTACCTTGCAGAAAGGTTTTTTTGATCAGGTTACATTGGAGAAAGGGAAGATTGTGATGGAGATAACCTTTTCATGTTATGAAGGTATTTCAATGTTAAGTCTCTTGCAAATCCACCTTGATGAACCAGTGACACCACGAAGCACTTTCTGTTTTTTCTTTTTTTCTTTTTGTTGTGTGCTATATTGCATGGCTATCCCTGTCCCTGTGACTCTTTTTGCTACCAAAAAATTCCTTACCTGTTATCGTCTCAGCCCTTCGTGCATTTACGGATTAAGTTTTTAAGTAATACTTATGAAAAATACATCTACTTTCTGATCATGTTACAGTCCTCTTCTGACACTTAGAGGTGTCTGTACCTCACCTTGAAGTGTTTGAAAACAACTCTCTGTTATCAAGATTTAACATCACTTGGGAAAAATCAGAAGTTAGCTGGCTTTTAAGATATTGCCCAAAGGCAATGCATTCAGGATGCAGCCTTCTCTGATCTTGGTGAAGCATGAAATTTAAGACTCTCCAGAAGTTCACCTCGAGTATAAAACTTCTAAGTAAAAACAGGATTTGGAAGCTGCCAGGAGGTTAATCTGGGTGAGGGTGAGTTGTTTTCACCAAGAAAAGCCTGTTCCTTTATGGATCTCTGAACCAGGGCTTTTGGTACAGAGGCACACAGCTCTGAATCTGTCAAAGTTGCTGAAATATCCCATCTTTTTTAGTGAGCAATGAAAGATTTTTGTACAAGGTTGTAGGACCTTTCATTATTTCTCTTCAAAGCAGCCGCTGTTTTTTTGAGGGCTCTGTTCTTCAGCTACGTGGCACCAAAGACTTTATTTCTGTGGTTTTGTACTTCAACAGTTCCAGTTTAATTCTGAGAGAGCAGATGGTTGATCAGCGTTTCTGAAAGTTTTATTTATATTGTGACAAGGCTTCAATCCTCGTCCAAGATTGGATTGCTATTTGAACATCAAGGGAAACAAAAGCATTTTTCTGAAATCTAAATAGATAGGATAAGTATCAAGCGGATGAAAGATAATACTGTTATCCCCATTTTCCATTTTTCTATTTCAGTTTTTCTAAAATGGAAGTGAATTGCTGTGGTCTGACAAACCTACCAGCAGCTTGCATTGGCGCTCTCTGAAATGGGGACAGTGTCTTTCCATATAGAGGCAGAGTATGGAGGGAAGAGTATTTCATTCTCTTGAAGTGATTAGATTTAAAAAAATCACTACATAAACAGAATATTGGCAAACAATCCCATTGAATTGGAAAAAGAGGCAGTAAGTTTGTATATTGGGAAAAGAAGTAGCTGCAGGGTATCTGTGTGGCTTGGTTGGAAACCTTTAACTAGAACTTTAGGATCATGTTCATGGTGACCTTTCTTGCTCAAGGACTTTTGGTGAATATTAATAATTTTAGGCATGTAAGGAATTAATTTAAATTAATATCTTTAGCATACCATATAGTGATAACTTAGATCTACTGCAATCTGTGTTATAATTATTTGTATATACTGACTTGGGGAGTTCACTCTCTACCCACTGTTGGTATCCTGAACCCCGGGATAAGTTCCTGCCATTTGGGCCATGCCAAGTGTTGAGCTGTTGTGGTCCTGCTTTGCTGTAGTGCCCCAAAACCGTGGGGGCTGGGCACCTGAGCATGAACCGCTGAAACTGGAGGCTGCAAAAAGCCTCTGGAAACAGTCATTGGAAGATAAACCAGCTATCCCTTCTGAAAAGGATTGTGAGTGCATTCATCCCATTTCACAGCTGTGACACTGCTGGGTGTGTGCCCCTCATCAGTCCTTTCAATGAGTCTAAACATCATTTCTGGAAGAAACAGTATGGTTTGTTCTGAGTTTTATTGTTTTGCCACTGACCAAGACTAGCCTTTTTGTGCCTGGATTTATGATACCTAACATGCATAAAAGCTATTGTCTGCCCTTCCCCTCCTTTCAAAAACACTCACGGCCCTGGAAGATGTCCTAGTGCTTACAGTTGAGTTTGGAAGTTTGGAGGCACCAAATCATTTGTGATACTAAAGCAAGCTGTAATTGGATGTAATGATACCTGCTTCCCAGGACAGTATATGATTTGGGTAGTTAACATTTGTGAAGCGGTTTGAAATGCTACAATGATAGGTGCTTTGAAAATGCAAAATGTTGTTATTATTCCCCAAAATACAGGGCTTCCCACTAGAAGTGCTCATAAACATGTAGCTGTTACTGTTGAGATTTACTTAAGTTTTCATCTTGGGATATGTGCTGTGTAAATTCAGTTGGAAATTTTATTGATATTTTTCTTAGAAATTAATGAAGCTACAAGTAGCCCTGCTGCTCAGAGAATAGTTGTATTCTAATTCACCTTGCTACAGCTTTGAAGAAACCAGCCTTACAAAAGTTTCTCCATTCTTACAAGATACTGAACTGGTAAAGCTGGATGTTATCCATATTTACCCTGGACTCTAAGCAATATAGCAAATAACCTTTTCCTCTAAGCAACAGCCCTTCTCCTCCGCAGTATAAATGGATCTTGAGAGGAGCAACAGAACAGTGAGTAAAAAGCTTTAATCCAGTCATCCAATCCCTGAACATTAAGCTAAAGCTCCAAATCCCATTTTCTTGTTCAGAAATCTTACATAATAAAAGCACCAGTTATCTGGATATAATCTGCCTCTTGCTCCCCTGCTGCTGGCCAGCATGAAGGGCTCTGGCAGTAGCGTACAGGAGTGGATCATGATACAGCCGTGACATCAAAAAAAGATATTGTAACAGTTTGTGGTATTTTTATATTATAATAATCAGAGATTTCAGACAAGGTGTTGATAGTTTAAACGCTAGAAGAGGGGTGCGATGTGGGTGGGCCACCCGCTGTGCACCACGGTGCAGACTGGTGCACACAGAAGGTGTCTCAGGTCCCATGAAGCTGGGGTCGTACCAGCACCCAGCGGTGCTGCTGACTTTTGGACTGCATGCGTTCTGAAACGCGGTAATGGAAAAAGCCGGGGAAGGAGACGGACGGGTGGCAGCAGCCTGTGCAAGCAGGGCAGTGCAGCAGAAGTGTGGTGTCACAGATGCTGCAGCATCAGCACCTGGTAATTTTCGGTATCATCTGGTACAGCGTGCAGACGGGATGCTGTGGCGGTGTCAGCATGGTACCTGTAACCGGCATATTGCTGGCACAGCGATTTCTCACTCGCCTGCTTCTGCGGATGAGTGGGATGATTTGCCACCGTTTGGAGCTGCAGATGCTGAAGTGTGGTTTCACCTCTCCTGGCCATTGGCAGACCTGAGAATAAAGTTGCAGATTGATTTTGCAAACTCATTTCTCTGGAGTGGAACGTGACTGATCAGTATTCAGAAACGCCAAATGCTCACAACATCCAGCCTGGAGTATTTGGGCTCCTGAAAACCACTGTAAGGCAGAAACAATTACAAACCAGTAGACAGTAACCAATTTTCACGCCACCGTGACAAAGCCTTTTCAAATAATTGCTTGAAAATACAATGTTGAAACATGTATTTTCTGTATTTCTAGTGCTGTTTATCAGATAAGCATCAAGTTGTTAAAATTAATCTCCATTTACAAATTTCTTTGAAGCAAAACACTACCGCTCTGACTGTATTGGTATTAATCCCTTGAGTTTACCAACATGCGGGCATCAGAAGGGATGTTGTTTTGCTTTGATTGGGCTCTTGTGCGTAGAAAGCAGCACATGCTCTGCCCATCTGCTTCATTAGACTGTAAAACTGATTCCATTTTTTAACACATTTTAATGCGTAGGTATTAAATATTTTGTGGGCCTTGAGTGGCCACCTGGCTTTTGTATTTTTAAAGCAGACTTAATCTCCTGTTCTAGGTTTCTGGGTTACTTTTTGTTCTTTGGGGTTTATTTTAATTTCTTTTTAATTTGAAAGTCATCTTACCTGACTTTAAGCCTTTAGATGAAGTTCGTAAATCAGCAGGGAGGATGAGACAAATTTTAGGTATTTCAACAGAACAATTCAGGTCATCAGTCTTTTGCTGTTAATTATAGAGGAAGGCCTGGGTGACTTTGCTCTTAAATTAGATGTCTATGATGATGGTGAAATGAGTCTGGATCTTAGCAATGGTGAAATGATTTCAGATCCCAGTATAGGCGGATGAAATCTGAAATGCAAGAACTCTTTTTTTTTTTCTTTTTGTTCATTGCCATTAAAAATGCATTCTCAGAGTCAATTTTTATAAACATTTCCTATGCATAAAACATAGCAATGTCTGAGCTGGATTTTCTTAAGATGTTTCCCTGCATTTCCTTTTGAAATGGAGAGCAAGCAGAAGAAACTTCAGTTCAAGGAGGAATTAGGCAAGACAGTCACAGGCAGCGAAGAAAGGAGGCTTGGTCTGCAATACCTTTGAACCACTGCTGCGACGGTGTAAGACTGCTGGCTAAAAATCATAGGATCTACTTCAGGACTCATTTATACCCAAACGGTGCTGGCATTTATTAGATGGATTTATTAGAGTTATGTCATGATTTCAGAGTCGGCTCAAGCTGCCAGTTCCCAAGAGAGAAAGTGGCATTGTGTCAGTGTGTTCTGGTGTCACAAAACGTAAGCCTTATACAACGGTGATTGACAAAGTTTAATGATTTATAATTGTGAACAAGAAGGAGAAGCTAAAGACCTTTGTACCATGTATTTTTTTTAAAAAAACAGCAAGCTGTTCAGAAAAGTATATGTGTGGATCAGCATAAAAAATCACTTTTCTATGTAATGAGAGCCTTAGTGTTAAGTAAAAATGCCACTTTGCTTTGAGTTGTTTAGTGACCTTGTTCATGAGAGGGTTTTGCTATTGTGAGTGCAGGGAACATACAGCACACTGACATCTCTGAGACTTTTGCCAAGTCCCTGAATGTGCTTTGAGATCCACAGTTAAATTTTGTAGTACAAATAATACATTTTTCACTACTGAGATGTTTTTCCCCCTGAAATGTAAAGGAATAATTTGTTCCTTATGCGACATTGCCCAAGCTGTTAACAGTCTTGTTTTATGTTTTCGCTGTCACATGAAGAAAGTGGAAATCATCATCGTAGCGATTCTGTGGCTTTAGAAGGGAACGACAAAAGTGTTACCGTTCTCCTTGAAGCACCAGCTGCAGGACAGGTGTTTTTTTCCAAGCGTTTTCATCAACTTGTAGTAGAAAGCTCTTCTCCTTTACACCTGCGTGCTTTCTGTTGGGGTTTAAAGCCAGGTTCACCCTTAGGAGGCTGAAGTCAGGAAAACTGGTCCGTATAGACCATGGCAAAGCATAACCCCAACAAGGAAGGAAAGAGGATTAAAATGCTGTTTATCAATGAAGACGTCAGACCCCATTACCCTGAGCTCTTACACTGTCTGAGTGGCCTCACTTGTTGGCATCAAGGTGCTCTGTGCTTGACTGAAGCTGTTCAGATCTGTGCAGGCTTTGTTTTGCTTAGCTGCCTCTGGTTTTGCATTGCGGCACAGGAAACTCGCTGCAGCCCTTCAAAGAAGGAGGTGACAGAGCTGAATTTTTTTTTGACCCGTTATCAAATAGACAGTATTTTCAATGGAAAAGAAGAGTGAAGGGAACAGGCTCTCTTGCAGCGTCTTCCCGGTTTGCCCTTTCCTTCCATACCGTCCCTCCCTGTGCTTTGCCGTGCTGGAAAATAGCTTGTGTGTTGCTTCCCCGGTGCTCCAGCACAGGCAGGCTGCTGCCCGTGCGCTGCCTGCCAGCCTTCCTGGGGGCTGCACCACCTCCGTGTCCAAGCACATGATGAAAATTTCTTTGAAGAAATATGGGGAGTGTAAAGGTGAGTATTTCTGCTACATGAAGGTCTGTGGACCGAGCAGGGACATCATGGGATACCACCTAGCAGAGAATGTAGCTCAGATACTGTTGACAGCAGGAAGGAGTTAAGGAGTGATTTCTTCTTCCCAGCAATGTGGTTTTTATCATTGTTCAGTTGTGGTGTGAGTACATCTTCCAGACGCAATCTCTATATTTTTCCCACAAAAGAAGAACAAAAAGAAGATTTATGTTAGATAAATGCTTGATTACTTTTCAAGATTTATAGTCTTACCACCCTTTCCATAGTACAAGATTGTCTATTAAAGAGCAGTAATAATCATGCACAGTCTTATTTTATAATACTCTTGTTGGGACTTTTTTGAAAAATGTCTCACAAAGAACTCTAAATGTCAGCTAGTCAAACCAAAAGGCATTTCACCGCAACAGCGCTTTTATCGTTATGTGAGATAGAGGAGATTCTGATGGAAGATATTTGCAAAAGATATGTTTCTAAAACCGTTCTCAACAGTGGAGCCTGCAGGATACTCTCAGCTGGTACAGCATGTTGTCGAGCTTCAGAGCAAAGCTATGTTTGAGTTGATCTTGTTTCACCGACCGCTCTTTCTAAGGTCCTAATTATGTGCCGCTCCCCACCTGTCTGTCTTCTGGATTAGTGTGTTAAGGAGATGAAAGGCTCCAGATGTTGTGTTTTGGCAATAAAAAGTTCTCAACCATCTTATGTTTTAGCTATTTTTGGTTTGCCTCAGGAAAAAAATTCCATCTTCTCCATGTACCAGTTTTGGTTTCCCCAGTATCTTTTTTTTTTTTTCCTTGTTCTTGGAAGTAGACAGCAGCAGCAGCTCCTTCCCTCGTAACCAGCTCTCAGGAATTACAGGTACCGTAGGGCAGGCTTGGCTAGTGTGCCTTCAGGCTGTATGTAGCCATCTTCATAAAGGCAAGAGCCCTAAGACACAGGTAGTATCCCATTGAAAATCAGGACATTTTGGGACTAATGGACAGCGCATGGCTGGGTTAGTCCTTGCTCTCACCAGTGAAGAGGACTATTTGCATGCACGGTCCCTGGCTTCTTCCCCTCGTTTTTGCAGGCCGCTCTTTGGCAATGCAGCCCAGCTGTGTCGGGGCGGGTGCTGGTGTCATTGTCTCTCCCCGTGTGTTTTTGGGGAGTTGAGGGGTGTCTTGTTAAGCAGACGGGAAGCTCTGGCCTGTTGGATGTGGTTTGGATATGGTGCAGATCGCGCGCCGCTCCACACTCTGCACATCAGACTCCTGTCAGGATGCAGTCGTTGCAGCCGTGGCACCTTGTGCGTGACCGAGAGCCCCAGGGCTCCCGTCAGCTGCGGCATTTTCCTGCGATGTCTCAAAATGCACGTGATCATCTGAAGGCAGACAGGGATTCTATATGTGCCCATCTGTATGTGTCTATATACTTCTCTGTCCAGGAGTAAATGAGGAGGAGGGTAGAAGGACATGCTGTTTGAAAACGCTTTTGCGCACTGCTGGTAATCAAGTGCCTGGGAGTGACTTTGCCCGACTCACCTGCGTGCAGAGTGTGAACGGCAGGCCCTGCTGCTCGGCAAAACCCGCTGCCTTTATGCTGCAGCAGTCCTGGAGGGCACAAGCAAGCCATGGGGCGAGAGCCCGCGACCCTGGGCAAGCCCAGGCGCTCGGCTCTGGGGTGAGCTGTGGGCTGTATTTGCAGGTGGAGGATGGAGCTGGGTCTCTGAAGAGGAGCCTGTGATCGTGTGCGAGGGCAGACACCCCAGCCATGCAGACCCTCCCCTGGCTAAGCACAGCCCCCCTCAGGAAGCGTGAGCAGGCGTCTAGGAAACAGCATTTTAAGAAACTGTTAAATTAGCAGTTGGAAATAATTGCATTGTGTCTTCTGTATTACTTTTGTCAGGGTCTCCTGGATTTAAGCTGTTCAGTTATTAAAAGAAGGAAAAACCCCTGAGAGCTCTCCTGCCTGCAAAAGTCTTGGGCAGGGTGTTGCTGTATCCACAGGGTGCTTGCTGCCTGGAAGGTCCCAGTGCTGTAACACAGCAATCTGTATTCACATGCTGCGCTTTCATCATAAAATCACAGAGGAAATAGGATCATTACTGTATATTAAAGAATTAATTATGTTGCTTCGTTTATTGGAAAAACTATGTGTTGATAGTAGAGAGCATTATCTTACAGGTAACAGGGTTGCGGGACTGAAAGTCATGAGGTTCATTTCTACAGTCGATCCTGCACCCTACCAGAACATCTTTCACCTCTGAAATCCCAGCTGTGCCCACGTCGGGGTCGGTGCGACCCACAGCAAGGAGCCCCGGGGTGCGTATCACATCCGTGGCATTTTTCAAGGGCGGAAGATGTTAATTCTCCTCAGTAATACACAGCGCCTTTTGGTCCTGATCTGAGGTGGGAAGCGAGGAGCAGGGCTCTGTCCCTGCGTGTCTCTTTGGAGATGTTGGCTTCAAAGCCGTAGGGTGGATCTGTTCCTCCGCTTCCTTCCCACCCTGACTCCTGGTCTGCGGAGGGGTGAGAGGTTCTCCTTGTGCTGTGCCCTCCTCTTGTTAATGCTTCTAAAAGAGGTGTGCTCCTGCGCCGTGTCGGCAGTAGCAGGCTCTTTTCCCAAAATGCTTGTCAGAGTGTCCTCAGTTATCTGCAATACTTCTTTTATCCATTTATATATAAGCACTATTTGAAGGGAACAAATGGCCTGTGTGATCATTCCTGTGTTCATTTTTTATGCATTTAATTCCAGATGCCGAGACTTTGTTTTTCAAAGCGGGATTAGCAGTGCTGAGGATAAACAGTGCCAATGTTACATACGGCAATAGTGGGGACCTGTGTAAAGCTCAGCCAGGGTTTCTTATCGACAAAGCCTAATTAAAAATGGATAAAGTTAAGGATTTTTTGTGTTGTTAGTCAAATGTCCTGGCATGAACTATCTCGTGCAGCTATTCTTTTTGTGGTAACACAAGGGAACTTAAACCATAACTTGGTAGAAGGCTTTGATGCCAGTACCTGTGGTCTCTGGGGACTCGGAAGAACCATGGGCTGAAACACGCCATTTCCATGAGCAACACCGCTAAACCATTCAGCATGGCTGCCTTCTCTGTATGTATTCTATTTAAAAGTCTTAAATTTATTTCCTGGAGCGGTTCCTCAATGCAGCCAGACTCAGCATCAAAGGATTGCCCAAAGCCCTGGGGTAGACCTGTTTATTAAGACTGATTGACGAGATGAATGCGCTGCATATGAATTAATGGCCCCCTATAAATATTGGATCTCCAAGAGTTTGTAGCATGTCTCTGGAGAAACTGGTTAGGAAGCAGTGCTACAGCCTTTGCTTTGCATTTATTTTAGGGCTTTTTTTTTAGTTGATCCTGATTACCTTGAAGTTGTATTAAATTTTACATTTTATTCAGTGGTTAAATGAGTATCACGTTTATAATAGTAAGGAGCGTACAGGGTGTGTTTCAGAATTAAAAGCAATTTTTTATTTGTTTGTTTTTGGAGGGGACGAGTAATGACTTATGAACAGCTTTGTGGTATAGTGTGTTTTGCTTTAGGTTTACTGACGAATGGTGTTTTCTTCAACCAGCAAGCTGGCAGGGAATTGCAAACAGTGACCTCATTTATCCTACTAGAGCTCACTCTTCTTGACGGTTTCATCAGCCAGTGGGAAGACATTTACTGTTCAACTGCTGCCAGCAAAGCTTGCGCTTATTTTTATCTCGGCAAACTCAGTGAATATTCTGAACATAGTGTCAGCTTAAACGGTGTTATACTCATCTTACAGGGTACCAAGGTTTGTTGTTGAGATCAGAGCAGAAGCAGGCCCACAGTGACTGAAGCGGGTTAGTTCAGTGATGTGTTTTATTGGAGGTTTATGCAGCATGTGCTGTAAGGCTGTATATAAGGCTGTATATAATTTGAACCTCACTACCTCGGAACCGTTTGCAAAAATAATGCAGCATACTAGTTTAGTGAAACTCATACTTTTCCCCTTTCATAAAAGATGGAGGAAAATCTACATACATGTAATATTATTGCCTTGATTTTTAGGAAAGAAGTTACTGTACCTCCTGCAGATTCATCGTTTTCATAGCTATTTTTAACTTTTTCTTGGAACTCACAAGAATGTTTTGCAAAATAAGGGTTAGTAGATGAACCAATAGTGAAATGAAATTTATCAAAGAAAAAAATCATCCCTGCTTTCCTAGAAACAGTGGAAACTGTGAGCAGTTACCTGAAGGGTCTCCTACTCCAGTTGTTTTCATTTTGTAAAATCATGCTTCTTAGACTTCTTGTACAATACATGAATTGTGTAAAGTGCAAAGTACAATGCAGTGTAACTCAATGTTATGCTGGATAGCAGATATCCAAGCATTTCTTTTCGCGTTGTTACCTGGTATTAGCAATGCATACATAATCTCTACAGTGTTTGTTGTGGTAGTGAAGGGCAAAAGTGTCCTTGCTGCAAGCTGGCAAATGCAGGCTTGTTGATTGCAGATTGGCAGGTTTCTTTTGTACACGTCCTGGCAGTGATTTTGGTATCTTATTTAATGGAACTTCTTGGGACATTTTGAAGAGTTTATTAGTGCTGTAAGAGTTCTTATCAATAATATTTACTTAATACTGTTTAGTTTAAGCAAAGGAATACCTCTAAATAATTATAAATAATGGTTATTATAAATAATTTCAGCAAGCTTTCAGACTTTGTACTTTTTAAAGTCATAATTAATATACATAGTGTTTTTGTTGCCCCATTTTGCACTAAGTTCCAGCAGGACGAATGTGGGCAGATGTGCTGGTTCAGAGCTGACTGGGGTACCTGCATCTTGTTTTGGGTTATTGGATTAGTTTTGTTTGACAAACTGAAGATGCTTTTTAGACAGCTTCTCCAAAAGAAGAGATACTTTTTGGTCTTTTTTTGTAGAAAGATGCTCAGTATAATGTTCTGCATGTATCCATTCCTATTGGAACATTTTGGATACATCACTCATGAAAATATTTTTCTTTTCTAAGTGGCTTTTAAAAGATGAAATGGCTTGAATTGTCTTTTCTTCTGTGATTCTGGAAAAAGAAGTGTGTTCCCAGAACGAGAAGCCAGGCAGCCTGCCTGTGTGCTCAAATGCGTAGAGGGAGCTTTGATCTTGAGAGTGGACGAAAGAAAAGGAATATTATTCCAGTTGCATGATGCCAAAGCTGCTTGATGAATAGGCAAGACATCTTTGGAGATGTTTCACTGGCGGATCATGTGTGAAAGAGACAAAAGCGATAGTAAACTGAATGTAGGGGCCAAGAACTGATAGATCACCAGGTGCTGAGCCTTCTGCTGGAGCCTGGGCTGGGAGGCTGAACCACTGCTCAGGTGCCTGCTGGGGTACGCACCAGAGATGAAAGCAGTAATGTGCTGGTACAAGTGCCGAATGCACTCTGTCTTTCCCTGAGTCAGGTGGAGAGGAGGCAGAGCACCCCAGGAGACCTTCCCAGGGGTACTCTTGCCATAACAGCGTGTGAGAGGATGACACCCCCCAAAAATTGTAACAGCCTTTGACCAGCACGTATCTTACCGTGTCATATAGAAGTCATTTGTTTTCTACCACCAAGTTTTGTCTTTGGGAACTATTTGGGTATCTGCCAGGAGCGTCTCTAGTTTAGTTGAGAAACAACACAGTGGATGCACTGCACAAAATACATAATTAAAAATGTATAGGATAGATGAATGGGTAGGTTCGTATCACATCTTTGGCAAATTTGAGTAGATTTTTATATCATTTAAGGATAAAGAAAGGCAGACTACTAGTAGTTTTTTTGAGTAACTGAAATCTCATTGAGTTTACTATCAAGACTTTTCTTAATCATGTAATTAATTAATAATAAATGCTTTTGGAAACTGCTGCTATTCAGATTATCTTTCATGACTTCAGATTGTTCTGGAATAGGTTGAACTTTGATATTTGCTCTACAGCATGCAATTGAGAGCAAACTCATCCATCCCAAAGACAAGAATAGCTGGTTTGCTGTGGAAGCATAATGAACTCATACTAAATACTCACTTATTCAGTATCTGCTGTCCGTATCACTGTATTAGTGTTTAATCCTTAACAAAGCTGCTTGTTACTGTTCTTTATTTCCTCATTCTAAACCAAGATGCAAACAGCATAAAGTTCCCATACTGTCATTGTGCTGGACCTATAAAATCATTTGGTTTGCTGTCCTGAATTTAAAAAAACCCAGTACTTTCATATAATTGAAGCTATTTTGATGACCTTTTTTGTCATCTGCCTCAGGAAATGGTACTTGCATCTTTGACATATGAATTATATCCTGTGTTATATTCCTATGAAAAAACCTATCATTATTTTCTAATTTTAGCTGCTGCTTGTCCATAGTCACCGCAACATAATTGTTATAAACAATGTTCTAAATATCCATAGTTATATATGCTGGGTTTTTTTCAAGATACTTAAATATGACTGCAAATATAGGTAAGTGTTGGTATTTAAAATGCATGTAAATATTTAAAGATAAATACAGATATTTAAAAATGAAGTATAAGGTTTGCAATAATGTATGTTTGATGAGTATGTGTTCTTTCACCATGAATACTCTGGGCACAGAGTACACTGCAAAAATACTTTACTCCCTGCTTCACCCTGAGGTCCTGTTCCCAGTCACTCAAACTGCTTTCATGTTTGGTCATTCCTGGCTTCTCTTTGGAGAGGCCCAAGTCTTTTTTTGAAAGCAAAACCCAGGTGTGTTTCTGGGTTGAGTTTGGCCCAGGGGCTGCTCATTGTAGGTGCTATGGTTGAGACTGCATCGAGTTTCCGTCCCTTCCCCAGCCTCCATGTGTTTCTCCAATACTGCTCCAGAAAGCTTGGCACACACCATGGGGACAGGCTTTCAGGACTTGCCGTGTATCTCCTCGGTGCTGTGTGCTGTTAAAAGAAGCTTTTAATAAAGCAACACAGGCCTTGTTTTATTTGGGGCATTTTGAACCAGGAAAGTCCCCCACAAATAAATAACTATGTCTTAAGGCAACAAAGATGCCTCACGGGGCCCAAAGGAGACCTATAGCAAGTGCTGTGCAGCACGGATACAGCTAGCGTAGCTCTGAGCAGTGTGGGCAAAGCCTTTCTCTGCAAGATTTTTTAGGGACTAGAGAGATTGGTACGGTCAATAATTTAATATGCATTTTAAATACTTACTTAGAATCATTTAGTGTATTACATAAGTGGGAGGGGAAAAAGCTGTATCTATTTTTTCCAGTTCGTTGTTCATGATGATAAAAGGAGTTTAATTAACTTCACAGTTGGTGCTACTCTATTGATGCCCTTAATTTTTACTATGTTTTGTTTTAATCCATTTTAAAAGAACAGGATTGTACTGGGTTTTTTTGTGGTTTGGAATTTTTTTTTTTTCCTTCCCCCTTTCTGGTCTTGTGTTTCTTATTAGGAAGCTGCAATTCTTCATAAAAGTGGCAGGTACAATTTTGACTGAGTATTCAAACCTGAACAGGGCCTTCCGTAACAAGGATGCCCAGTACAGACACTGAAGCACGAAGGGGAGTCAAAGGCTCTTCCTCTGGGGCTAGAAAAACCTGTATTCTGTGTTAGTTGGAAGGCTGAGAATGCCATATAAAACACATTTTCCAGTAAGTAATACGAGAAGGGAAAGGGTAAATATTCATTACAGGAATTATGGACAAATAGTACAGCTGAAGAAAAGAGTTCAGGAGACATTCTTGTCACGTACCTTTACCTATGAAGTGTTGTATGTCTACAGTGGAGTAGGGCAAAGTTTTTGGTTTCCTATACTCAGGATGCTGTGGAGGCTGTACTGGGACAGGCACAGGTCGGCTATGCACATTTGCTTGGGCTGTAAAGCAGAGAACATTAACAATTTTTATTTGTATTTTGCTTCTGTGATATGTGTTTGCTCTGCAGGGTCCTTAGCAGATGACCACCAATTCATGAAGATCTGGAGATGTTTGTTATGATTTATAAACACCGATAGTGTGGGCAGTAGAAAATCCGGCAAGTTGGTAGAAAAGGTAAAACCTGAATAGGAAACCAGAGTATATTCAAGAGTTTGGAAAAATATGGCATGCTCATAGGAAAAATAACTTGATTAGGCAGTTCTTTAAGACAGATTTAGGGAAATTTGGTGGACAAGAACAGCAACAATTTGCCACAAAAGTGTATTAAGATACAGGAAAAAGTAGAAAGTTAGTAAAGTAAAGGATAGGGAAAGAGCAGGGAGAGATTAGAATAAGAAAACATGTAAGGAGTGCAGGCAGACACTACCACTACTGTCGGAGGGCTTTCTCTGCATGATGTCTGCAGACAGTTCTTCTTGGAAAGGAGAGTTCTTTGTGGTCCAGACAATGGCCATAGAAACCATTAGAGGTGATTACCAAGGCAACTTTGTAGGACGCTGTGTAACAGATAGCTTATGACTTAAAATTACTGAAATGTGGTGAGTGTAAACATTGCAAGTAATAGTTCAGCTTTGTGGTACATGCATGGAAAGCATCACTGAGCGAGCATTTAACAAGAGGCTTTGGAGCTGCATTCATGCCCTAAGCAAAGTTTGAATGCAGAAGGATTCAGATGAAGCACTGAAGCTTAACCAAACTTTATTAGAAAAAACCCTACATTTTGAAAATAGATTATTGGTATTGAGTAATGCTCGATTCATTATTGTGATGGATACCTAGTAATCCAGATCCAGGTTTAGCACACAGTAACAGTTATTTGTTCAAATAAGGATGCATCAATTCTCAGAAGGACCAAAGGAATTGTAAGGCATTTTCTATTGTCTAAATTCCAGAAGGAAGGTTCATTTATCTTGAGAGATCCACAGAATTTAAGAGAGCATTTCAGGATGTGTGGAGAAGTTGATAAAGAATTGTCTGCTTCAAAAACTTTCTTTGTTCAAGTACTGTATGAAAAGAGCTTACAGAAGTAAAGGTCTTCAGTCCTAGAAGGTTTCAGGGCTTACTCAACCAAAGCAATAGCAGCTTTGAGCGATCATCAAGGGTACAGCTTCAAATAATGATTTATATAGAGTCCCACCTTCGGATTCAATCCCCATCTTCTGTGCCTGAGGTAGTTGGCGTGCCTCACCATCAGCAAAGCCCTCGTCGAGAAGGCTTTTGTAACGATCCCTTCAGTAGGGCCCATTTTACCTTTTCTTTAAAATGTGCTGGTTTCAGTCTGAAAATCCTTGATATGGTTTATGAGGTGTGCAACCGAAGGGGAACTTGTCATTGTCTTGGAAATCTATATTTGGGTGACTCCCATACCTTAACCTGGTGAGATCCATAGTGCACCGCTGTGCTCTGTGTAAGAAAAAATGAGTGCAGTTTGGGTTTCATCTATGCTGGAATCATCTCCTGTGATTTTGGTACTGCTGCCCCAGACTTGTAGTTGAAATCAGAGTCTGGCCTACTGTGTTGCTTAAGAAGCTGTAAAAAAATAACCCAAACCAGGTTAATATTTTTGTGAAGATGTACGCTGTAACATACAGCTTTCTGAAGCGGGATAAACCCTAATCTTCAACTCTTCAAAAAGACAACTTCTTGTCTTTATTTTCTGTCAAGAAGTAGCTGTTAACCCTGAAATAGGGGACTGATTTATGGTAACCTGCAAAAAGAGAATTATTTCCAGAAAATTACAAGAACATTTGCAGATGCTGAAATGGTATATAAAAAAGCCTTGCATATCTCATTTTTCAGCAGGCAGAAAATGAAGGAGACCGTTGTGAAAACTCATACTGTTCATAAGCTTTCTCAAAAGTCATCTTCTTCTTAATGTTTGGCAATATATAAAATCTTAGGCATGTGTGTGGAATACTAATTGAGACAGTTGTTAAATTAATGTTACCTCAAACATTTTTTGAATCAACTTCCTGTGTCTTTAATTAATCATTACTTCTCTGGCAGTTCAAATTTACATACTTTTAAGGCTGGCTCTGATCCATGTTGGCATCTGAAGTACGGAGATCAGAACTCTTTTGAGTAATAGAGTGAGGCACCAAACAAATACTGAAACTTGAAATGCCGTGTGAATTGTTACCTTCTGCCTAATAATAAACCCCATGGATTTGGCAGGCTGAAGAGAGAGTGTGCAGCCACCGAAAAGTATTTAATTTTAAAACGTGCCATGCACTCTAGCAAAGGCAGCTCTCTCGGGCGCCTGCTTGCACTGGAAACCATGGTCATGGGGAGCACCCAGAAAGTTTCTTGAAACTCACCAATGCAAAATGTTTGGAAAGCAATACATGGCCATTCTCCTAATACTATCTTATCTCTGTCACCAACGGTCCAAGAAAAATGTATCTTTTAGATAAGAACTAATGGAGAAAAACATTAATAAAAATATCTGTTCAGGAAAGATATGTCATGATGGACGTGTAGTGGATGAGTAATAGTATCTCTTGTTAAACTGAAGCTAAAGAAATATTTACAAAAAGAGCTTTCTTAGTGGGAGAAAGGTTTGAGAGGGCTGAGTTTTATTATGCTGTCTTCAGTGATGTGCACATGAGCGTGATGTGAGGTAGATAATTTTACTGTAGATAAATTTACAGGCTTAGCTGTAGAATAGTGTTTGTAGTTATGAATCGTCTCTTCTGCTGCAGCCATCAAGAGCAGAAGAAGAAAAAGAGACTTTCCTCCAGTAGAAACTTCTGGGGAAGATGAAGGATCATTCTTCCTGATAGACTGCTTAGTACATACAGAGGTTTAGGATTGGAAGTGGCCTCACTATCTGTGTAGAGAGGATGGAAATTACCCCATCTCTGGGTGAACATCGAAGGAAAGTAAGCTGCTGGCATGCAGGTTTTTTACAAGACTACTTAGGAGATACAGTATGTGTGCACCTCACCCTCTGCTAGAAAAGCACAGTTTTCCCCTTTCCCATCCAGTTGCCTGGCTCCACATGATGGAAGTTCAGTGACTACAGGGGAGCAGAGCTCATGTCATTTCTGTAGTTGCTGCTGTTTTGTTTGTTCTTGCTAGATAGTGCTTTCTGTCAGGAGGTGTGCAGAAATAGTGACGTTTCCAGGAGGAAACTGTTATTTGCAAAGCATCCAGCATTGGTGAAGGGGCACGTGCTCTTGTTTCGTCCAAGACCGCCCAGCCTCTGTTTGTGCGGGAGCCGGGCAGCTCCGCGGGCGAGGGACGAGCCTTCAAGCTGCTCCTCCCCTGTGGTTGCAGCCTCTCTTCAGAGGCTTGCCCCAGGAACAAATTTTGATAGTAACTAGTTGGGTCTTCTCTCAAGCCAGACGCTGACCTGTTATGTATCCTTTTTTTCCCCACTTGTTCTTTCTGTCTGGGTGGTTCTCCAGAACTCTTTGTTTCCATTCGTAATACCATCTGTTGCTTATTAACTAGCATCTCTTCCCAGCACCTCAAACAGATCTGTCTTTTGAGAAAGGTCGCTGTGACAGTTTTTACTTTGAGTCAAAATGTAGAGTCTTGGCAGATTTGCCTCCTGGCTGATCTGCACTAGCTGACCTCTAGCTAACTTCCTCTTCAAGCAGCTTTGATTCCTCACTTAAATGTTTTCTGAGCAGTGTTTCACACCCTCGGTCTGAGCCGGGCACGGAGAATGCTCCATGGTCCTGTTTGGGATGATGCTCCAGCTGTAACGGTGAAAACACCACCGCTCTCTTTTCCGACTGTAGTCCTCCTCCTTCCGAAAGCCATTAAAAGCTGTTTCATGAATGCAGCCTGCATATGTGTGTGGGTTTGTGCTGATGAAAACTGAAGGTTTTGCTGTCTACCACTTCCACTTGCCTAAGTTCAGCATAAAATGAATCAAGCGTAATTGTGATATACTGTGTCCTCTACTCACTTTGCAAATAGTGTTAGCTTTCTCTTGAGAATGAAAGTGTCCATAACTTTGGCCACTACGCCTCTCTTTTATAGAGTTTTAAGAGAATTGTATTTTCAGCGTTCTCAACTGTTGAAATAATTTTTTAAATGATCTGTTATATTTTACTTAAAAGGTCATATTTGAAGACTGAAGTCTATTTTTATGTGTAATGGATCTGCTTCTGGAGTGCTTTTGTTCATTAAAATTAGAAAATTAAAATAGAAAAAATAGACAAGGGAAGTGAGGCATATTATACTATTACTTTCATGTTTGGTTTTGAAGGTAACACTACGTCAAAATGATAATTAGGTTTTGTCCTCAAAATGGCTTTGCTAGAGTACATGCATTGATGGAAGCAGCTCTGGTACTTCTTCCTTTCCGGAGTTAGAGAATTCCCGGCTGAGTAGGCTCAGAGTGCCTCCAACGACTCCGCTAAAATAAAATTATCATACCGAAAACCAGGGTGCCTGTAAGGTGGAAATTCATGTGCGGGGAGTAGAAGCATCATTCTGAAGACAGAGACTGTAGACTTGGTTTTGCCTTGGAAAAATGTTTACTAAGAAAACCTGCTATATATGTTAAAACTCTGGACTCAAGCCTCTTGGCAAAATGTCATCCTTGCTGAACTCATTTTGTTCCAAGGCTTTTACACCCAGTTTTAAGTTGTTTTTTTTTCTTTTTTTTTTGAACTCACAATACTTATCAAATATTTCTATTTGATATGCAAAAAGTATTTATATGTCCATTAAATCAGATTCACTAAATAACAAAATATACTTCCTCCGATGGAAGAAATTATATATTTGGATAACTTTCCGTTGTGGGAAGGCACTTTTCATCCCCGAGGTAGGTTGCTGTTCTTCGTATCGGCCCATTTTCAGGGCGAATCAGCATTTCTTCATCACTTGGGCACACAGCTCTTGCTGGCTGCTTCGGGGCCCTGTGGGCTTCCCAGTTAAGAGCTTGTCTCCCATTGCTGTGCCCATCCCTGCATCAGTTAAGTTTTCTGCACTGTGATTTAATTACCGACTCCCAGATACGTGGAATGGCTGATCCTCTTTAATGTCTCAGCTAAGCTTTGTAAATGAGTGATTCTAGCCAGGTAGACAGATTTCCTCTGATTATACACTGGGATAATAAAAACAGAAATTAATGTGTTAGTTCAAAACCAGTTTTCAGTTGATACTTACGACTGCTTTTATGCTTCCTTTTTGTTTTTGAAGGGAGAATGTCCAGGTGGTATAGGGTAGGTTTGCATGCTGCTATGTGTAAATACTAAAGTACAGGGAAATTAAAATGCAGTGCTTTTCATAGTACTTTAACTTGATTAGGGCTTTAGTGGAACTGTTTGTACTAAGGTAAAGTAAGTAATCTCCATTGAAATACTTAATTTAGATGCTATTAAAAGCCTGACCCTGAGAGACTGCTGAGGACTTTAGATCAGGTCTGAGGTCCATCCATGCTTCTGCATGATCCATTCATAATGAATGAACCCTTACAAAGTATGTACAGCCCAAATACAATTACAGAGTATACACTCAAAATTAGGAATTCATATTAAAAAAAAAAGAGGTGATTGTCTATAAACATGAATTGTTTTACCTCCTCTCTCGTGATTATGAAATAAAGCACCTCTGAAGTTTCTGTGAAGCTCTCATTTTTTGAGGAGAGTTTTTTTGAATTCTTAAACCTCAAATTTTAAATCTTAATGTAGAAAAAAGCATATTTTTTCTCACTCTAACTCAGAACTGGCATAATAATATAATCCTTCCTTCCATCTACTTCTCAAAAATAAAACTCAAATTTAGAAAATCTTAGGTTACATTAGAGCAGGGTGCACACCCAAACCTGATATTCAAAATTCACTTCATTTCAAAAATTAATGGCTTGTATTCAGGTGTAATTTATACCTGTGATTTGTACCTATGGCATCTGCTCAAGGTTGATCCACTATCTGTTTACATTTTTTTAAGTTCCTCATTTTAATTTCTAACATTCTGAAGTTTTGCTTCTTGCTATGGGAGGCGAGGAGTATCATTGTCCTTCCAGGTTTGTTGTGCTGTATTTTAGTTATGCAGATGTTCATTGTGTATGCATAAAGTTTTAGTATAATGTAGTATTTCCTTGTAGATACTGCAAAGACACATAATGTGCTACCTTCATTCAAAAACACAATGTTAGCTCAAAAGAAAGAATTGACAGAAAAGGTTTTGGTCTACAACAGCGAAGAATTGTGTGGATTTTATTTGATTGGCAGTGCTACTTATTTTTGACAAATCCTTTTTGATGTGAGCTAATAAATATTGCAGCATTAAATCCTGGGGATTACCAGATGTTTGGAGAGAATGTAGATTGTCTTTGCCTTGTGCATTGTGTGCTCAAAGCACTGCAGAAAAACAGGAGCTACTGGAGGCTACGTAAGAACTCTGATTAGTTCACGCGGTGAGCGCTGCGGACGCACCACGAGTGAGCTGGCTGCGGGGTTCCCTTGCACGTGTGCTAACGGTCCCTGGGACTGCAGAGGTAGAGCCTTGCCTCTCTGCTGGAGTAATTGAAACAATCTTACCAGATTCATAGGCATTATAGCTTTGAAGATCATTCAAATGATGCCTAGATACTACTTGTAGAGATTTTTTGGATAAAATACAGCTACTTGATCATGAAGTAGCTTCACAATGCAACATTTTTCATAAATAGAGTTTTTACTTAAATCTTATTTAATATTGTTCTTCACAAAGAAAGCCCTATGTGCTTATACGCATTAAACATGCTAGAAGTTATTCTTATGACCATGAACATTTGATAAAGCAGAGTGATTTGACTTTACCTTTCATGTTCTTAATGGTCACTATAGATAACAGGACGACTTATACTTCTAGATAGTAAAACTGTAATGTAGAGAAAATGAGAATTGTGGAAGGGAAAAGATAGTAATATGGCACCTGTAAAATGTGGAAAGGTAAAGATGAGAGGGAGTGGAGAGCTTTTGAAGAAATGGAGATAATTTAAACTCTCTTTTATCAGTGTTAGGGGTAACAAAAACAAGAGTAAGTGTAGAATAATGGGCTAAATGGTAAGGGGAATGAAATTTCAATCACCTGCTACAGCAGCTGTTCCCTGCTCGTACTTCCAGTTTTACCAAACGGAATAAGGAAAATGATTTTCCAAATGAATTGAATGTTAATGAGGATTTTAGTAATTTAAAGAGAAGTCTTAAAACAGTAGTGGCAAAGTTCAAAAGGTTTGAGTAGAGACACCTGAAGACTGAATTTGGCTAATGTATTGTAAAGCAGCAAGCCAGATGGTATGAATCCAAGAATTATTGAAGACTGCTGGAAGTAATTGCACCTCAGGTGGTCATTTTTAACATCTGTGAAGGACTGAGTAGACCAGGGTTGTGATTTTCCTCCGTCCTTCAGCTGGGCGACTTCTTCTGTGGCACAATGACAAAATGAAAAACCTTCTGAGGACCTAAGAAATAAGACAAAAAAAGACTTAAAATACTGCCTAATGAATTTTATCCTATTGGTTTTATTCTTCTGAAATGGACAAGCACTCAGTGTTCAAATAAAAATCTTACAGTACTCTGAAATACACTGCAAGGATGTTGCTGTCCACTGAAAACTTCACTGATATTAACATATTTGTATATTTTTTTTTCTAAGCTTACTAAGATTGTCTAATTACATTAATATAACTATGCTAAATGCTATGCTTTCATGAAGCTTTAGGCACCTAGGTTTGCCAGTCTTACAAAATTTTGAATTTATGAATTTATGTGTTTTGTCTTCTAATGTTTTTTTTTTTCCACAGAGTTTTCCATTCTTTTGGTATAAGAAACCCATGATACCAGTTTGAATATAGACTTAGATGGAAAGCTGGCAACTGAGATAGAAGACTTGTAAATAAGGAGAAAAAAAAAGCAGAAATGCACTACACAGTCACGTTTTAGGCAGCTCTTCAGGTTTAGATAATTCTGGTGTTTCTGTAATGGAAAATTTCCATACTCATTCTGAGTAATATTTTATTTTCCTTTGACCTTGTATCATCTATGTTACCTGGTATATTAAACTGCAGTCAGGCCCAGAACCTCTTATAACTGATAAAATACTTCAGTTTTGGCAAGTTTTGTGGAGTGATTTTGGTAGAAGGCAAAATAAACTGAGGGGGAAAAGAGTATAGCTGATGTTTTGGCTACTGCTGGTACCTGTGTTTCTGTTTGAGTTAGCATAAGCAAAACATTTTTTAGTGTTTTGTAGAATGTGCCACCATTTAAGGTACTTAATGAAGTTTTACCCATCCTGTGATTATCAATCTAAACTAGGTATAAAAATTACTGTTGTAATCTCAGAAGACAGTGACCCATAAAAGATGTATGATTGAAAATCAGATACATAATTGAAAATGTGATCATTGTTTCTTTAAATACACATTTATGTGTTAGTGCTATCTGGCCATATCTAGATCTGCCCTTAATTTAGCTGTCATTAACTGGCTGATTAGGTACAGGTATCAGGATAGATCTGGGTCATGAAGATATTCTCCTCTGAGATGAGAGTGGCCTTATTATAATTTATTTTTCTTGTAAGAATGAGTCTTTTGGAAACCCAGTCACAGAGGAAGGAATGGCTGGGGAGGTAGAGCCGTACACGGTTGGTTGTGCTGTTGGAGCTGAGTGAATTTCCACTTGCTTTTCCTTATGCCTATTGGTTCCTTCTGAGAAGGACTTTCAGAAGGTGTCTTCTACATCTGAGCCGCAGTTAGTTGTATCGATGATTTCTTCCATTCATGTGCCTAATTACCTGACGGAGCCTGCAAATCAACTTGGCTGCAGTCAGAGCACAAGTAATTGCACCTTCAATTTAGAGCACAAGTGGAGGACTAGCGAAGATTTGCAGCCTTAATGTATGGTCATGAAGGAAACTACCGAGTATTGTTTGTGGGCGCTTTCTGATAAAGCGGCTGTAGTTAGGGCATTGATTTGATTCTTCTCCTTTGTCCTATAACAATAGCTTGAGTTACAGTCTGAATTATATGTTTTTCTTTTCTTTGTAACCTTTGCAGTAATTATTGGGTGGCTGGTGTATTACAGAACAAGAATGGGTCTCATTTTTTTAAACAGTTTATGCCCTTTTCTTGCTTGGTATGCTTAAATATTTGAAGTTGCAGCCTTAAAATAAATTACTTGACAAAAGCACCAAGGGTTTATTTCATTGCTCACTTGCAGGGTTACCTAAATATGCAACTAATAACCTCAGGGAATGCATAGAAAACAGAAAATGAAACATTCTTATGGCAGTGTCTTGCAGTGCGTTGACTACTGACACAGATACATTCAGAGAGAGGAGGTTAAGGGGAGGGGAGGTACATTTCTTGGTAGATGCTGAGTGGTATATAGACAGCTTTTGTATAAACTGCAATTTTTGATTGCCTCTTCAGTAAAGGCACCCAGAGGAATGAATGTATATGTTTTTAGTAGCTTCTTGTTTCAGAAGCTGACATATACAATTACTGTTGGTGCAGTTGTACTTTGCAAAACTTTTTGTTATTCTCTTGGATATTTTCAGATGTCTAGTTTTTTAATTCAGTTTTTCCATTCTTTCTTAAAGAACAGTCTAGCTTTCTGCTTGTAGTAAGATGTAAATACTCATCATAACTGCACAGGATAAAATACTCAGGTAATAAAATTACCCAGTCAAAATGTCCTAGTTCAATTTTGTTGCAAAATCCTGTTTGCAGTATGCTTTCAGATTGTATTATAGTCATACGAAGTATTAAATAAAATAATGTATATATACTCCTCTTCTAGGGGAAATAATGGAATAATTACCACCAACATCTGTTTTGCTAGGTCAGAAAAATGACTCTTACAAAATTGCCCCAGCTTACTATATTCTAACTATGTTGCATAAGCAGCCGTTTTGATATATTTTAATTAAGAATAACATCAACAATGTAGATATGCAGTTGTTATTATACTCGATTAGAAACTTCAAATACTTTGCCCATAAGATGTATTGCTTCAATTTCTTTTGCTGCATCATGCTGAAACATCGTGCGATTAAAATATCATCTTGTTTTGCAAATGATTCTGTTGCGGACAGGTAGTCTTTATGAACTGATGAGATTAATACATTTATTTCACTCTCAAATGTGTGATAAGCCATGCTTTTTGCTCTCAAAGACTTTCTGTAGAAAACATTAAAGGAACTAGGACTCCAGGTTACCGACTGATTTGATGTTAGAAGCTGAGCTTTTTTACTGACGCTAGTTTTCATGAAAAAAAATGCACTGTGTATTGTCCCCGTTCACCCCCAAGAAAAATCTGGGTGAAAAGACGACTACGCACGGAAAAATGCCTTGGGGTGTTCTGTCGCTAAGAGGTATGATGGGGTTATTTGCAAGGCTTGTGATGACCACTACAGCTGGGGAGGGGGAATTTCAAGTTTTGAACTAGCTGGTCTATCAGACCAACTCGTGTCAGAGTCAGTTTTGTCAGAGCCACTTTTGTTTTGTTTTGCCTCTGTTTTTTTTTTTCTATCTTCTGACTGCATTGGTGGGGAAGTTAGAAAGGATGGAGTTCACCCTCTGGGCTTTGTTTTCCCAGTCAATGTGCTGCACTACAGCTACTTCAGTAGTTGGTTTGTGTTTTCAATCTGATGTACCCAGCAGAGAGGCATGGGGATTTGGCTGCATGTCTCCCCAGTCTTTGACTTGAGGAGTTGCTTCCCTGAAGGGCCACTGTAGCCAGAAATCATGGGTGCAGCGTGTAGCCAGCTGCTCACTTTGTCCCTTGGTGTGTGTCAGGTCAGCTTCAAGGATCTTTGGGCTAGTTTTAACGTTATTCAAAATTTTGATCCTGTGGGAACAGCTAGAGCTGCCTGAAGTTGTAACCTCATCAGTTGTAATATAGCTGCTCCCAGAAAATGTAATAAATTGTTTACACAAAGGAGACAAGGATATAAAGGATTATTCAGTTACTCAACAGGGAATAAGGAGCATACGGTACTATGAGCTGTAGAAAACAGGAAGAAACCCCACAGGTGTAGAATCAACAGAAAATGGGAAGAAGGAAATTTTCCTGCAAAAGACAGATATTAACTACAGCAGCACTTTTGATACCATTCCCTTTTTGTGAATTAGCTAAAAAATAATTGTTGACAGGTTTCCACAAATTTGAAAAGACATTTGTTAATCATTGCCACTTATCTGTGAAGAAATCCACACTTACGTTCTGTGAGTGGTTTGTTTGGTTTAGTTTGGTTTTTTCCTGTCTCTGCTCTGAAAGTGGTGTGTACTTTATGAACACTGAAGATTACCTATGAACCCATTTTTGCATGGCATGAATCTGGAAAAACTCTCCTTTTGGACCTTATTAAATAAGTTATTCAGATTAGTTGTTCATATAGATCTGGATTCTAACTTTTAGTAGCTCAGTTTTGAGGACAGACTGAATGTGTTCATTCAGTGTCATTGAAAAATAAGCAACTCCTGACAAGTATTTGGAAAAGGAAATAAAGCTTGACATTTCTTTAATTATTAATCTGGACAATCATGGAGTATCCCAAGAATCCACTTCCTTTAAAACCTACAGTACATCTCTCTAAGTACATACAAGAAAGCCACAGTATTATAGCCTCTCGCCCAACACCTTCATTTGAGTCAAATATTGTCTCCTGCCTGCAGACATTTCAGTAGGAGTTGCTGAAGTGGATCTGAAGGAATTATTTGGCTCTTATATTAAAGCTCAGAGCCAAGGAGAGATTTTGAACTGAGTATCTGTTGTGAGTACTGGATCTGTAGACAGCAAATTACCTTCACTGCATTAATGGAAAATTCAGTGACAAGGCTGTTTTGAACTTTTCATCCAATTTAGTGTAACAGCTCTGCCAACAGCCAGGTACCCACCTCTACATCGGTATGATCTTTGTCTTCTTTCTCTGGCTGTGTTTAACTGTCTTCTAATTATAACTCTTCTAACTCTCAAACTGGCAAGAAACCAAAAAGAAATAGGTAATATGTATTTTTACAAAAACATCCTTGCCTTATTTGTCATGAGAATCAGCTAGGAAGAAGATGTTACTCTGGAGAAAATGAAAGGTGCCATTCATTTCTTGCTCTAAGTCTAAACTCCTAGTCTGGACGGATTTCTGCCAAAATTTGTAAGATATTAAGTGATATGCTCTCACCTTTATTAGTACAAATATTAAAGCATGCATGGGGTGCATGACAATACCATTGCTTTTCATGGCACTATCTTTTACTCTCTTGTTAGGAATATGGCAGAGCCCCTAAAATATTCTTCATTTAGTACTGCCCAGTCTCTCTTTTAATCACAGTGCTCTTCTGTTACATTGATTTTACAAAAATACACTAAACCTGATTTCTCTGATTTCTGTTGTTTCTGCTTGTCATTCCCATACTGTAACCGCTATGCAGGAATGTGTCCCAGGAATGGTTTTGTTCTGGCAGTGATAGCACTTGCATGGGTCAGTAAGAAATGAGCGTATTACAATATCTGGAACTTTGGTTAAAAAATAACCAAAATAACCATACATTTCAGAGGAAGCTGCAATTGCTACAGCAATTACTAATTCCTTATTTGTTTTGCCTGTTCTAATCACCTACATTTTTCCCCCCAAAAATGTGGTGAAACGAGTGGATTATTACTTTCTCTTTTTGTGCAGTGCAGATGTATCCTTCTTGATTTAACAAAAAGTGTAAATTAGCCACAAGAAATAACTCAACCATTGCTATTTGATACTACTTGAAATAATACTACCTAACGCCCAGCCACTAAGGGCTTTGGGCACTGAGCACCCTTCTATAAATTGCAGTAATACAGTTTATTGCTCTTCTGTATTCTTTATGCTGCCATGCTAAACAAAGACCTACATGTAAAGTAGGAACTCCATGTAGAGTAATAAAGTGTCTGTTTCTCCGTCATCCTCTAGTTTTCCTCTCTGTTCTGATTTATCTCTATTCCACAAATACCAGATGTAGGCACCTTCTGTGCTTGATTCTGTATGTCCCTTACAGGCTGGAACTCCTCAGCTATTGCAACAGTAGGAGCTTTAACTGAGAGGCAGGTCACAAGGGATTATTTATCCCTACAATCAAAGGCTCATTTGAGTTGTTTCTCAGAATGTCCAAGCTTTGCTGGAGCAGACCTTAGTGTATCTACTAATTTCTTTGGCTTTCAATAAAAACAACACATGGAAAAGCTTGCCAATAGGAGCATCTTGACTCTTAATCCACTCTCTGTTTCAGAGAGACTGCAGTTTCCTGCGATACTGAGGGCAGCTACGATGTAATCTCATTGAAAGGAAATAAAGATAATGTGTGGTGCAGTCATTAAATGTAGATGCAAGAGAGTGTTGCGAGAAGAGGGCGTATGTGCCTGTGGTGGGTTGGCCCGTCCAGCAGCTGAGCACCATGCAGCCGCTTGCTCATTCCCCCCCAGCAGGACTGGGGAGAGAATAGGAAGATCAAAAGCGAGAAAACTCGTGGGTCCAGATAAAGACAGTTTAAGAAGTGAAGGAAGGAAAAAACAAAACAAGTGATCCAAAGGCAATTGCTTACCACCTCCCACAAGCAGACCCATGCCCAGCCAGTCTCGGAGCAGTGGCCATGTGGAAGTCACCCCCTCCTTCATCCCCTACTCCTAGCCTGATTGCTGAGCATGGCATTATATGCTATGGAGTATCTCTGGCCAGGTCGTTTCAGCTGACCTGGCTGTGCTACCTCCCAACTTCCGTCCCACACCCCCCAGCCTACCTGTTGTGGGGTTAAAAAAAAAAAAAAAAGAGAAAGCCTTGGTTCTGTGCAAGCACTGATCAGCAGTATCCAAAACGTTGGTTTGTTATCACGCAGTTTTAGCCACAAATCCAAAACCCAGCACCATATGGGCTGCGATGGAGAAAGTTAACTCCATCACAGCCAGACCCAGTACGGTACACCGGTCTGAAAGTCCTCCTCTGTCCATTAACAAACTGGCAGCAGAGGTGAACATAGCAGGATCACCATTCAACACTTCAAAATCTTTCAACTGAAGCGAATGAGATCTGAATCAATACTGACAGAAGTCACATGGTAGTTGGAAAATACATTGATGAAGCAAATCTCAAAACCTTAAGCAGTGGGCTGTTTTAACTTACTCTAGTTGCACCAAAAATAATGTTTTAAAGATCTTAATGTTTTTTTCCCACTTCCTTTAATGAAGTTTGACGTAGGGTAGGTGCTGATGGGCATGCCCGTGTGCCAGAACTGTCTTAACACCTAGAGAAGAAGAGAGCACTCTGTCCCACCAAGAGGCATTCCCATTTTCCTTAAATTAGTCAAGAGCTGCTGCATTATTGGGTGGCTCACATTTCCCCATGAAACATAATGGACAACAGGCCTTTGAAGTGTTTTATGTAGATGGGGTTGGCCATTAAGGTAAGAAGAGTTTGCAGGGGAAAAAAAAGCTGGATTTTTACATTATCTTGAAGTATACTGTGGAAATCAATGAATCCTGTAAAACAGCCAAGAAATTCCTGATAATTTTTTTTTCTTCTAGTACTGCCTTTGCTTTTTAATTGAGTGGAGTATATGTAGGGAGATGATTTGGTGGCCCATAGTCTTCCTGTAAAGGCTTTTTTATAAGCTCTGTGTGTGTGTATGTGTGTGTGAAAAATGTAATGTCGTTAGTGCTGTGAGGACTTGCATTGTTTTTAAGCGAACTGTGGATCTTGGTTCCACTGGGTTATTATATATATTATCTCTATGTAACATAGTATATAGTATCCAATCTACAAATTTCCTGATCACCTCTCTGGTGTGTTTCCCCTAACAAAATGAAGGAGAAAACCATATCTTTATTTCTGATGAATCATGGTATTCCTCTGCTTTAAATAAAATTCCATTTTTCGGAAAAGCAGGTAACTTAATCATGAAGAGGACTGTGAAAAACTAAATTCCTAATCGGAGCCCAGTGATAATGGCCAAATAATTTTGTTTGCTACAGTTTTGCTCACAAATATTTACATAAAGAGATGCTGGTTTACCATTCTCACATGACCTTGGGAAACTCATCTAACTTTCTACTACCTTAGATCCCCCTAAATGAAGAGATTTCAGTGTTCCCTTTCCTGGTACTGACACTCTTTGGCTTATTTACATTTTAAATTATTTATAGGAATGTTGCCTTGAATAATATTTATCTGTATCTATATTCAGTGATACATGTATGTGTGTACATATATATGTGCACACAAAGGCTTATTAAAGCACATTTGGATTTAAATTACTTGTTTTATTTGCAAGTAACTTCTGTGTAAATCTGAAAGCAAACAGAAAAATATTGATGTAAACTTGCAAAATAACCTTTACGAATTTGTTCCATATTTTGACAACTTCTGATTTATATATCACTGATCTAAAAAAATGCTTTTGTCAAATCCATTCTCCAGGGCTTCTAAATGGCATAAAATTGAGCATGTGTACAATTACCTGAACAATGAGAAACTCCAAAAGGCAATTTTGGTTCTTCTAGCCTAACAGTGGTCTTACTTTGAAGTTATACTCCACTGCATAGTTCGGTGTTATACCACTAAATATAGGGGCACTGTATTCAATTTAAATTGTAAAATTATGTGGCATAAACCTGAATTTGACTTATGTGACATTACTGCAGTATAGTAACCTTTCCTGTTTTTCTAACCTTCAGTGAAGTGTAATGTTATGTTGTCAAACAGATCTGCTCATTAATGTCAAAATCAGCTATGTCAGTTTTAAAAGTCATCTGTTATGGGACCTTGCAAATATATTGAGAAATAAAAATACATTGAAAAGCTTTTTTTTTTTTAAAGCAAATCAGGCAAAGTATAATTTAGTTTCTGAGTAATGAAAAGGACAAATTCTAGCAAACAACTTTGTTGTATCTGTAGGAAGATCTGTAGGTATGCAACACGTATAGCCTGTGTTCATCCATTTTTGTATGTCTTTTTTGAGATATATTATTTTACTTGATTGGGTGATTTTTCTTCAACATAATAAGAATGGAAGAAATATGTTACTATCTGGTGACATTTCATTAAAGTTTGGATCAATAGGAATATGTGAAAATACCTTTTTGGCCATAAATGACTGTGCCAGTATTCATATAGACTTCTTCCTTTACATCATAGTAACCTGAATAAAATCATGTTTGTGCCTGCTGCTTTGCCATCTTCTTCTGTCCTTGGCATTACTTGCTTTAGTAAAATACATTAAGAATTTTCTATAATTATGGCAAATGAATTGTTGATTTCCTCTAGATAGTAATGATGCATGGGCTCACTGGAAATGAGCCGCTTGCTTTATCTCCATGTAATCTTGCAGGAAATCTTCAAGATACAGAGATAGCTTTTCATAATCAGTCAGAAATCTCATTAGCTTCAAGATGAGACTTGTGTGAGGAAGAGAAGATGTAGCAGAGGGTGCATATTGGAGCTTTGGTCCGATGAGGACATGGGGAACATAACCTCGAGTCACACCAAGGGTAGCAGTGAGCCTCAGGCCCCCAAAAGGGTGTGTGACTCCTCTTGACAACCAACTGTCTGGAGGTGAGATCTGCAGGGAAGATTGGATGAGTGTTGCAAATAAACTTATTTAACAAAGCAGCTGTTCAGTAGCTGTTCTACTTAGGAACTTGCAAAAATCCCTATAGGTGGCTATCTGTAGCTTTCATGTACGTAAGTACTTTTGAGTCTCAGGATACTTACTCACATCTTGCCAGAACATTGTTATTCTCCTTAATTCTCCAAGTATTTCTGCTGGACTGGAAAAAGAGTACAGTATTTTTACTTCTGAAACTTGTTAGAAACAAACTGAAAGACTGTGAACACAGGATGAAAAGGGACAACAACTTTGAAATACTGAGTCTCAATGAAGTTGCCTCTGACTCTGCAATAACTCTGCGTGGCATTATACCTCTTCACAGAAGTGTGTTACATTCAACTCAGCTCCGAAAAGCCAAAGGAATTCCCTTGCCTGCTGTAGCTTGTCTCTACATCACGACTGTTTTTTATTTCAAATATAAACCAGCTTTGTCATCCATTGTTATTTTATCCAAGTCTCCCTCTGCCCCAGCTACTCAACGGTCCTTATGGCAGTATTTTCCATGACCTGCATTTTACATATTTTTTTTAATATTGTGCACCATGATAGTTTGCTTTTTTCCCCTTGCTTTTCTATGCTGCAAATGTGAAAACTATTGTGTTCATAAAAAAAGGTGGATGGCCACAGATTTTAACTTGTGCACGTGCCATGCTGTTTTGATCGGTTGTGCTGACCCCATTTTCTCCCTGCTTTTGTATTTATTGCATGTATAAGTAATGACCAAAATTTTAAACTCATCTACTGTGATTAGACCTTGAACAGGGATTCCGGTAGAATGCTTTAGAAGTTAGTCTTTTACTTGTTTGTCTAGCGTAATAGCTAGCTCATTGTGTTTGAGTAAATGTTACAAGGTACACTGCAAAAGGAGTTGGAAGACGTGAAATGCATTCTTAATGCTAGCCATAAGACATTAAATAGTTTCCATAAATGTTTTTGATCTTTTTTGTGAGTAGTAGGAACTAAGGGTGTTGACAAAGCTGTTCCAAAATACCAAAAATTACCAACGTTCAGTTCATGAATGGGCACTTGCACATCCAGGGGAAAAATCTCTCTGCTTAGAACAAAAATGATCAAGGCTGAGAAAAAGTACAAAATGTTTTGCAAGGATAAGAAAATACATAACTAGTGTGGGTGATTAACACTTCTCAGGATGACTTACATGTGCACATTTATTCTTTTAGTTTATTTTTACTGAGATAGGGGTGGGTTTTGTTTTGTTTTATTTGTTTTGGATTGGGCTGGGTTTTTTTCAGTTTGTCTTTGCAGAAGGAGGGGTTTCTCTTACCGGCGCAGCCCAGAGAAATAAAAATATGAAGACAGATTGTTCCCATATCCAAATCCCACACCTGTTCTAAGCAGGGTAATTGCTAACAAGCTGCTCTCTTTTTAAAATGCCCGTTATCCACAGAGCTGACGGAGAGTCATGCATTCCTGTGAAAGTGGCATTTTACAGTGACTCTGAAAAGAAGCGCCAACGTTTTGATGAATAAAGATATTGACCGGGGAAAGTAATTGTACCACTGTAATCATTCAGACAAGAACTGGAGCAATAGGATCTTATAACACGGCGAATTGTAAAGGGAGCGTGAGGGATGAAAACGATAGGTACTTATGCAAATGGATTGTAACCATCCTGTGCCACTTTGTGGATCTGTCTTTTAGTCTCTCTTGCTATCTAGGCCATGGGATTACTCAAAAACAGCTGGGAAGGAAGGGATGCAATAATTTCATCACAAATTCTAAATGTGGCTGTGGTAATTTTCCTGCAAATAGTACACTGCAAAATCAAGGCAGGTAGTATTTAATATCAGTTGCAGGACCAGCTCTATAAAGAACTCCAGAAAGACTGCAGTCTTTTTATTATAAGTATCCTGGGTCTGTCTTTTAAAACACCTGAGATACAACATGAAACTGTTTGTCTTTTTATGTTTATTGCCTTTTCTTCATGTTTGGGGAATGCAAATGGTAGCATTTAATGAAGTAGATGCTGGAGGAGTCATTAAGTGATATTGTCGTGATTACATCTAAGCTACAGAGTGAGACTCATTCTCATTCCTACTGCAAAGCAAATTACATTTGCTTTTCCTACTCTAATGCACTTTGCCCCTGAAATTCTTGCCAAAATAAGGGAAGGCTGTGATTCTTCTTAGAGCTTTCCTCTGTAGGCTTTGTCCTGGTGACAGTACAGGAACAGTTTAAAAAAAAAAAAAAAGGACAAAAGAAGACAATTCGTTCAAGGCTTCAGAAGATGCTATGCTGGCAGAAACTGCTACGTCCCCTGGCTCCTCTAACCAAGATCCTTCATCTGCCCCTACTGCCCCAACACAAAACCAGGCAACCACCAGACACTGCTGCAGCTCAGTGCTGATGGGTTTTCTGTTTCAAACACCCACAGTCTGGGGGTAAACACCAATGTGCATCTGCACACTTGTACCACTGAGCATGTCAGCCTGGGAAAGTTCACCCCAGACTGCAGAAATAATGGCAGAATCTCTGCTTTCGCTTTGAGCTGTACCCAGCAGAAATAGTTAAAACTGGTGGAATTCTTGTTCTTAATTTTTATAGATAAATGCATGTTTTCTATATTTGGTTGATCGCACCATTTATCAGTTAGGTCGATTCCAGCACGGGCAGGCAGTTCTATAAGAAAAAGCAGCGTAGTTAAACGCCAGCTCTCAGAGTTAGCATGTCTCTAAAAGATTGTTTTGCATTTCTTCTCCCAAAGATGATGCTGCATTTTAACTAACCTGCCTCTTCTGGAAAAGCCTAGCAGAGGCACTCTTTAGTCCCCAGGCTTTAGCCAGTGCCCTTCACTGTCCCTGCTTGCACCAGGCAGTCTCCTACTGCTTCTGTCATTATTTCCATGGTAGAAATTGTATTGTGGTTTACAGAAATAATTTTCCAAGAAATCAGGAAAATGCTATTAAGATAATTCAAAAACCTGACTTATTAATGCAGCGTGTTACGGCAATATTTTCTGACCTTTTGTTGTCTCCTTAGTTGTTCATGCTTGCTAGAAAAATTATGTCTTAAAGGCTTTTTATCCTCATTGATTAACAATAAAACTGTGCAACTCGATAAGCTTTAGGAAGGAAGCTGTGATTTTTTTTCTGGTTATGCTGCTTACAAGAAAGATTGTAAGTTTATTCAGGTAAAAATATGGAAATATTTGAGGTTTTTTGTTTTTTTTTTAAGGTACTACATCTATTAATTTTAAGTGATTCTTTTTCCCAAATCAATATCCCCAATACTACTTAAAAGGAAATAGGACTCTTAAATTATAAGCACTTGCATTGCTGTGTCAAGGGATAAAAAATATGTCTATATGAAATAAATTTAATGGAAATTAGTTTCATCTTATTATTTCTATTGTAATAGGAACTTGGGCTATATCTTCTTGTTACATTCAGGTGTAACACATCCATTATGGAGGTAATTTTGTAGGTTTTTTTATTTTCAAGACGGACCATCCACATCAGACTCTGTATTTCATTTAAAAATAGAGAACAACTTCTCAGAACTGCTGGATGAGGTTACATGCCATAGATTGTGAAATTCAAAGCTATGTCCTGCTAGTACTTAAAAGATTTTCATGCTTGTAGTGAATCAATTCATCATCAGTCAGTAAATTGTGTTTGGAGAGGGAGTATATATTTAGAAATCATCCTAGAAAAGGGGAGAGAAAAATGCTTCAGCATATTTGATTTATATTTGCTTTGTGTATTTCCTGGATATAGTTTTTCAGCATTTCCCTCTGAAATATCTTGTTTTGCAGTGGCAAGTGGGATTTAGCATAGAGGGATGCTGAAGGGTTGAAATGACTCATGCTCTCCTTTGACAGCCTCAATCTGTCATCTCTCTCATGTCCAGTCTCTGCAGATTTTTGTTTTTAGCCTTTCTTTTGGCTACTATTGCAAAATTTTGGTGTGATCACTTAATTACACTATTTGCAACTTCTATAATGCCATATAATACCTGTTTTCGTAAAAGCAGTCTGACAGCAAGTTATGCCTTTTCTTTTAGGGGTCTTTTCAACAGAGATTAAATGGAGACAATCACAGAGCAGGAAGTTTAGGCTCTTAGGCTAGAACCTCCCTTTGGTTGCATACGTTGAATTCACTGATGGTAGTGATTAAAAGCTCATGGTAGGCAGGAGTAAGCCAAAAGCATTAGGTTCCATAACATTGGTGTACATTTTTGTGTGTGTGCAGTATAATAAATTTTTCTCTTTGTAGCTGTGTTTTACTAAGATATTACTCAATCACAAATTACATTCAGAAAGATATATTATGTGAGGATTGTTTTTGGCAACAGTGCAATTAAATGGTTTGTGGAAAAGGTACTTTAAATAAATACTTGCAATTGTATTATGCTTTGAGCAGCCATTTTCTGATTCATTAGAGTTAGATTGTAAAATCTATAACATTATAGATAGTATAGTATTATATAAAAAACATATATAGTTGGTATTTTTTCAAACTACTTTAATAGAAGAGCCTATTTAGAAAATTAGATCCTAAATCTCCATCTGCGTGTTCATTGTTGTTATGTGCCAGCTAGCAGTTAGTTATGGGGAAACTATGATGTCAAAAGCTTCTCATTGTATGGCTCTCTATGATGTTTCCTCTTGAATGACTCCATCTTCCTGTCATACTCGAAAATGACAGCTTCTGTCTTGCCAATGAGACACAGTCTAAAATCTATTTAACTGCCTTTTGCTCATGAACATTTTGAAAAGCAGTGCAAAGCTAAAAATATTTTATTGTAGAAGAACAGCAGCTTACTCTATTTTAAAACTTTGTAGGTTATAGTCCAAGAGTTACATTGGTTAACATCAAGAGAGTTGACTGGAGATGGCCCTGTTACTAGTCGTACTATGAATTCACCTTATTACAGTAATTTTTGTAATACTTCATCAAATCTTTTTTTGTTAGTGTATATTGACTTTGCAAATTTCTTACTAGAATGTTATCACTCAATATCAAAACATCCTTATGACCTTTTAATAACTTCTAATCTAATAATTTGGAACAACTCATAATTTTTATCAAATTATTAAAAAAAAGTACTTTCTTCTTAGTCAGAGATAAGTCCTTCTTTTTATGCCAGTCTCCAAGATTTTCAGCTAGCTGGAAGCCCCCTTCTTTCTCACTGTGGGTACCAGTAAGCTTTGTATGCGCAATACTAGGTTCACCTATTTGATACGCTCCTTGCAAAAAATTGCAGAAGTATTTAAATTGGAGCTTTATTTTTAGAAACTGAACAATATTCATGTCTGCAGAGAAGAACCTTCTGAATAACGAGGACTTGGTACATTTCTTTAGAGGCTTTGGTACAGAAAACATTCATCAAGTTGTCCAGCTTCTGTCATTTTAAGTCAGTCCTTTGGAACAAGGTTTCACAATTCTCTGAGGGTAACTACTGTCTTCTCACTGCCACTTGCTTGTATGAGCTGCTAGTTCTTCTGTTTCAATTGGACTCTGCTAAGTATCATATGAATAAGGCTTACGTTGTTATGTTTAGAATAAGTTCATGTTTTCTAGACTGTGCTATTAACATTAAAATAATTCTTACTTAAGGGAAAATAATAGCTTGGAACTGAGTTTACATGCAGGACATAAAAGTTTTGTATTTCTGTGAAAAGGCTGGGGATCCTTGCAATGTCAGCGTGGCCAGGGCTGTCCAGAAAGGACTGAACCATGCAATCCTCATATCCTAGGGATCACCAAGTAGGGTGCTGAAGCCGTCATGCGGGCCTTGAAGACCGACCGTCACAGAATCACAGAATCGTATAAGTTGGAAAAGACCTTTAAGATCATCAAGTCCAGCCGTAAACCTAACATTACCAAGTCCACCACTACACCATGTCCATAAGCACCTCATCCAAACATCTTTTAAATACCTCCAGGGATGGTGATGCAACCACTTCCCTGGGCAGCCCCTTCCAATGCTTGATAACCCTTTCAGTAAAGAAGTTTTTCCTAATATCCAATCTAAACCTCTCCTGATGCAACTTGAGGCCATTTCCTCTTGTCCTATCACTTGTTACCTGGGAGAAGAGACCGACCCCCACCTCGCTACAACCTCCTTTCAGGTAGCTGTAGAGAGTGATAAGGTCTCCCCTCAGCCTCCTTTTCTCCAGGCTAAACAACCCCAGTTCCCTCAGCTGCTCCTCACAAGACCCTTGTGCTCCAGACTCTTCCCCAGCTTCGTTGCCCTTCTCTGGACACGCTCCAGCCCCTCAATGTCTCTCTTGTAGTGAGGGGCCCAACACTGAACACAGTATTTGAGGTGCAGCCTCACCAGTGCCGAGTACAGGGGGACCATCGCTTCCCTAGTCCTGCTGGCCACACTATTCCTGATACAAGCCAGGATGCTATTGGCCACCTTGGCCACCTGGGCACACTGCTGGCTCATATTCAGCCAGCTGTCAACCAACATGACCAGGTCCTTTTCTGCCAGGCAGCTTTCCAGCCACTCTTCCCCAAGCCTGTAGCGTTGCATGGGGTTGTTGTGGCCCAAGTGCAGGATCTGACACTGAGCCTTGTTAAACCTCATACACTTGGCCTCGTCCCATCAATCCAGCCTGTCCAGGTCCCTCTGCAGAGCCTTCCTACCCTCAAACAGATCAACACTCCCACACAAATTGGTGTCGTCTTGCAAACTTACTGAGGGTGCACTCGATCCCTTCATCCAGATCATTGATAAAGAGATTAAACAGAACTGGCCCCAACACAGAGCCCTGGGGAACACCACTTGTGACCGGCTGCCAGCTGGATTTAACTCCGTTCACCACCACTGTTTGGGGCCGGGCATCCAGCCAGTTCTTTACCCAGCGAAGAGTACACCCGTCCAAGCCATGAGCAGCCAGCTTCTCCAGGATAATGCTGTGGGAAACCGTGTCAAAGGCTTTACTAAAGCCTAGGTAGACAACATCCACAGCCTTTCCCTCATCTACTAGGTGGGTCACCTTGTCATAGAAGGAGATCAGGTTGGTCAAGCAGGACCTACCTTTCCTAAACCCATGCTGGCTGGGCTTGTTCCCTTGGTTATCCTTGGTTATCTTTAAGGCTAGTCAGGAAGTTGCTGTGGTAATGAGTATTTAATGAGGTGGGAGTGAATCAGAAGGAGCTGAAGAAAACGAGGGGAGCAGGCAGGTTTGCAAGGGGTTGGGAAACAGGGGCAATGGGATGGGGAAAGGAGATGGATGCCAGGAGTTCCTGCTTACACCATTTTTTTTCCCCCTGCCTGTGGAAGACGGGAGTCCTGAACTTTAGTAAAAAAAAATATGGGCATCAAAGATATGTTGTTGGTTATGGTAATCAGGCTTCTCCTTCATGGTGATCCCCAGGAAAGCTGCACAGAGTTCAGTCTGAGAGGGACTGCCTGCTAATGCTATGCTGCAAATTTCCTCAATAATTTCCTTCTGTGTGCTATAATTGAAAAACATCCATTATCTGCCATTCAATCAGTATCAACACCAAAGAGGAGATTTGTGTAATAATAAAAAAATACAATTACTCTTACAGCCACCAGGAGGGAAGGACTGAGAGCAGGCCAGCCTGGCCAGCAGCCTTTTACCACTAAGCCTGAGCTGGCTTCAGCTGTGGGGAGAGGAGGGCTAACGCCTGTCAGGTGAGGGAGCTGATCCTGTGAAGACCAGCTGTGGCCTAGGGTTTAAACTGAGTAGACAGACTAGCTACTTTTCCCCTCTGGTGAGGCTGAAAATCTCTAAAATGAGCAAGCTCAGCCAGGCCCAGGTCAGGCAGGAGGATGCGGCCCAGCGGGTGGCAGCCATGTTGGGGTGGTGGGGGGCTCCTTGCTGGGAGCTGTGACGGGCTGAGGGCTCCTGTGAGACTTCCCCTGTGGGATTGCTTAGAGGCAGCATAGGGGAATTCCCTTTACATTTCCTGCAGAGAAACTGTCTTTTACAGGTGGAAATGAACATGTGAGGGGTTAAAAAAAAAAAAAAATTAAGACACATGAGATGCTGTTCTGGGTGGTGCATGGTGTTGAGGTGGTGTACACCAGTCAAGAAAGTACAACAGTGTTGTCATTTTCTGTTGTTAAAACATTTCCATAGCTCACTCATAATTCAGAAAACAAAAATGAAATAATAACTATGTGAAAAAGTATTAACATGCCTTTGGAAGCTTATAAAACATAGCAGGAGGTTCCTTCCTGTGTCTTAGCCCTACCCATAGAACAAGATGGCTGAGGTGGCAGAGTTGCTGTCAGAAAGGGGAAAGATAAAAGAATATTCTTGCTTTGTACTTGCAAGATTAACAAACCAGGTTCACAGATCAAATAGGAGAGACTCCAAGTAATCTCTCAGCTTCCATGGCAGTCGCTCCGTGTGCATTCAGCAGAGAGGTGGCCTTGCAGGGCTCTGCTGATGCATGTTATGGCAGCAGGTCCTGGGGAGGGGGAGAGAGGCTTTTATGTGGTGGTGTCTTCAAGGGAAAGGGTGGGCTAAAGCCCATGTTTTTTACCCCACCTGGTATTTAGTTGGAGCTTAGTGGAAGCTTGTGCAGGCTGGGAAGTGCTTGTGTAACATAACTCAACTTTGTAAGTAGGCTGAAGTGGGATCTTCTGAGAAGTCCCTCCCAGGTTTCTCTTCACAGAGAGTCTTACCACAGCAATTTAATTTTGAGATAGTAAAGGCACAGGTAATTGTGGCAGAGAAACATTTATGCTTGCCAGCTATAGACAGAAAAAATATTGTTTTCTGTGAAAGAAAGTTAGGATTGTATGAAACAATTGTTGTACTGTTTTTGTCATTCTGTTGCTAGATGTTTACGTGTTGTTTGGTCTCAAACTGTACCATGAACACAGGCAATGCATTGTTACTACTGACAAACATAAATGGTGTCTGGCTGGAGTTAATAGAAGTTAAACATGTAACCACAGACAATGTAGGTTTAAGTGTACTAGTAGTTACAGAAGCATTCATTTAACATTTGTTATAAGCTACTGTTGGTTTTTTATGAGTAATAGGGGAGCAGTTTATAGTTGAACTACTGTATAGAGAAGAAGAGCTGTGGGGCTTCGGATGGAATACTTGGAGCCTCAGGCAGTTTTGTAAATGTTTTCTATTACAAATAAGTTTAATAGTGTACATTAAAAAGGATGTGTATTTAAACCTTTATGGTACATACCAGGTTAGGTGGAATTACAGTAAATTGCTACATTTCATTTCTGTAATTATCTTATAAACTGCTAGTTGATATTGTCCTGAAGTTTATGTTCAGCACATTTTACCACCAGTCGTATTTTGGACAGCTTGTATAAGGTCATTTGATTGTCTCTTAGGGGTATAAAATTACATACATATATTTTAAAAAAAGAGAGAGATATCTATTAAAAAAGCATAAGAGTTACACACCTTTGGATGACTGTGTGTACTATTGAGAGGGGAGGGATCATGATCACCTACCATGCTGTGATTATGAGTATGCACAGAGCAATTTTCCTATCACTAATAGTTCTAGAAATATACGATTATGAAACATGGTCTTTTCCTTTTATTTTATTTTTTTCCATTCCTGTAGGAACTTGGAAGTAACAGCCCTCCGCAGAGGAACTGGAAGGGAATTGCTATTGCGCTGCTGGTGATTCTAGTTGTTTGTTCACTCATCACTATGTCTGTCATTCTTTTAACCCCAGGTAACCTACTTCTTTATTTTATCTTACTGAAGGTGTATGATTCATAATGCAGTCATTAAAATGACATATAAATGTTAAAGTATCTCTTGCCCTTAAGCATTTTTAACATCTGGCTACTATAAATTTGGTACCTGTAGGGACTCAAGAGTTACCAGAGCCCTTGTGGAGCAGCAGCATTTGGCTTTGGCAGTAGGTCCTTAGGATTGTGTCAGCCTTGAGGTGGCTACAAGCAATTCTCATTAGCCTCAGCAGGTGTGAGGTGACTTTAAGATTTTGTCACTTGTGTCTTGGTGTAATTTCAGATTTACAGATGAGCTGAGAGAAAGCTGTATGTCATGGAAAACTAATACTGAGAATGAAACTTCTCACTGAACCAGAAGCCAACAGACGTTGCCAGCCTTGTACAGGTGTTTTGCCACAACACTTAAGACTGTTTTTCATTTTGGGAATGACAGTAGTTCTACCTTCACGTTAACTTACAGTTTCTGAAGGTGTGGCAGACTCGAATGCTTTATGTGGAACTCCTTTACTGAGATACTGATGTTAGCATTTAAACTATGCATGCTGATATATGGTAATTACTGTTGAGTGAAGTGGTATGTAACACTAATCATAGACTCAAAGCAAACTCAGAGTTTGCAAAAAAAATTGCAAACTTGATGCAAAAAAAAAAAAAAGGACAACTTTGCAGAAAAAATTCCTTTAGGCAACATTTAGGTCAGCCAAACTGACAGAAAATGCTTTTTTGAAATTGTTCTGAGTAACATCAAGCTCTAGGAAGAGGATCCATTTGGATTATGTCCAATAGACATAAGAACAGGGTTGGGACCGACCGCTCCACACCATCTCTCATACTACTCTTAAATGAATAGAAAGCAAACTAAAAATTATTTCTGCTGAAGTGGAGATTCATTACCAGAAGATACAGGTTTCTGTTCAATGCTGTATAGGCTCCGTGTAACTACTGTAAATTGGCAAACAAGTTTTGATACCTGACTACTTTCTGGCAAGTTGTTTTTCCTTTTTCATGCAAACATAATACAAACTATACTAGTTCCCAGTTATTGATATACCTGTTAGCTTGCATACAGTTTACTAGTGGTGTTTTTCCACTTTTCAGATGGGATTTAACATCAAGCCTTTATCCTAATTTCTAGTGTTAAAACTTCTTTTTCCACAGAAAAATCAGTAAGGAGTTAGAGTTAATAATATACTACACTACATCATTATTAGTTTTATTTGCTAAGTTAGAAGGTAAATTTTATGAGGTGTTTAGGCTACTTTTAACCTGCAAAAATAATATCCTATAAACTTGTGAAAAGTAACGAGGCTATTAATTTCTACTTTTGCAGTCTTCTAGTTTAGTAAGCACAAACAGGTTTGTCATTTTGAATAAATACACACTGGATGTTGAACTGTTGTTAGTTTGATGTATAGTTAAAAAGTAGCCATTTATGTTTTAACATTTGATTTTGTTTGTATCTTCTGTAATCTGTGTTCATTTTCTATACATAATATATATAATTTCAGACTGAAATATAGAAATCTGTGGGAAATAGTGTAAGGACATTGGAAATATGATTCCTTCAAGGAATAATTCAATAAAACTTAAAATGGAAATGAAAAAGAGACAGCAGGCTATTTAGTAATGTGGTAATAAACATAAAGTGGAAAAAGGCAGTCTTTAAAATAAAACAAGTACTTTGTGAAGTACATACTAATTTGTGCTTGTGCTCAAGAAAGATTAACCCAGTATAGTGTTTTGAGAGTTCACATGATGTGTAATTCATCTTACTATATATAAACTAAGCATTTTGGAAACTTAATTACTATTTTAGAGTCTTTTGATGTCAAATCAACATTTTTCTTAAAAATTATGCAATATGAGGTATTGACAGAGTGGAAAGCTAGTGTCAAGGATTACAAACAAGGCTCTATTTTGGTAATGACTTAGCATTAGAAAAAAATTACTTTTCAAACATGTAGTAAAGTTGCTTGAAGATGACATTTTTTTCAGCTTAGAAATGCTAACAGCAATTTAAAAAGTTACTTTAAAATCCAGTTTATATTGCGATTACTTGGCAGGCATGTGAATTAGATAGAAGACAGAGAGCAGAGCCGGTGTACCTTTCTTCTCTGATAGCTTTTCTGTACACAGTTGATGTATTGTTTTAGTGACTTTTATTAAAGCAGCTAATTAAAAAAAAAAAAAAAAATCTGTGAAAACTGAACTGTCTCGGGTAAGAATTTTTGGCAACATGAAAGCTTGTGTGAGCTTGATTGATAGTTGGCAAACTAGCAGGATATAAGGGGTCACAATAAATAGAAATAGAGTCAAGAAAGGTTGGAAGGGGAATCCTTTCGGGATCACAAACAGCATCAGGATGACGGTGTGTTGAATCAAAATAAGTGATGGAAAACAGCTTGTTGAGGGTAGGTAGTCAGCAAGGTTACGGAGAAAGGGGAAAATGGGCATATGAAGAGCCCAGTATTTGATGCTGTTAAGTTACAAGTAGTGTTTTGAAGACAGGGAATGTATTTGTGGAGATGAGTAGAGCATATATAACAACATGTGCTTACTTTGAAGATAAAAACTCAGTGTGTGGCAGGAGCACGAGCTAACAAGGTCCCATGATGTGTAAACAGAGGGATTAGGTATAAATCAAGAGAGATAATGTTACTCTGCTGTAAAGCTCTAGTAAGACTGCAAGTGGAATATTGTGTGGCATGCTGGACTTGGAGAGTAAAAAAACCCAAACAGGCTGTTCTGATCCCTGGAAGGTAGGAAGAGGGCAAAAAGCTTATTTGAGGATTAGAACGTTTGTCTTATGAGAGAGGATTTGAACAACTCTGCATGCTTAGCCTTACAAGACATCAAGTGCAAGAAGAGTTGATTACGGTGAGTAAGTGCTTACTGGGGCCCTGCTGAGACCTGGGAGGGAGGCCTGTGCAAGATGCAGCAGCGCCATGGAGTGAGCAGCTGTGATGGCCTTTTGTCTATCGTAAATTTATGATGTGCATTAAAAAGGAGTTTCTCTTCAATACAGCAAGGATGCACCTTAATACTAACTGGAGTGACTGCAGCAGGTGGTGCTGACATTTAAAGGCAAAAAAATCATATTGTTGTTGATTCCAGTAAGCTTTCAGCTGGGCCTCTAATTGAGAAATTTGGCTGAATAAAGACCAATAATGAAACTATGATTGACTTTATTCACTGTGAAGGGGTCACATTTTCATCTGAAATGTATTACAGGATACGACTTTTACAAAGCACGTTTCTTGGTTAAATATGTGCTGGTAACCTATTGGGTTGACATCAAGATAACAAGATTGCTCCTTGACTGCTGTGATTCTAGATACTGTTTTTCTATGGGTCTGTCATCAGCGGCACTGTTTAATATCAGCAATCTGTAAGGACAAAATCTGACTAACAAAAAGATCCTCTCGTAGAGAAGGTGGATGCCTGACACATTGGAAGGAAAAGCTCAGAGAGCAGAGAAATACTGCAGTAACCTATGGCAAACCTACCCAATAATGATAAAATGATTAAAAGACCTGACTGGGCATCTGTCTGGTTGATTATGTAGGAAGTGCATAGGTGCATATTTTTGCTAGTGCAGAGGCAATGTATGATGCAGCTTCTGGCAGCTGCTGTTCTCCTACATAGCCTAAAGCAGTTAGGTGAAGTGCATAGCTGCTATCAGTGAATATTCATTGGAAACTTTGTGTTTTGACAGCAAAACTTTTTCTCTAATAGTACCTCTGATTTCACGTTAGTGTTACAGTTCACTATTGAATCTCCGCTACTTATTATTTATTTAACGTACAGCACAAGAAAAGTAGAATTTAGCAGAGCTTCTTTTTTCTTTTCTGAGGTATGGAGATGATTTTAGGAACTGGCAACTTAGTTTTTGTTTTGAAAATCAGTGTTGGCTAATGTTCAGAAGCACAATATTCCTGGGTTCTATCATGTTTGGGAAAAACACAAGGCTGTTAGCCAAATGTTATGTTGTGCTTATCACTAGAGCGCAAGCACAGACTATAAAATGTGTGTATAGAATTTTTTTTTTTACATTTTAATTTGTAGAATAGGTGAAATTGGTTCCAAATTTACTTACAGGAGTATTTTACTTAGGTTTCTGTCTGTAGAAGGTGGTCAATATGGCCTACATCCTTTGGCTGTCAGGAAATTTTTGTGTTGGTTTGTAATCAGACTTTTCTTGTGGTGTAGGGCTGTGGAAAGAAGGAGCTTTGCCACTACAGTCCAAGTATAATAAATAGCCAAGCACTACATCCTTCAGTTGTCCTGTCCGTAAGGTACCAATGCTTTGTTTTCTGAAGCTTTACTGAAGAAAAATGGAACGTTTTCTTGTAGTGAAAAAAAATAAGAGCAAGGTATTGTTACTGATTTTGACAGGACCTTTGAACTATGCATTCTGGTTCTGTAATTCCAATGTTTTGCAAACTACACTGAATATATTGTTTTTAATAACTATCTAAAATGATCCTGTTACGTTTATTTTAGATGAACTCGCAAATTCATCAGAAACGAGATTGTCCTTGGAAGATCTCTTCAGAAAAGAGTTCATAGTTCATAATCCAGAAGCCAAATGGATTAATGGTAAGTACATCTCACGTAATTTGAAACTAGGTAATAATTTTGAATATTGAATGGTATCACTATCCAGTCACTGAGAAAGAATCAGTTAAAATTTCAATCTCTCTTGAAATTGGCCAGTGTCCTGGTTTTCCTTGTAGTTCTGAATTATGTCTGTTTCATTAATTTTTGAAGTTGCTTTCTAATTTTAAAGCTCTGTCTAGTAGAAACCCGCTGAAACTTTCTGTTTATGCTACTGACTCAGTTGGAGGCAGTGATGTAGAATTGTTTGTAAGAACTGGATCTTGTTTATGGATTCACAAAAAGATCAATTCAGAAAATTAAATTGTTCTATTAATATCTGAACTTTGGGATTTGAGAACTGGTTCTGACTCTTCACATCTGGAATGGATTCTTAAATATTTCAATATACTTGTACAGCTCTTAGTCATTCTCTGATGTCTACAAATTGTATTTAATATTCTACATTATTAAATGATTTATAAATGTTATGCAGATTCCCAAGGAATTATGCAGTTTTAATGTAAAAAAGAAAACAAATTCAAACTCTTTTTTTCAACTCATTGAACTCCTTTTCTCTTGATCACACAGGTTGTTCACATTCTTTCTGTTTGCAAGAAATGTACAAGTAACACAGTAGTGACCATCTCTTTTGTGTCATTATAGTTGGATCTTTGTATTACTCCAGGTGTTATAATCAAAGGCATAACAATAGGCTTTGTGCAAAATAGAATATTGTTAAGGAGTGCTCTATGGATAGAGGAGTTTGAAAGTCTGGTGCTCTATGGTAGGAGTGCTCTATGGTAGGAGTTTGAAAGTCTGGTGACTGTGTATGTAAATTCAGAATAACTTTGTACAAGAAATAACGATTCAATTATATTAATCAACATTGGTGGTGTTCAGTAAGAACTAGAACTGGTTTTCATTTGTAGGAAGCTATATGATTGAATTGAATTGTTGCTTTATGATATATTCCAAAGAATGAAATGGGCTTAACAAGGGTAAGTGCATTTCAAAAAAAAGGATAAAAAGGGAGAAAAGTATGGTCAGTCTTTTTCCAGGACCAGCTCTGGTGTTGAGTTATTTGTTATCCGGTAGTTTAGGGGTAAGAGAAGGGAGGCTCAATTTAGTTCCCTGCCACTCTGTTTGCCACAGCTACTCCAGTGACCACAGAGTTGCTGAGATGCCCGTAGTTTCTTCTTTGGACTGGTTTCTGTCTGCAGTCAGTGCCAAAAACTCTGATACGGCTAAAGCCAGAACAGTGCTATTGCCAAGAGGAACAGTTTCTTGTGTTTGGCAGAAAACTTTTTTCCAGTTAAGACTGTTTGGCTAATTAAATCCTAAAGCAGTTTTTGATGAATGTGTTGTTATCTGTTAAATTCACAAAGCAACTGCCTTTGACCCCACCCTACTTGAAAAATACTGCTTCTAATGTCAAATAAAGTTATTACAGACCCAGTGTTGTCAGTTAAAGTGGTCACTAAAAGCAGTCAAGAACATAATGGAAGAAGATCCTTATGCTAGTTCTATACATTACTCTTGCTACTCAAAAACTCCATGAGGTTACTCATCCAAGAACACTAGTAGTCATTCATAACATGTGCATAATATTCTATGCATGAAAATATTATTAATTTCAAAACCCAGGACAATAAAACTAAATGGTTATGGATTGAGTTATATTAAATATTGTTGATACTATAAAACATATAATTTATTGTATTTTTTAACTCTGTTCTACAGCCTGTGATAAGATAAAAGCTTCTTTTAAGAGTTTTCCAGATGTGGTAAAAGGAAACATAGAATTTGGTGCTAAACACTTGCTTGGATGCCGGTTTCTTTTGTGGTGTTCAAAATCCATCTTAAACTCATACAATGGAAGATGATTTTACTAGTATCATGCGAAAAACAGAGGTCATAAGCAATCTAGCCTAAAAGCTATGAGATCATACAGTTATGAACTTTTCCATCTATTGAAAATAATATTAGAAAAACTATTTAATAAAGAAAGGCCCTGTGTTTTATTAGCAGCACAGTTGTACTAATATCCAGTCTTTCTGCAGCGATGTTTTTCTCAGCCAATATGAGAACTCGTAAGCTTGCAGTTAGGTGCTTTCCTGTGTTTATTTGCCAAAGAAGCAACGAAGTCCAGTGGTACAATAAAAAGGAAAGAATGGACTTTTTTCTTATTAGAGTATGTGTGTGTATGGGAATTGAGGAAGAAGTTGGGATAATTAAGGGTTATACTAATTGTGTAGTATTTCTGATAAACACGGGAAAATTATGTAAAGATTTTTTTTCCCACATTTTCTTTGAAAATGTCCAGTATGGTCAATTAAATAAATATCTTTGATAATAAACAAAATGAGCAGGGTCTTGCAAAGCAGCATTTTTGCTTCCTGCTTCTATTTTTATTTTTAAGACTTAGGATAAGAATATACTTTGTTTCCTGGCATGGTAGCATTGCAGTGGTAGCATTATATGCATAGAGAATGAAATATATAACTTAATATTCAGCATTCATTACTGTGGAGCTGGAGGGGAGCATTTGGCACTTTCTTTGTATATTGGCAGGGTAAGTGCTTCTGGACTCTGCACAGGAAGATTTTAGTGGAAAATAAGTAGCTACTTACTACTACTTTTTGCTCCTCTTAGGATAGAATAATTTGTATCCATCTGAAAGTTTTATCATCTTGACCTCCTGGGAGGGGATGGGAATAGAGGTTGAAAAAGTAGTTCCTGCTGTAAGCAGTTTCTGCAGGGTCTAGAGCATATTTTGTAGAAAGATGTCTGATTTAAGGATTTCAAGTTCTAGATGAATCACTGTGTTCTTAGGTAAGGTCTAGTATTTAACTGCGGCCATTTAATGAAACTTTCCATACTGATGTTTGAATTTCTCTAGCATTATCTTCCAAACACAATGTTATTTCTTCCTTGTTTGCAAGTTCCTCCACTACAAAAATCATGCCCACATAGTTATCTCTAGTCTACTCTTTAATAAGAAAAGCTCTTACATACAGAAATTTTTACAGTCCATTTCCTTTTCTGCTTGAAACTGAGTCTACAATTTTATGTGCTTGCCACCAAAGTTAATAATTATGCAAATGTTTAAAGCTGCAGAGGAAATGTTGTTCTTTATCTGAGATAATAATCTGTTGCCAAAGAAAATAAAAGAAAAATTTTCAGCTAGTGTTAAAAGTGACAAAATATATTCACATTTAATGTAATTTGAGGATGTACCTATGCAGGAGATTTCTTCCTCCCTTCCTTTTTTTCTTCTTTTTTTGTTTTGCTTCAAAGGCAAATTTTTTAAACCTGACTTGGATTTTTGACTCTTTTTGTAAGAATTTACAAAGGAAAGAGAAAGAAAATGTTGGCTAGTATTTTATTGAAAATAATAACTTCACAGTTTACTAAGCTTTTTCAATTATAAATCTGATCACTTCAACTGTATTTAAAAGGACATTGTGGAGAGCATACACAACCATCAATCCGTTCAATCCGTGTTATCTGAAAGAGCGTTTGATTTCAGAAAGCATTCCAGTTGCTTGGCATGGTTTCAAAGATGTTAAATGAGAGTACATCTTCCCTTAGCATTATTGATCTTCAGGTTTTGTAATAGGAAGTGAGAATTTAAAATGCTGCCAGTGAATAATAAAAGTACTTAAATCTGACAGCATATTGCTACTGATAAGGGCTTCGCATTAGATGGCAAAACAGCTTCATTTACTTAAGTCTAAGTACAAAACTGCCATGTAGTTTAAAATATCCAGAGTAATTACATTTAAGAAAGCACTGCAGTTATACTTCCCCTATGGTTTCCCTTGCCAAAAAACTTGTCAAGAGACTTAATGTATCTCATATTGCTTCTGTCTTGGATTCTAACCATTTTGCAACAGGGACTGGTCTCTGCTTCAGTTCAGGCATAGCATTTCATTTCATAACCACAGTTTGCTTTAGGAACATGTCTCCTGGGTGCTAGTACAGTACATTTAATGGAAGATCATGATATGAGATGTCTTAGGGCATAGTTCTAAAGTAGCTGTATCAGTGACAACAACAACTGTATCATCGCTCTATTAGTTGTTCATAAACTAATGTATGAATCATTGCTTATCTGCCAATATCAGCAGTCTGCAGCTGGATCTTTGAACCATACTGAAGCGTTTTTTCAGGATATTTTCTTCAGTTCTGTTAAGTTACTTGAAATATGTATGCTGGCCTGTGAGAAATACTGAGGGCTCAAAAGATTTGCAGTCTAATCCCTAGATCTTTGGTGGTGTACTTGCATCTCTTATTATCAAGGACTCTGGCTGTTAATGACAATAAAATTCTGAATCTTTGCCTTTATTCCTTCTTGAATATGGAGTTGCTTGCGTTCTTGCTGTTTAGATAATCTTTCCCAACCTTTCCTATCTGTGATAGAGTGCATTGACTCCTTGCTTGTATTCTGTCAGATGGTATCAGCACAGTCATGATATTTTTCATATATCTGAATGAAAAGTGTCAGAGAAGGACCTGAAGTCTGAATGATAGCCTGCAGCAGGCGGTGCTCTGGAATCCTGTTTTGTGCTAAAGCTCAGCAAAACACCTGAGTACGTGTATATGTGCTTTACGGAGCAGGGAGGGATGTAGGCATGTGCTTAAGGTAAAACTTCTGTAAGGTGCTTTGCTGAAAATGTGAGAAGATAAAATAAGTATTTCTCTCTTTCTGTCTTGCTTGCCTCTGGAGCAGCTGTCTCTTCCTGTATTCAGTAACCCTTGCAACACCATGTCACAGGAAGAGTGTAGGGTAACGTGTATGGCTGGGCAGCATCACATCTCTGCCGGCAAACACAGTCCTGCTGATGCAAGAACATTTTGGTGTAGGGAGGGAGAGGACTGGGGAGGTGGCAGGTGACAGCATAGAGGGAAGGGTTTTCAGTGGCACTTTGAGGAGGGCAGTGATCTTCGAGAGGGCAAGAGATGATAGCAGAGATTCCCTCCTCCTGTAGGACCCCACACTTTATTCAAAACAGACTCATCTCACAAGCAGCAGCCCTCTCTGTCTTTGGGAGGAAGAGAGAAAATAAGGAAGTCATGGGGAGTCAGAGGCAATAGGGGAAGGAAGACTTTGACCCTTGTGGCAAGGGAAAGGACCTAGAGGGGTTGAGGTGGCAACTTGTGTTTCAAGAAGGGTTTCCTGCCTCATGCAGAAGCTGCATTTTCTTCACATATCTTCACGTATTTCTCCCTGCCTTTAGCCCTTGTAAACTCCTGTGCCTTGTCAGACAGGAGCTGCTAATCCGCTCTCTGTGCCTTGAGCAGGCGGCTATCGGGGCAGGCTGCCATCCCTGGCAAACTGCCGTGCTGCCGCCTGCCAAACTGGAGGCTGCTGCTGGAGGTGGGCGGCTGCTGCCCTGTACAGACCCCTGTGGAGGAACCACAGCTCCTCTGCTACAACAGGGCTCTGCGCGTGTGTGGAGAGGAGGCAGATGCAGGGAGGCAGTTGGTGCTCACATCCTCTGCTGCAGATGATACAAAAAACTCTAACATAGTTGGGGGTAGGTTTGTCCCTTGGTGTCACCCTGGCGAACACAGTTGTTTTCTTTGGCTAATCAGGATGAGTATAAATGCACCATTTTGATGAGAGATTTCTGGAGAAAACATATATTTGTACCTCTTTCTTTTGTCATAAAACCCTGGTTTTGGAATGAGGTTTATCAGTTTGTCCAGCATAAAATCCCAGGTTGTGCTGGCAACACAGCAGATATAACCTGTTTGGATTTAATTTCCAAAGCAAATAATTTTTCATGCACATATGTTTTCAAGGCAAAGACTCGTCAACACTTTTGTTTTTTCCTTTTACACTTTTAATGTGTTTCTTTGGAGATGATAATAAACCACTCTGTCCCAAGTCAGAAATATTTTCACTTGGCCTTGAGAAACGGTATCAAGGCAATAGATGTCTGGTTTTGTTTTAACTCAAGCTCTTATATTTACTTGGTTTATTTTTGTTTTTATAGTGTTTCCAGATTTCCTGTATTAGGTTCAGCAGGGGCATGGCTTTCATTTTCTGAGTAATATTTACTAGTTCTGATGTGGGCATCTTAATTTAGTTTCACACATCAATTTTATCAGTGTGGAGAAAAAGAGAACGGGTGATGCCTACCCTTTTGAAACATCAGTGAAACCAAGGGACTGATTTATGGAGGAAATCTCTCTCTCCACTTCACATTTTATTTTGGAAACATTTATTGTGTTTAGTAGAGTGTCTCTTTAAAAAAAAAACAAACAAACCAGGAAGTATTAAACCACTTTTGCTTTACAGTTGAACAGTCACTTCATTGCAATATTTTGTAGACTGTGTATTAAAGTTATCATGGAAAGATACTACGTGGCTGAAGAAGTATTATTGCTTCTCGTAACATATTTGGTTTCCTTAAAAAGCAAATGAGACAGTGGCTTCCCATAGATTTATTTGTGGTTGTCTGTAGCACCTTTCTCATTCTGTACACTGCCTTTATCACCTGGGGAGTGAAATGTGTAGACAGTGTCCTTTGCTTGAGCTGGTGCTTTCCTTGAATCTCTGTTGGCCCTTGTCTATCCTGAAAAAGCTATATAAAAAGTGAGTCTGGGAAACCTGGCATGAAGATTGTTGAAATTGCTTTAAAAATTGTGGATGATAAAAATAGAAGTGGTTTGGGAAGCACAGCACACAGATTCCACAGTACTACCTGTGCCAACTTTGTGCAGGAAACTATGGTTTAAAACATTTGACACTTTTTAAAGGAAGCTCTTCCTGTGTACGAGGCAAATATGAACTTTATTTATCAGAACTGAGCATGTTGTGATGTTTGTCACATCCATTTGGATATGGGTCAAGTGCAAGAAATCGGTCCGTCACTGAGCAATAAAAGAAGACAGATTCTGCTCCAGAAAGTTGTTGCTGAGCTGGAATCAATAAACAGACAAATATCTCTATTAGAATTACATATCTAGATATATTAGTATTAGTCTTGTAATTTATAATGGATATTATTAAGAGTGAAGTCCTATGTTTTTTTTTTTTCCCCTCCCCTAAATGAGATGAGAGTCTGAAGTGCCCAGGCTGGAATGCAGCCATTGTGCGCAAGTGCATTTTCAGTGTAGCAGGAGCTGTGTTTGGCGTTCAGATATTTAGGCTGTGATATGATGCCTTAATGCTCTGCCAGGGACTTGGGTAGAAGTGAAGAGAGATAAGTACAGTGGTGCTCTTGCCAGCTCTGCATATAGCTTTCATTATTTATCTGAATCTATATGTGTAGAGCCTGATGCTGGAAGCCAGGCCAGGGAGTTGTTTTGGTGCCTGTGGTTCAGTGTGAAAGGTTTATTTCTGAAAGGCAGCAGAGGGTGGTTGGACTTTGATTCCCCGTGTATGGAAAAGCAGCATGTAAAATAAAAAAATAAAAAAAATCCTAGGTAGGTCTCCAATCTTTGGAGGCTTTTAGCTAAAACTCTTCTTTCGTAAAACTCTAGCAGTGGTGTTAATTATACACCCAGTTTTTGCCAAGTCTGAAGACTAAGTTTTAGGAAATCCCCAGAAAATTTGAAAAGATACATAGAGTGTCTCCAGGCTGGCTGAAGTTTCTCTCAGAAACTGCTAAAAAGGGGAATAAAAGTTTCGATCAATACCGTTCCACTGATTTATTAAAATAACTTTTTAAACAAAAGAGTTTAAACAATATTATTGTGAAATGGATAGAATGATTCAATTCTCTCATTAGGGAATTGAATGAAGGAGTTTGGGGCTGCATTTGCGCTGATGCTGAAGACTTCCCTACAAGCCAGCTGTAGATGGGTAATTGGTCATTCAGGCTAAGGATGTGGAGGTAACCACTCCTGGTACCAGGCACAACGTGCCTTGCTGTGTCCCTTGATGCAGGAATTGTGGCTTCTCAAAAAATGGCCAATCTTGGTTTAGGAAGAATTTTGATTTTTCTCATTTGTTTTGGTTTTTAGGGATGTTGGGAGTTTGTTTTTTGTTTGGTTTTTTTTTACGTTTAGGTGCAGTAGTTCTTTGGTTTGGTTTTCTCTGAGTTTCTCATGTTACAAAATGAATTTATTCTTAAATATTGCATGGGAAGAATGCATGTAAAGCAGAAGATAAATGATATGAGATGCATAAAGCTATGGAAGTGTTAATGTGAACAGGAAATAGAAACTGACACAAATTATTTTATGCAGTATTGTAGGTAGGATTGCAAATAAGAAAGCATGAAATAATTTGGGTTGCAACTGTGTGTAAGTGTAACACGCACCCTTAAATAGAATGGGGAAAATCCTGTACTTTTTTCTGCATGGAAGTGGAGATTTCGTATCATTTCTGTAGGGGTTTATCAGAAAGCAGATGGTCTTTTTCATCAATAGTCATTATCGCAAAGCAAATATTAATTTTCTTCCATTGAGCAGAGATGCTTTTGTGCTTCAGATTCAGAGATTTGTCCCTGTGAGCGGATCTCGCCTGTTTAGATGTTGTGGCTCTGGTGCTGTGGGACACTCACCAGGGTGAAAGCAGAGCTCTCCCCTGTGGGCAGAAGGACGGAGGATTACTGTTGCTTTCATCCTCTGATTCTCCACCCTGAGGATGAGCAGTTGTATAGCCTATTGCTCAGAAACGTGTTTTGTCCTCCTCATTAAAATTCTTTATTTCACCGGTTGTAACACAGTAGAGTTTTTTCCTCAGTTATTTTTTCCTCTAGACTGTATGCAGTCTAGTCTTTAAATAATGTTACTTTGTGGCTGTTTGAACTGATCTTTCCTGCCCAACCACACTATTAGGGTCTGCTGCATGCACTATATTTCTTTCTGCTCTTGTATTATTGATGTCTCTAAGGTGCCACATGACTTGCTTGCTTAGAAGTAGATCTTGGGTAATTTCTGCTCAGATCAACTATGTTAAGCCCCATTGCTACATCGATACTGGTGCCAGTGTTAATGACCGTTAACAAGCATTAAATAGTGCTATGTATTCAGGGCCATTAACTTGTGTCACCATTGTATTTTGTAAATGACTTCTTAGCACACCTCTTTAGAAATCTCCCTTCCTTCACCTTCTTTGTACACTAATACAGCATTGTATTACACATGACCTCCACACTGTCTTGTAGCTCCCTTCTTCACTTGAGCATTACCATTATTGACTGCAAAAGTTTTTTCCTGGGCATTTGTTTTCTGACCATTAGTTTTGTTTTGTTTGTTTGTTTGTTTTTTTCCACTACTTCCTCCACAGAGTATCTGAAATTTATTTTCCTGAAGAGTCTTTATTTCTTGTAACAACTTACTTCTAGTTGTATTCATTAAGGTGTAGACCAATTCCCATGCTTGTTGAAATCTATGGGGATTGGACAAAATCCACAGATTGGGATATAAGTTAGGAAAAATGAAATCAAGTGTTACAACTAGTGGAAGATCAAACTACCTTTTGCCATCTTTAGCCAAAAGTACAGCTAATCATTGCAATCCCTCTTAAAATTTATGTCCCTATTGATTTTTTACTTATTCCACAACCCAAAGCATTAAGAATTTAACAGAGAGATCAATGTGCTTACTTAGAAAATATTTACACAGGCAGAGTGTATCTGTTGTATAAGGTGGTGTATTTTGAAAGAGGTTAGCAGAATGGTTTACATTTTCCAAGCAATATTTACAGATAGCAACCTAACGTTGAAGGGTTAAGTACAGTAATCCTGTATGTGAACCCCTAGGAAAGTGGACCAGACACTTAATAAATCTTAGTTCTCCCGAAGCAAAAGTCTCCTGAGTGTAGTGCACATATTAAGGTTACTGTTCCAGTTACCATAGCAATGTCCATGAAAGAGAGAGACCTTTTCTCAGTAATACATTTTTGACTAAGAAAGCAGTCCTTAATATGAACAAGTATAAACTGGATGTGCTACATAATTACTCTTAGGATGCTACCCACTAGGACAAATATTTTTACTACACGAGCAAACCTGAACAGTGGATTGAGAGTTTTGGAATGATAACAGACGGTGGGTGCTGTACAACAGATTTATGAGTTCCGTCCAGAATGCCACACTTTTTTCTTTTACACATAAAGACTTCAGAGATGTATGTGTTCATGCATCAGCAGGTTTATATACATGTGAAGTGTATTTTCATCCTCTGCCTCCTTGTTCTGTGTTCCCCACTTTATCATCACTGCTCCTGAGCAGAAGGGTACCTGTTGCCCAGCTGGAGCTGTAGTCCTTTCCGCATGGATTGGGTTTGTAGTGACCTGTTAACTTTTCCTTTGGAAGCTGCTGTTTATATGTGCAGCTGGTTTTATGGTCCTTCATACAGGCTTATTTAAGTCAGCTCTAATTTGCTCATCAGCAATTCGATTCTTTTCAAAGGAGTGCTGTGTGGGAGGGGGATATACCTTCAGTTGTAGATTCACGCAGTAGCACTGTTGGCCGATTCTGCCTTGTTCCCGTTTACCTAAACCAAATCCTTTTAATTGTCTCAGTTTTCTTACTTATCTGTCTAAATAGACAGTCCTTTAACAAGTGCTTAGTTGTTTTTTGTGGCAGATTAGTAAGCTGTACAATGTTTAAAGTAGTTATCTTTAAAACCCAAAGTTTTACATTTCTAATCCTTATGTTTTGTTGTCTGTTTTTTTTTTCCTTGAATGAAGAGGCAGTAAAAACAGTGCTTTCATGACAGTATACCGACAGTATGCCAACAGTGTACCATTCTGTATTGCTCAAATGCTTACGTAATGGATCCATAAAAATTGCATTTTTTAAACACACATATATATATATCTATGGACACATATATAAGTTTATTACACCTTTAGTCCTTTTTTTTCTTTGCTCTCTTTAATTGATTCCATTGTGTATTCTGTGATTTTTCTTTTCCTGTTCAAATGGCAGATTTCAGAGACACTGACCTATATTTGCCATTCCTTCGTCCATTTCCCGGGTCTATTTTGCTTTCTGTGCCATGTGTTCTTTTTCTTAAATTTATGAACTGATCCTCTACCTCCAGCGTGGCAAGGCAGTTCAGACACACAGAAATGGGTACCAGGCCAAGGTTATTCCTCATATGAAAATGTGGTTGGTACTTAAATAACTTTGCTTGTTGTCTCTTTCAGTGTGACGCAAAAGGACTTTTGGTTTTAGTATGTTTGGGAAAGTGAATATGTCTATATTTAGGTCATGTATTTAGGATTCCTTTCAAGTGTCTATTCAGTGCATCAGTTCTGTTAAATTCTCCCAAGAAGTGTTTGTGTCAAGCAGGAGGACATGGCACAAGTGTTACGTGGTTTTGATCCAAACTGCATCCTGTTGCAGTTTGGACCCATTCCTTTTAGGTACATCAGGATTAGAGGGGAATGGCACTGGAGGGAAAAATCAACAGAGTAAAAGCATAGAACAAGTAACAACAAAAACATAATGAGAAAAAAGGAGAACAACTGGATTAAGAGAAAGCAGAGGCAGGAACAAGAGAGAGAAACGAAGGGACAGTCTAATGGAGAGCACAAAGGCCTGTGTTAGTGCTCCATCAGTGCCACAGAACACATGTGTTTCCCATTAAGGACATCTCTTTATTCTGTAACTCCAGGCAGCTTCTGGGAGGACATGTGTGGGTGGTGAGAATTTCCACTTAATCATTGTATTTCTGATCTTTGAGAGACAAGAGCTGGCCCTAGTGATGAGCAGGAGACATGAGGCTGGTGCTAAAGGCACTCATGTGATGTATCACTCATGCGGCCAGCCCCAAAACTGTACCAAAGCCATACTATTGGCCTAACCCTGCTGACACAGCGCCCGAGAAGCAATCCAGTGAGGGGACCTGCCTGCCATTTCTTCTGGCCAAAAGCTGCTCTTTACAATTGTACCTACATCTTTATTTGGGGATGTCTGAAGTGCAGCGAGAACAAAAGTGCTATAAACTTTAAATTATTACATTTTTGACAGTCTGATTTAATTTCATTTTTAATTTACTGTTGCAGAAATCAAGTGTGGCCCCCATACTGTCTGTACGAGACTGTAGAGTTGAGATGAACCAGAGGCAACTTGATATTTGCTAGTTGATCCAATCTGACGAAGTTTCTAGGCAATTTCTAGGAGAGATTTGCCAGCTAGTGATGATCGTAGCAACCATGTATTGCTTTGCCAAATCTGTAAACATAGATTGATTTTTTTGGTCAATTAATAGGGCTATACAAACCTGTATCCTCTCTAGTGAGATACTTAAATTCTGGGCACTTTGTTGAAATTACTAAAACACAGGACCAGGAGAAACAATGAGGTTTTTGACAGAATTTAGATATTGGCCTCCCATGCTGAGAGCGATTCAACCTTAACCCAGTTTTTGCTGAGGTTTTCCATGATAATTTTCCTCCTCAGGGAAAAAGCAAATCTTTCGTTTTGAGAGGGTTTTTTATCCATAGTTGAGAACTTACTTGATGAATGAAGACCATCTTACTTGACAAGTGCTTCCACGGGAAATGTAGAGTGTACTTTCTGTACTTGTAGCCTACTTAAGGCATACAGCTGACAATTTCTTCTACATGTGGAATATTGATTTTTAAGTTCAGCTAAAGCTACTTGGAAGCCTTAAGTTTGTTGCAGATCTGTGAATTGCAATTTGAAAGTAAAAATTGAAAGTACTTGAAACTTTAAAAATGTGGCGATGAAAACCCAGGAGTTGAGAGTCCTCATTGTAAGTAATAGCGAAATAAACATCAAGGAGGTAAGTTAATCTATTTTATTGCAGGACAGGTGCTACATGAGAATTAGTTGTAATAGCTTCAAAGGTAATAGTTATTGACCCCATCCTAGAGCAGCCATCTAGGGTAAAAAGGCAGCTTCTTTTCTTTATTTTCTTAGGCCTGGAGTTACATCCTAAGTCTTGTCTGTCAAAACGGGTCTGTTAATTCTGTAACAATGATTCAGATATTTATGTATTTGTTACCAGGATCTTGACTGAGACAGATCATCTGTAAAGGTCACTAGGCAACTTTTCAGGTACTACTGGCATGAGTTAGATTCAGAGTGACAGTTATGGTTGGCTGAACATATATTTGACAGAAAAGTTTTCTGACGATTTCTTTTCTTTTTTTAGTCTTCACTTGCAAGTTTTGTATGAAGGAGTGTTTCTGTAGAAGCTTTCTGAAAAGTTTAAATAGTTCACTTTAGCTTTCTCACATTTTGAATAATGTGATTTTTTGTTGTTTGTTTAAATGATGGAATCTTCTCTTTAGTATAATCATTCCATTTTGACATTTCTCTGTTATTTTAATATATTATTATATTACTTGTGCACACTATCTTATTCATGCAAAAATGCTGTATTTTGGTATTATAAGAGTAAACAGTTCAACATTTAAAAACAAGTATTTCAATAGATTCTATTTGAAATTCTGAGGAATCTTTTCTTAAAAAAAAAAAAAGTAGTATAAGGTTTTCAGTTTATTCTAATTTGGAATAACAGTGCTTGCACTCTCCAATATTTTGTTTTCTAGTTATCTCTATGGGCAGTTTAGAGAAGGAGGCTCTAAGCCATATTATCAATCACATCTCCAAACCACATTATAAATTACCCAAACCATGATGTCATGTTCCATTCATGGAAATCAGCTGCAGACTTAATGTTATAACCTGCAACATTTTCACTGATTTCTGATGGATTCCAGATGTATAGAGATGTGGAAATGGGCTCCTGTTATGAGATGTTTCAAAGGTGGATGCTCGTGCTTTGCTTTCTGGGTAACTGCACATGTAATGATATTTATGTAAGTTATGAATTTTTATCTTTTTTCCATTTTCATACCCAGGTTGTACCTTGTCCTCCTAGAGGCAAGGACTCACTCTTCTAGCAAGTTAGTCCTTTCTTTTTTTAGCAATTTAAAATGATCATATAAAGTGTTACATACATGTTCCTCTCTGTTTTAATACTCTGTTCTCTTTTCCAGCTGTTTCTTGAGCTCCTATTGCGGTAAATTGTTAGTTGAAAACAATTTGGCCTCAAAACGCTATTTTTGAAGACCTTGACTAGCCCATGCATGTTACTATAATGCAAATAATAGCAATAGTTCTACTGTATTATTTCAGTAGAAGTTGTAAAGTTAAACTATATTTTTAACTACTTAGCTAATGTCTGAGGGCAAAGAGTATTGAAAAAGAGCTGAAAGTGAAGATGCACAAATTTTTTACTTCAGGTACTGTCATCGTGCCCCTCCCCCCGCCGCATTTGGTATATAGTATATGAAAGAAGAGGCAGACGATATGTCTTTCAGGACTAAATGCTTTCTGTCTCGTTACCATCTTCAGAGCAATCTTTTACTAATTTTAACCAAACATTTTTTAGTATAGGATGTGTCTATCCTCAGTACTGAAACACACAGCCATTCATTGCCTCACCACTAGATTAAAATATACTCTGAATTAACGGTATCTTTTATTCTGTTGCTCATTATGAACATGAACAAGTCTGAGTGTTCAATAAATTGCATTAATTTGTGTGACTGCTTGGTGGTTTTTTGGATTAGGTAAGGCTAAACTCTGAGGAAATAAAATTACATTTGAAATATAGTTTGTTTTTATCTGGGAGTAAGACTTTCCAGAGATGAGAGCAAGAAAACAGTATCATGAATAGCCTGACTCCTGGCTGGTCTGTGGGAGTTTCTGAACACCACGTTGAAGACAGTCCCTTTGTTGAAAACCATGAAATTTCCAAATTCCTGACACTGGTAATGTGTTGGATGAAAGTTATTTTAGTTCTTAGTAAGGGTATTTGTGGAGATTGACTTGGCATCCGTCTTATTCTCTGCTTCCTGTTTTTGTTTAATAAACATAGAAAGCTTCAGAGCAAAAGTTTTCAGTTTTATTCAATAACTTGAACTGCATACATTGATATATCCGTAGCTACTCAGTGAATACCAGTTCTTTTAGTACCTAGTACTGAACTTCTGTACATTATAAAAATGAAATATATTTTTAAATTATTATGGAGATTGAAAAAAGGATATTTCAGTTTAAATGAAGTCAGAATATATGGATATTAATTTTGAATTAGAACTTCAAAAAGGCTTGGGGTTTTTTGGTGTTTCTAGTAAACGTAATGCATCTGCTGAATAACAGTTTATAATGTTTTATTTGTGGAAGAGACAAAAGAAATATTTGCATAATAACATAAAACTTGATTTTTCAGGAGTGCTGAGCACCCACAACTCACTATAATGCTCTTATATATACTAATTTAAACATGAGAGAGCAAGATAGCATTTGTTCTTTCTTAGGTGTAAAAGAATTTAGGGAGTTCCTTGTTTGGGAGTTGCCTAACTGTAAGTCGATGTTTAGACAAGTATGAAGAGCTCAGGGCTCAGGAAAAAGCATTTGGTCTTCTAGCAAGTAGGGAACCTGATACTGAGAAACTATTAACAGCCACTGACTCTGACAGTGCTACCAAGTGCAAAGTGGTGAGCATAGGGAAACACTGGTTTGATAGGGCAGGCAAAGATGGTCTGTTGCATGCCTTTTCAGGAGGGGTTTTTGTTATGTTTTGGTGTGTTTTTTTTTTTTTAAGCAGTGTTGAAGCTTGTGCTGGAATAAGAACTCGGCTCTAATCTCTTTGGGGATGATTAGTCTTAATGAACAAATAGTGTCAGAAAAGAGAGATAGGCATCTATAAGACTTCTCGGGCTTTCCGTGAGAGTTGATCATGGCCTTCCTCTTCCCCACTCCTCAAGAAGGGATAAAGCTTACTGCTTTGTTAGAGTATTTACTGAATAAATGAAAAAGTAAATATGAACTTGTTTTTTATTTTAGAAGTGCCATCAGTTCACCATCTTTATTAAGACATGAGTAACTGCATGTTCATAGAATCGTAGAATAGTTTGGATTGGAAGGGACCTTTAAAGGTCATCTAGTCCAACCCCCCTGAAATGAGCAGGGACATCTTCAACCAGATCAGGTTGCTCAGAGCCCCGTCCAACCTGACCGTGAATGTTTCCAGGCATGGGACATCTACCACCTCTCTGGGCAACCTGTTCTGGTGTTTCACCACCCTCACCATAAAAAATTTCTTCCTTATATCTAGTCTGAATCTACCTTCTTTTAGTTTAAAACCATTACCCCTTGTCCAGTTGCTACAGGCCCTGCTAAAAAGTCTGTCTGCAAATAGATAATCTAGATGTACCAAAACAGTTTGCTGGTGGACAAAATTGTAACAATTCCTTGGGTGAGTATTAAGTAAAGGACCATAGACAGGAATCACCTGATTACATCTTTACCAGAACGGCAGTGAAAAGTTCTTTCAATAATGGGATTTTTAAAAGCATTTTACAATGACAACCTTTAATTACAAGGGTAATTATTTTTATTGCATTTTGCGATGTGTTTTTTTAACATAATAGCAAACTGATTTCCTGCATTCAGTCCTTCCAGTGAAGGAAAAATCTTTTCTAAGTGCATAATTTGAATTTAAATGAGTGCAAACCTTTGTACTCAGCTTGCATAGCATGCGAGTGATAACTTAAGAAAAATACAGCTTTGTGACACACTGATTACTTTTGTAAAGATAGAAGTATATTCTCCCTTTGATGAGTGTGTCTAACTTCCATTAGTGCTAATGGGAGTTATGCATTTACGCTTTGAAGAGTCTACACTCCAATTAATTATAACACTTTAAAGAAAATGTGAGATGTTATTGAAAGTAGAGATTCTTTGGTGTTGAAATGTTTTTTCTGGATTTCTATCCTGTTCCCTCTCCTTCTGTGAATGCTTTGACGTTGACTGACATATTGTCATGAAATCTTGTAAATAGTAGTATTGTGTTTAGTTGAAATTACATTGTGACATATCGATAGTTAAAGTCATCTCACATCTAGTTCTTAGGTATCTAGCCTACCTCCTGTTGGTCTCTTTTTTTTCCCTGTTTACCTTTAGCTGACAGCTGAATAACTGTTCCATTAAGTTATCAATTCCAAGGTTAACCTCAGATCAAGTTTTATCTGACTGAAGTTGAGACAGACGAGTGAGCTGTGTTCCTTGTGCCTTTCCTTAATTTTCCTGTTGTGAGCAGAAACCAATGGGCATCAGAAAACAGATAAATTGTCCCTGGATCCTGTGCTTCAAATCTGATTGCAAACAGGAAACGGCACTCAAGAAAAGGCTGAATGGCTTTGAGGAAAACAAGGATGAGTTGTTGCTAGTAGACACTCATATTGAAGCTGATGCAGATGCAATAGGTTCATCTCGAAACTAAAGGCAGTTAAGCAATTTACTCTTTAAACAGAGAGGTAAATGTAGAAGATCAGCACAAAGTGAAAGAAGATGAATCAGTTCGACCAAAGAGACCTAATTATTTCTTTTTCCCAAAAGTAGCTTATTAATATTAGTCTCTGTTGCTTCTCCCTGATGTGTGACTTTTAGAGCTGCCCAAGCATCTGACAAATCCACTGTAAGACTGAAATCTGCCTGTGAACCATAGAGGTTATTTGGGAGTGGAGGAGTAAAGATTGTATTCAAACTCTGATTCATGGATCTCAGGCCTGAGCAAGATTGATAAGGATGTAATGATACTTTTCGTATTTGTTCTTGTTCACCCACAATGTAAAATTTGCAGCTCAACTTTGACACAAGCTGGAGCTGAGTCCTCAGAAGTCTTTTTTGCTCTTGCCCTGAGGGACTGTGTTGGTGGCAAATGCATCACCTGGAGTATCTGCCAGAAAGAGGGAGCAGGTTTATGGTATCTGCAAAGCAGAATACTAACTGTTGAGTCCAGAATCTAGAAACAGGCAGAGGATGTACAAAGAGATGCAGACAAGAAAGCAGACTTTGTGCTAGGGTGAGAGAAAGAGAGAAAAGTCTTTGCTGGATAAGTCATAGCAACTTCAAATCAAACCACACCAAACTCACAACTCAAAAATGTGCAAGACAGTGGAAGGGTAAAAAGAAAAAAACCCACGTATTTCTCCTCAGGCTTTCATTTGGTGGAGAATACACATGACCATTTACCTTCTAGTTGTCATAGTTGTTTGGATGCAGCTTCCCTTGAGCAGACGAACAGAATTTATGGATCCAGACTACCCAGAGGTTGTCAGAATTCAGTTTATTTGACAGCTAGAAGAGAAGGCAGTCATTGCCTCCACTGATGTGAAAGGAGCAGAAGGAAAGGCTATTACGCACTCCAGAAGCCTCTAATAGCAGCCTCAGTGAAACAGTGCACAGCTAAGGTTAGATGGGACAGACAGTTCATGCTTTCCTGAAGTGAAGTATGTGGAGCAAGAAAGTTGCCAGTTGCACAGGAGTGTCTTGGTGCATAGTTTCCTACCTGCCCTTCATGACCTTTTTGAATACGGCAGCTACAGGCAGGTGAATGAGAAGTCACCAAAGACAGACTTGGAATGAGGATTACGAAACTGCCAGACTGCAAAATCAGTTTTTGCTGCAAGGGCTAAATCCTCAGCCTGTTGAAATGCGATTGCAAGGAGCCACCAGAGTAATCTCCGTGACTGGCCAAAAGAGTTAGCAGGACTGAGGTTTTGCTTAGTTATGTTATATGCCTAGAACCACAATAGTTTGTGTGTCCTACTGTGACTGTTATTTATTCTTACTTTATATTTAGTGCTAAATTCTTCTACAATACCAGAGTTTTCTAAAGAGTTTAGGCTGAAATTATGAAGCTTCATTATTAAATTAATTCCACTTGTTTATTCTAACATTAAATGAAGACTACCTTTTAGTATTAGATGCTTTGTCTTTTCCTGACACGTTGAACTCCATTTATGGATACTGTTTCTTTTTGTCTCCAGTTTCTTATTATCCAGTACACATATTTTCTACATTTAGAGAGATATCTTTTATTTTTATATTTGTGTATTGAGTTTCATGAGAGAAATATTTTCTCTTACTGGCTCAAGTCAGGCTATTACTTGACTACAGAGTTGATGATGAAAATCCTGACATCCTTCACCACAGCATTGTGAATGTGCTGATATGATAGTGTAGTTTGAAAACACATAATTATGATAATGGCAAAAGAGCAAGTCTCCATGGGGACTTAGATTTCCTTCCATAATGCAAACAAAAGACACTCTCAAAATGTAAGTTCTGCTGTTTCATCTATTATAATGGGCAATTAATCAAGACGCAGTGAGAAAACTATGCTGATAACGGTAAAAGCTGGCATGTATCTTTCTAATTTGTACTGCAACAAATTGAGAGATGTAATCACAACAAAGGAGGATGTTTAAATAAAATTAGAGCTGTGATATGGAATGACAAAGAGAAGAAACTGAGAGTTAAGGATGACATTTTGTCTTATTTTAAAGCAGCTGTGAAATGGAAAAAGACCATCTCAGTGGCATGAGTTCTGCTGAAACAGATGAGCTGTCAGCCCTAACTACAAATTTCTGGCTTGGTATTCGGTTATGATATATCAATTGCACTAACAGGATATAGTTTGGTCTGTGATTTTCTTGCTTTTATTGTGCTTCAACACAACTGGAGAATGGATTAAAACGCTTTTATTTAGAATAGGAACAAGCTGGCAAAGCTTATTTTCTAACCTGCATTGAGACTGATTTATTAATATACATATATAATATGAATTACTTTCACATATACCTGTCTGCCTACAGATACTATGTTTGATTAAGCTTAAACCATTTTTGATTTTTTGTGTCAGAAAACAAGATTGCTGCCTATGGTTAATGGGGATATTAGTACTGTAGCATAAACAGAAATATCTTTTTTTCTCTTCTACAAAATTGACTTTCATACCCGAGTTTGGAGATAAGCCAGCCTTTTTTCCTGTTGTCCTGGTTTTGGCTGGGATAGAGTTAATTGTCTTCCTAGTAGCTGGGATAGTGCTGGTTTGGGTTTAGGATGAGAATAATGTTGATAACACACTGATGTTTCAGTTGTCGCTGGGCAGTGCTTACACTGGTCAAGGACTTTTCAGCTTCCCCTGCTCTGCCAGGGGCACCAGAAGCTGGGAGGGGGCACAGCCAGGACAGCTGACCCCAGCTGGCCAAAGGGCTATTCCATACCATATGGCATCATGCCCAGTAGAGAAACTGGGCGGAGTTGGCCGGGGGCAGTGGTCACTGCCTGGGGACTGGCTGGGCATCAGTCGGCAGGTAGTGAGTGGTTGCATCACTTTTTGTTTTGTTTTGTTGGATTTTGTTCCTCTCTTTCTCTCTCTCATTGTTTTCCTTTTCATTACAATTTATTATTAGTATTATATTTTATTTCAGTTATTTAACTGTTCTTATCTCAACCCATGAGTTTGGGTAAAAGTAAGAACTCTTGCTCTTCTGATTCTCTCGCCCATCCCACCGGGGGAGGAGGGTGAGCAAGCGGCTGCATAGTGCTTGGTTGCTGACTGGGATTAAACCGTGACACCTGTGCATGTAAACTAAAACTTTCTCTTACATGAAGAATGGAGTGTGATGTAAATCTCTGTTTGGTTCTTCACTGAGTGCCATATGCTACTATAATCCCTAGACTTTAAAGAGCACTTGGTTGTTACAATGCATATTTTGAAGTTTTCAAGTTTATGTAAACTAGTAAATCATTGCCTAGTCGTAGGCTGCAGTTCCTCCCTCTGCATCAGTGCAAAAAGAGCTGCTTCCTTTGAGCAGGAGTCTCTTATTTCTGGAACCATGGAAATAATAACCTCGATGAAGATATGCATCATCTCGATAGCACATTTTCCTCCATAGGTACTCAGGTGCTTTATCAATGAGAAGCACAATCACTGTCCCTGGTCTAATGTGAGGAAATTAAGGCATAGCACTGAAGAAATGAAAATGGTAGTTGAAGAGAAGAAAATTATAAACTCTTTATTTCCAGGGTTGAGATGGGAGGAGATGATTGATTTAGGCTGTGTCTGTGTTAGTGAGTAGTGTGGACCTGTAGGAGAGGATTTTCAAAGTGAATCAGCTGGTGCTGAGACCAGCTTCCACCCTGTATGCTAACAGGGATGTTTTACTTCAGACCAGCTGCAGTCTGGTCCCATAGATGGAAGGATACCTGCTGTGGAAATGCATCACGTGCCCTCCTGGAGAAGTTTCATTTCACCATGCAGGACTCCAGTTTGTGTGCTCCAGGATTGCTCTGTGATGTGAAACAAAGCATGGTTAAAGGAAGAAAAATCAGATGATGAGACAAGCATCTGCCAGGAATGGTTTAGATATAGCTGGTTCTAAGCATGGGAGGGGAAGTTGGAGGAGGAGGAGATCAGGGGAAGAAGGAGTTTGAGGGAGGGGAATAAATGCTTTCTTGGCATCTTTTCCGGTCTGTCTTCTCTGATTTTTAACTTCAGAGGCTTTTCCTAGCATCACAGGGGAAGGGAGTGTTCCTTGGAAGTGAACTCAGCTTTCTTCAATCCTTTTCCTGTGTTTTCATTATTGCGGGACATTCCTCCCTATCAGGAATATTGATTAGCCTATGAAATCCTGCATGAACCTTGTTATGGTGATTTATCTTTATACCTCTTGCATATTATGGTGATGACTACCTTGCAATACCAAACCCTGAGAGAAACACATTCCAGGGTTGAAAAACGTTTCCGCAAAACAATAGAATGACTTTACCCAAAGCTCTTGGGTATCAATTAAGGGTAAAGTTTAATTAAAAAAAAAAAATGCTGATGTAATTTATATAATATGTATATTAAATCCTAAAGGATATGCCTACGCTGCTGGTCTGTTTTAATTAGACTTAATTGATTACCAAGAGTTATCCACAAATGTTTTTGGTATGTCTAGACTAACATTTACGGTTGTGTGCTTAACTCAGTGTAATGGCTATTTAATTTGAATTAAAAGGAGAACTTGTGCTGAATGGTCTTTTCCCATTCATCTCATGATGGCTCAGAGGTGCCAAGGTGTTTAATCTGAAGCCATGCAGTTAATCACACCATCACTCAGGGTGGGTGATTTTCATGAAGTGGGATGAAAAATCTGTGCTGCATAACTTCTCTGATAAAGCCCAAATATTCTGAATTACAGTACATACTGCAAAGCATATTTTTATCTGTGCTGTTTTTTTCAGGACTGGATGCAAAGAAGAGGGATACTCAGTGGCCTAATGGCAATTGTATATTGTTAGGTTTTGTTTTTCAGGTACTGAACACTGTCTGTACTTTTTTTATGCATGTGCCCAACACTGTGCATTAAACTGATTTTTATTTAATAAGGTTACTTTAAGCTAACATTTAAGTAGAAAGTTATTTTTTAAAGTAATTGACAGACATTTTTAACTTGAATTTCTTGAAAAGTGCGGATTATTATGATGCTTTTACAAAGAATGTACTCATGCACTCATGTTCTATTGAACGAAGCTTTATAAAGATTAAATACATGTTACTGGAAGGGAGCCACCTCTTACCCTAGCCTCAATACATAGTAATTTATTTGTTGTGCAGCATTTTTAAATAAGCAGTTCCTCAAAAAGCTAAAGGCAAAAAATTTCAAGTCAATATAAAAAAAAAAAAAAAGGGCATCTTTGAATAATAATAGCTTACAACACTATCTAGACCTGCAATTCTTTTTTGGTATCAAAATATCTTTTCAATGACCAATGACCTTTTTTTCACATACATTTATCTGTCAGTGTCTAAATGCCAGTATTTAGCACTTAGTGCAAAAAAATGTGATTGTGCTCTAACCAATGGCAAAAATATTGAGGGAATTCAAATCAAGCTGCTTGAAGGAGTTGCTGTAACAAACGAATTTCAGTAGCTTTATTGAGCCTCCATATTTTCCCCTGCCCCAACATGCTGCCTTAGAAGTGACTGGTGAAGTTTAGATCAAACATGAAGAAATGTGCCGAAGCTGGAGAAATCAATAAAAGCTGCAGGAGTTTGGAATCCTTGTGTTATTCAAGAAAGGGGGTTTCTTCCTGAAAAGCTAGACGTTTCCATGCACATCAGCACCCAGTGAGGCAGAGCTGCTAAAACAAACCAAAGAATAAGTAGAATAATGTCAGAATGCTCACTGCCTGTGCCCTGCTCCCTGCTGTAGCTGCCAAGGTAAGCACTATTTCCAGGAAATGTGTTAAATCTTTAAATGATTCTGTGAAATAATTCCAAGAGAATTGCTCTACAGAAAATGCCTCTTGTCCACAGGGAGGTAATATGAGGCAAACCCCTCACTCTGTAGTTGGTGAGGGATCACAAATTTAGAGCACTCTGATTTTAAATGACAGTGTATCCACACAGAAACAAGTGCAAATTTGAAACCCAAGGATAAAGTATTTGAAACTGGGGTTTCTTTAACTTCACAACTCTGTTAAACAACTCTGTTAATAGATGTGGGGGATATGTATATTTTGCCTCACTCACATTGGTTTCATAGCGGCACATCTCCAGGGATTTCAAGTGTTACTTTTATTGTTTTCTGTAGCAATAAACTTAGACTGAAATATTCTTCATCTACAGGCTCACTCTTGCCTGCTGATGGTATAACAGTGAGCCTAACCAAGTCAGACTGGCATTTTTTTAATTACAAAGCTATGTGAAGAAGTGAAAAATTCAAGAAAGAGTCCTGTATTCCACCATGTAATTGAAACACTAGGTATGCAGGAATTACCTTTCTCCAACAGAGTAAGAGTTAATAATTTAAGTTCTTTACTTAGCAACTGTGATGTCACCTTATGAATTGGGAAGAAAAGCACAATTTCATGAATGCTGACTTCTTCAAGCAGACTGTTTATGGAAATGACCAAAATTCTCTGTTTCTGCAAACAGAGAGTCCCATTTCTTTTCTTCCTGGAAGCTCATGTCACATCTAACTGAAACCTGACTATAAGTCTGCTTCCTTAGCTTTGGCTTTTGTTAGGTTTTCTCTAAGGAAAAGTCCGTTCCAGTTTGTTCAGGTGTACCCAAAATGCAGCAGGTGGAAATCCTTGTTAGTTGTGTAGAGCTGCAGGGTAAGAACTGCGTTAGTGCAAGCAGGTCAAAGAGATGAGAGAGGTCAGCCATTATAGCTCTTACGACTCACAGCGAGAAGCTTGAATCTGTTCCTCAAAGCGTAATAAGACATGCTACATGCTTGCCTATTGAAAACTACTGCGTTGACAGCCTCACTCCATCATATTTAACGTGGCAGCGATAAGTGCGGAAAACCCTTAGGTGAATATCCTGTTCAGATACAGGATTAGTGATGTGTTTCATGGTAGGTGATTCTCCCAGAGGTTATTTGTTTTTTAGGCTTACTCTTTACAATGGGAATCCTTAAATATTACTTTGCTGGGGAGATAATAGTATTTTCTGACAGAAGGAAGCAAGTTGATTAAATGGCTAAAGTAAAACTGTTAGTGCTGCGGTGAATTTTTAATTCAGAAATTCATGTGTGCTGCATGTGGACTTGCACTGTAGAGATTTTGAATTCTGTATGCTCAGATCAGCCATCTCATTTATGTGTTCGTGTTGTATGATGTTGGTCATAGCTGGAGAAGAAATTACTGTAAATCAGATTAAAAAAATTTATTAGTATTGATTATCTTATTTTTCCCCATCACACAAAGTGGGAGGAGGTGGATGTAATCTTTGTTCCTAACAATCTGAGAACAAAGAAGGAGCACCTCCTAATTAAACTGGAAAACGGACTGAAAGCACATGTAGTGCTATTAACACCAGTTACATGGTTGAATCCAAACCAGTAGGTACCTGAACAATCAGGGGTTTCCAAAAAAAGACAATCTCTTTTTTCTTTTCTTCCTGCAGGATAATTTTAGGGACAATGTATAACACTAAGAAGCATGGAGAGTGGAAGAAAATTCAGTTATTAACTAACACACTTATTTTTACAGCGCTTGTAATGGGCAGCATCTTGTAGGGGCACCTGCAAAAACAGACCTTTCATAAAAGCCTTGCAGCCTACCAATTATAAGAAGGGAAAACAATGGGCTCTGTCCTTTTCCCCCTAGGTACAGACTTGCTGTATTTATTCCCAGTGGGGTGGAGGATGGTGACAGTGAAGCTAACGGGTTCCCTGCCTCACTTCACAGCACAGATGTGAGAGAAGGATGAGCTCTTCCAGAGATGGATAGTGTCATCTTTGGAATTATGGCCTTTCCATAAGATAAATATTTAAAACGTGTGTGCAAAGTGCATGCCAGCTTAAAAAAAAATAAAATTACACTTACAGAGAGCATGAAGGTAGGCATGTAGTAGTCTGATGTGAGATGTAGAGTCAGAAATCCAAAACTAGATAAGCTCCCCTGTTTCTGGGACATACTGTTTCATTCTGATCCTGAGACTATTAGAATATTATGATTAAAATTGGTAGGACTTCTGCCATTTTACTTGAGGTTATGCTTTCACCATAAATCTAACTTTGCGCTGTCAAAGCTTTGCTCAGTCTAATTACTACTTGCCTCAAGATCTCCTAGGACAGCAAGATCAAAAGGTTCATTATATGTTCTGAGAAGATCTTTATTCTATCCGTATTATGTCTCAATTTTAATGTAATCAAGGAAACACTTTTTTACAGAGAAGGAAAACAATATAAATGTTGTTTGTTACTGTACTTGAGTCATTATTCTATCATCTTTTTTTTTCCTGAATTGAGTATATTGTCTATAAGTTTTTTTAGAAGTGGAAATTTGTGTTTCTAACTGTATTTTTTTTGCTTTCCATGGATTCTTTTGTGTGATAGGTATAGAAAATGAATTGAAGATGTACCTCTATGAAATGGCTATGGTTTTAACATGTCTTTTTCAACACATCCCTTTTCCTTATGCAGTTTGATTGTCACAGTCAGATCCTGTACTGCATTGAAAACACAGCATATCTGGTTTTCTTCTGTTTTCTTTTCCTAAGAAGTTACAGTTAATTCAGAACTCACTCTTGTAAACAAATTCTTTAGAACATTCTTCCCAGTGTATGCTCGCTTGTGCTTGTCGTTGCTGATAGTGTTTTGTTGCTGGATTTGTGGGCTATTGCACTTTACTGGAAAATAGAAGGGGGAGTGTTGAAATGCACTGTGAATGTTGTAATATAATCTCTTGTCTGGACAGAACTGTCAGGTGGTGGAATATAAAGTTGGTCTTCACAGCAAAAACTTGGACTCAAATTTGTGGTTCTGCCTGAAGACCAGCCCCAAGCCCAATTCCATATGCAGATGTAGGCTGGGTCAGCTACCTGACACCAAGGCAAAGCTTCTGGAATGGTTCCCATTTAAAATAGAAAGAAGCTGTGACTTTTTCCCAAAGCCACTGCATGAATTGCGGGCAGCAGCAGTGGTGAACTGAAATTGTCTCTTTCCTTACTGTCTCGTACCTACTTCTTTTGGCATACATTCCCTTCAATGACAGACTAGTTCCAAAAATCTTTCAGAGGCACCAATACCTCTTCATTTGTCTCTACTTTAATTATTTTGTTGTCTGAGGTATTGAACTGTTCCTCTAGTCACCTTGGGGGAAGAGGCTTACTCTAGTGTAGTCAATGAAACGATAAACTCTTTTCATGCTAAATGCTCTTCTGATTTGCATGATGTTTCCCTGGTGGACCTCTTGCTGCTCTTGGGAGGATAAGCAAACTAACACTGCCTCTTTGACTCTGCTGCCACTGATGCATCTGGCAAAAGCACTTTTCTTATTGATACACGTAAACTTTAGTGGCAGCATCACAGAGGCTTGTCATCAGCAAAGCATATGCTTTGGATTGTGTGAGAAGGAATCACACTTATGATGGAGTTTTGGGAGTGGGTTCGGGCAACTTACTCTCTTCTGTGTATAGAGTAAAGCAGAAGAAATAGTTCAGAAATGGGGGTTGAGATAAGGATAGTAAACAGAGGAAAGTGAGGCAAGTCTTGATGTGATCATCTGTAGGCAACCACCTCCCCTGTGCATAACACTTAGATGCTCTGGCACTAAGAAGGAAAACCTTTTACAGCATAAGTCTTTTTTCCTTTATTCTTAAAAAATTCAAACTAAATCCAGTCTGCCCTGTGGGAACTGCTGACTGTGTAACTCCCAGGTGAACAGAGACAAGGGAATTCTGAAAGCCTGCTAGGGTTTTCTCTATGTCAAACTAATTCAGATTGATATTGAATTTTGCAGTAATGAGCAGACACAAAATTCATAAACAGCTGAATTAAGTATTTAGAAAAAAAATTTACAAATTATATCTCTGGGTTACAAAATGAGATTCGGGAAATCTAGGCTCTGTTCTTGAGCTTAATATTGATTTTATTTATTTAAGTACTAAAATAATCACTATTACAAAAGAACAAGTGCTGTAATATTGGTGATGATGGGCTATCACCTTGGTTCATCCATCATTAGTCCTTGGAGTTTGACTTTTAAAAATGAAATGTTGTCAGTGGTTGTCTGCATAAATATGGTTTGCTAAAGGTTGTAGTCCTAAAAGATCTGAATTAACAAATATAGGAAGGTCACTTCACTATGGTTGTGAAGGTCAGTCTCATCTTTTTAATTATATTAACTTTTATGTCCTTCTATCTGCTACTGTATCTGCTTCATTATTTTATTTTGGTAATGTCAGATCTATAACTCTTCTCATATACTTTGGATAAATAATTATTATGTTGCAGCATTCAAGAAAAGATCAGACAGTCCTGAATCTTTAAGTATCCTCTGTCCAAGATGATGTAAATAATTTCCATTCATTGTCATTAACATTAAACTTCTGAATTTCTTCCAAGGTTTCTCAGCCTTTACTCCAGCCATTTGTCAGGGGGAAATAGCAGGAGCTTTTGATTAACATTCAGATGACTCCTCTTTTGTTTTATTGATAGTTTCTACCATCATTCACCCTCATCACCTTTGCATAGGCCCAGTATCTTGCCCTTCTTTGGAAACTGCAAAATCAATTTGGTTCAAAGTTGCATCTAGTACTGTGCTGTCCAGAGGTGGAACACTTGCTCGACATGTAATATGCAATGAACATTTCATCCTCTACTATTTTATATAGAGTTTCTTTTTCCTTTTCCCTTCTTTTTCCTTTTCCCTTCTTTTTCCTTTTCCCTTCTTTTTCCTTTTCCCTTCTTTTTCCTTTTCCTTCTTTTTCCTTTTCCCTTCTTTTTCCTTTTCCCTTCTTTTTCCTTTTCCCTTCTTTTTCCTTTTCCCTTCTTTTTCCTTTTCCCTTCTTTTTCCTTTTCCCTTCTTTTTCCTTTTCCCTTCTTTTTCCTTTTCCCTTCTTTTTCCTTTTCCCTTCTTTTTCCTTTTCCCTTCTTTTTCCTTTTCCCTTCTTTTTCCTTTTCCCTTCTTTTTCCTTTTCCCTTCTTTTTCCTTTTCCCTTCTTTTTCCTTTTCCCTTCTTTTCCCAGACTCCGATGTGACTCTAGTAGCATGAAGGTTGTAGGGCATGTACTTGAATAATCAGATAGCCAAGGAACCTCTCTTTCTGTTGGGATTTGAAACTGACTTTTGTTGCCCAGATAAATGACGTAAGTACCACCCTCTGGTATGTTCTGGAGCAGGGATTTTTCAGTGCTTTGTGCTGCAGTGGTTTAATTTTGGATAGAATGATTAAATATTCATTGATCCCAAGTGCTGCACAGATTATAATTGGCAAAGTACTTGACTAGGCGTAGGGTATTTGACTCCCAAACTGGATATCAAAAGTGTGCAATATGTTTTATGCAATCTACTGCTGCATAGCTCGAAATTATGTAATCATACAATTTTGGCAGGAATCCTAATACTAGTTATTTGATCATCTGTAGTAGCAATTCAGTAAGCATGGATAAGAAGGGATCTTTGAGAGTTTTGAAATAGATTGAGAATGATACTGAAGGTGAGCCCAAGAGCCTGTTTGTTTCCACATTCCAGACAAGTGACATAAAATGCTGTTGAGCTGAAAGAGGAACAAGAGGAAAACAATTCATAACAAAACTATTGAAAGAAGAAAAGTCTTCATGACTGTGGCTCTGAAAAATGCTCTTTTCTCTTTTCTAGTTTCCCTAAATTCTGGTTAGCTAAGTGCGTGCATGCTGGAATAGAAAGTGGTTAGTAAGAAGCTTTTATGTAATTTAATAAAAAAGACAGCAGTATAGTGCTGAAATAGAAAAAGCTTCCAAGGTTTCTTTTTGCTGGAATGTTTGATTACAGCGCTATTGTACAGTATTATCACACTGTAATTACAGGTACGTGAAATACCCTGTACATGATAACACAGTCCTTTCCTACAATTTAATTTCTGTTCTAAAATGGTTTCTGTTTTATAAAACTCTTAAATATCTGTTCTGTTTTCAGACAAAAAGTTTCAAAGGTGGGCTGTTTGACTTATGGCCTAGTTCCCACTGAATTTAGTTGTTTGCAAGATGAATGGTAACATCTAGTCATAAGCACTTAAAATTTATTTTTAATGTTGCTGATAGATGAATGCTGAGTACTTACAGTTGTTAGTTCCTTTCAGTTAGCTATTTCTATAAATTTGTGGGATGAGTGTTCTTTAAATTGATGGCAAGTGTGTCATCACAAGGTTTCTTCATCTAGGCAAGGTTGTGCCAGATGCCTCTGAAATAGTCTTGTGAGGTTTTTTTTTTTTTTCTTTCAGTGTTAAAGCATCACAGTATGGGATATCAGGGAGTTGTAAAAGGGAGAAGAAAAGGATCGTCTTAGAGGCTAATGTTGAAAGCGTTGAGATTAATTGCTTTAGCTTTGTGCTTTCTGCTCAAATGAAAGAAAGAGGCTCTTCCAACCCATGATCTGGGGTGCTCTGAGCTGGCTGCTGAAGGGTCTCATTTCTCTGGGTTTCACTTCACATGACGTCTCGGGATATAAACCCTCATATACTAAAAATATGTTTTTAGATAGCCTCCTAAATCCTTTGGTGTGTCTGTGCTTCATCACAAATTTTAAGCTTTTAGCTTTTCCAATTTGATGCTAGGAAAAGGAGACATCGCAAATCTGAGTTAGTGTGCTTCGGAGGGAGGCTTTGTGCCTGATCTGTATGGAGTATGACCAGAGCTGAGAGAACCTGTGAGAGATAAGGTAAAGACAAAAATCTACTTTCTGCTGTTCAACAGACCACTTAGAACAACATTAATGTACCAGAGTCCCAAGACTGAACTGTGAGAGGAAGTTGCAACACCAAAGAATAATGTCTGATAGTCTTCGGCAGTTCTCCACAGCTGCAGGGTTTCTAATGGAAAAAGAAGCTGTGCACCCCAATCACCCTCGTCCCAGACTATTTTTCCTGGGGTATCTACTTATTTGCAAGAGCTAAGAGTCTGTACACTTTTTTGTATCTAATTTAATATTTTTATTTTAATCCGTTATCAGCTGGATTCTTTTAATGGTTGTGTGTAAGCTCATATAAGCATCAGTAAAATCCATAAAAATATTGGGGGGGGGAAATATTCTACAGGTTGAAACACTTCTAAAACTTGGCTTAGGGAATGTGCTCCTCAGTGTCTGCTGTACTGTTTCTGTTTGATTCCTGAAGAATCTAACATAATCAAATGTTAACTAACGGTACATTTTGGTGTACAGAAACTTTATTACTTTAGTTCATCAAAATTTTTCTTTAAAGCTGCATGGCAGTTTCTTAATTGCTGGAAGAAGAAAGGACTGTAACATGTGAGATCTATTGGAAAAAAGTGATGGTCCTAAGGCATCAGTTCAGACTTTACATAGGAGTTTTGGTATTAAAACATTTATTTGGCTCTAAATTAAAGACTTGATTATGTTGTGTTGTAAGCCTTTAGTTGTGGCTTATAATTCAACTGACAGAAGCCTCCTTAGATCTTTCTTAGGATTTAAAAGGATTTATTATCTTTGTATTAATCTAACAATTTAACTAATTTGATTATTTGATTCAAATACAATAATGAAGTCAGCTTTCTGGTTTGACCTTGATTTGATTGCTATGCTGCTTTATTCCTGATTTAATTTACAGTTATTGATAGTAGTTACTGGGGTTTTGGTTTTGTTTTGCTTTTTCCACTTCCTCTACTGATTATTTTTTTTAATTATATTTATAATATTGGGTTATATTTCTTTCAAGAAAAGTGGAATTTCTGATGACCTGGTTAAAACCCTGAACCAGTTTTGTTTTATCAGACATGTGCTTTTTCATACTTAGTAACAAAACCCTGGGACAAATTCAGCAGCAATTTTGGACACAATTCCACTGAGTAGCAGGTATATCACAGCTTATAAGTAGTAAACAATTTAATCACCTAGTGTTCACTGAGCCTGCAGATATCAAAAATTTTGCCGTTTACTTCATTGTAATGGAAACTTCATCCACTTATAAGTCAATCCATTTCTATTTAGGTGCTTATTTACTCATACCTATTTGGGTTTTTTTTTTTTCTTTTTCTTTTTTCTTCAATAGAAGATGACTGTCAGGGAGAAAATGGATAATATGCATGTATTTATATATGATAATGGTTACCTTAGGATAGAAGTATACAGAAATTTGATGTCAAAGATGAAGAAAAAACTTTAACCATAGCAAATAATTTATATTACAAATATAAACTCATTTTTAATGTAAAAAAAAAAATTCCATTTGCCCTTCTGAAAAAAAAATGGTTGTGGAGTGCTCTGGTTGCTTCCTTTTAGATCTATTGGGTTTTCACCAATTATGATTTAGATAAATTATACTTCATGGGCATCCTTCCCTTCTGACCTCTTTCATATGTTTTTTTTTTATTATTTTTTCTTTGTCGCAGAAAGTGGAAGTGACTGAACAACCCACCTATTGCAATTTTAAGCACATATTGCACTTTTTACTAACAACCTTTTGTTTGCCTTGAGTAAAAATATTACATTTGCACATGGTTACCAGCATGAAAATAGCGGCCTTTTTTTTTTTTTTTAAATCTAGTTTTTCTGTCAGAACAAAGATATACAGGACAAATCCTTCTGATGACATTTTTAATTTTATTCATTGTAGTTTTATTCATGTTTAGCTTTAAAAAAACCCCACTATTTCAAATTCCACACTTCCCAAGTATTTTTCTAGCTTGAATTTGTCCTCAATATACTTTATTATGGCTAAAATTAAAGTGTCATCTCCCCCCCCCAGTTCTGACAATGACTAGAAATTTGTTTATATCAGGCTATCTTTGTGTATGTCTAATAGGATCCAGATAATTTCCTCATCCTACAGGAAGTCTCAAGACAGTGTAGCGCTGCATCATTGGCGTTGTGACTAAGAAGGAGTGACAGGGAAGGAATTTACCTGTATCCAAGGGATCTGAGCCACAGAATGGCCTTGGGACTCATGAATTGCTGCAGAAGTTAGGGTAATGCATGTTTTACGCTGTCCTTGCTAATAATCTAA